>NC_057807.1:185184670-185484670 GCF_018294505.1 Triticum aestivum
ATTGCCGCAGCCACCGGCCACCCCTCGCCCTTCCGCTGAGCTCAGGAGCTCCGCCTCGACCCCCTCTTCCCCCCCACCGAGCCAAGCCCCTCAGGAAGCTCTGCATCGCCTCCACGCCATCGTCTTCATCCTCGACCGCCGCCAATGGTCGCTGCCGATTCGCCGTCACTCGTGCGCCCCGAGCTCACCGATGACCCCACCCGATGCGATGTGAGATCCTCCGTCTTTCCCCCTCCTCCCTGAGCTCGTTCCTATCCTCTAGCTATGCCAGCCGCCGTACCCGAGCGCCGCCGTCCGCCATGGTCGTTGCTCTCGCAGCCACCGTGCATCTCCGCTCGAGCTTGAGCCTTCGGCGTGCTCCTGGAGCAACGGCGAGTCCAACGGAACCCCTAACTAGCTCCCCCATGCACTGGAACCACGCGGCCGCCCTCGCCCGAACTCCGGCGACCGCCACGGTCGACGCCGGTGACGACTCCGGCCACCTCCGCTCCAGCCGCCTCCACCACTGGAAGTGCCACTCCGCCAGCTCCCCGTAGATGCTCCCCGCGCCCCAAACCATGGCCTGTAGCGCAATCCCGACGCGGACGCCACCGCGATCTGAGGTCGCCGGCGGTTAAACGCCGGCAGCTGACGTGGCACCGTCGTTAGTAGTTAATGACTCCACTAATTAACCCACACTCTCATTGACATGCGGGCCCTGCGGCCTAACTAACTGGCTAACTAAAATAGATTAGGTTTAATCTAATTGCAGTGGCCCCACGCGTCAGTTTTGACCGCGCTGACGTGGCCGTTGACTGGGCCCACACGTCAGCGGCACTAACTAGCCCCAGTCACTGACCAGTGGACCCCACTGGTCAGGTTTGACCCGGACCAACCCATGTTGACCCGCTGACGTCATGCCAACGTCATGCTGATGCAATATTCCTTTTCTGGAATTTAGTTTATTTTATAAATAATCAGGAAATTCCAGAAAATAGCTAAAACTTCAAAAATTCATAGAAATTCAACCGTAACTCCAAATGAAATAATTTATATATGAAAAATGATCAGAAAAATCCAATCTATCCATCTGTACTGGTTTCATGCATGTTAGAACAACTTATAGGTGCTGTTTAGCACAAATCATATTAATGGCATTTAAATATCCACATATGGAGTTTGAGTTTGAATCTTGGATTCAAACCAACTTCATTTAATCTAGTTTTAGTTGCATTAGCACAAACCACAGCATATTGCCATGTCACATTCATGCATCATATTGTGCATTGCATTGATTGTGTTTTTCCTCAGTTGCCGGTGATTGCCCCCTCTTGATAGACGTGATACCGACGATGTGATCGATGACACCGATGAAGAGCTATATTATCTTCAGAAGTGCTAGGCAAGCAAAACCCCCTTGTTCATTCCGATACAATCCTACTCTCTCGCTCCTGCTCTCTTTTACTACATTAGGACAACAACGACATATTTGTTACTTGCTGCGGTAGCTGAACCCCTTATCCTCTGCATGACCTGTCATTGCCACAGTAAATAGATGAAACCCACTAGCATGAGTAGGAGTTGTTTGAGCCCTGATGTGCCTACTCTTTCATGCTTGTTTGTCATGCCTGCTATTGCTTAGAGTTGAGTCAGGTCTGATTCATCGGGGATGAATTAGAGGTGTGTGAACATGTCCTACTGTGTGTGAGCTAAGTGTGTGAACACGATTTGGTAAAAGGTAACGGTGAGAGGCCATGTAGGAGTACATGGTGGGTTGTCTCATTGAAGCTGTCCTCAGGAACTGAGTTCTGTGTTTGTGATCCATGATTCAGCTACTACCATACATTGGGCCCTGAAATATGACCCCGCTCGACTTCTTATTCACCCTAGTCCTCTGTCCAGGAGTTGCAAGTACTTTCTGGTGTTTGTAGTATGCTGGAGGCCGTGGACAGCGCTGACCGTAGGGGTGGGCTGTGATGCGGTAGGCACGTGGCCGGGTGTACCGAATACCCGTTAGGTATCTCGGGAACCCTGCACACATCATTTGGGGCTGTGAGCGAAACTCCGGCCGGATCTCCTCATGGATGGAACCCGAATAGGCGATAAACCTGGACTAGAGACTTGAGTGTTTAGGTAGGTCGTGGTCTACACCCACGTCGGCTTTTGCTTGAAGTCTGCCGAGCACATGTCGTGTGCAGACGCTAAGTGGTGGAAACATGTATGAAGAAGTACACCCCTGCAGGGTTAACATCATCTATTCGAATAGCCTTGTCCGCGGAAAAGGACTTCTGGGTTACTTATATCAGTTCATAGACAAGTGAAAGTGGATACTCTAAAATACGCAAGATAAGCGTGAGTGCTATGGATGGCGTTCTCGTAGGGAGACGGGAGCGGTTCCATAGTGGTGTATTGGTTGGTGAATATGTGGACTCGTGTGCGCCTCCTCAAAAGAGTTGCTTGCAGTCGTAGTTTAGGATAGCCACCGAGTCAAAGCCGGCTTGCTGCAGTTAAACCCCACCATCCCCTTTGTTGATAATGATGCATATGTAGTTAGTTCTGATGTAAGTCTTGCTGGGTACATTTGTACTCACGTTTGCCTATTTTATGTTTTTGCAGAGAGACTTCGGTCTCGCTAGTAGTTCCGCGTGGACTTCGACGTTTAGCTTGATACCTCAGCTACGATCTTGTGCCTCGGCAGGATCTGGTAGATAGTCAGGCTTCTCAGCCTTTTCATTTATAGATGTCTGTACTCAGACATGATAGCTTCCGCTTGTGTTTTGACTTGTATGCTCTGAATGTTGGGTCGTAGGACCCCTGTTTGTAATATCTCGCTCCTCGGAGCCTAATGAATAAATACTTGAGTTGTAGAGTCATGTTGTGATGCCATGTTGTATTTGCACATATCGAGCATATTGTGTGTATGTTATTGAAATGCTTGGTATGTGTGGGATCTGAGTATCTAGTTGTTTATCCTTAGTAGCCTCTCTTACCAGGAAATGTCTCCTAGTGTTTCCACTGAGCCATGGTAGCTTGCTGCTGCTCCGAAACACTTAGGCTGGCCGGCATGTGTCCTTCTTCGTTCCTGTGTCTGTCCCCTCGGGGAAATGTCACGCGATGAATACCGGAGTCCTGTTAGCCCGCTATAGCCCGGTTCACCGGAGTCCTGCTAGCCCAGTGCTACAGCCTGGATTCACTCACTGATGACCGACACGTTCGATGCTGGGTCATGGATGCCTGTCCTTGTAAGTTTGTGCCACTTTGGGTTTACGACTAGCCATGTCAGCCCGGGCTCCTCATATGGATGATAGCGACACTATCATATACGTGTGCCAAAAGACGCAAACGGTCCCGGGAAAAGGTAAGGCGACACCCGTGGGAATACCGTGCGTGAGGCCGCAAAGTGATATGAGGTGTTACATGCTAGATCGATGTGGCATTGAGTCGGGGTCCTGACAGCTTTGGTATCAGAGCTTGACTGCCTGTAGGTTTACCAAGCCAAACTGGTCGAAGTTGAGTCTAGAAATTCTTTAGTTATATAAGGGAATTGATTGTGGGATGGGAACGTAAGGCTCTTTTTACTCCTTATACCTTATGCTCTTCTGATCTGAGTCATCTTATCTTACCTACGGGGTTAAGGAATTAGGATTTCTCTTCTTTCTATCAGGATCACGTGTTACTAATCTGTAGACTTGTAAGATTGTTGGACTTAAGCCTCTGGTTCCAGTTCCTATTACTTCCGTATGTTAATTGTTGATCTCGAAACCTTGATATTGTGCTTCTGAGGTGGTTATGCCACCAATTTTTTGAATGTCTCAAATCTTTTTCCTGAGCACTTTACAGCCGTTATGCTATCCAAGTCCATCGCCAGGTTTCTAAACAGTCTGATGCAGTTTGCAAATCCCTTCTTCCCGTTCCGATGGGTTCTTTTTGGTCAGATTTAATCACACCAAATTTAGTGAGTTGAAGATACTTTAATTGCCTCGACATATATGTTGGAGTTAATAATTATGACCCTAAGTGCTTAGGGGATCATCTAGTGGTCTAGCCATGATTTGTGTCCCAGTGTGATGATTCTGGCCTTTATTCTCTAAAGCATCCGTGATGCTACTTAGTAGTAGGTATCTATTCCTGGGTTCTTGAACCCGAGATTCACTCTACTTACTTCATGTTGATAGTGTTTGCTAGTTCCTTTAGATTAATTGGTAAACCTTGCGATAGTCCTCGAGGTCCGTGGTATTTCCTTCTTCCAAATACAATGAACCATTTCAGGCATAAGTTATCTGAACCAAAAGATCACAATCAGAGTACTCTTGAGGAGTTCTCCATTCATAAATCGTGACTCTGCCAGTCCTACCTCTCTGCATGGGTTATCCAAAAGAAACGTATGAACTTGTTTCGACATACTAATCTATGCATCCACAACTCAGAAAATTATATTGTTCTTTGAGTTGTCCCCTCTTAGTTGTCTTTTTAACCCTGGTCTATCATTTGATAGTCAAGAGTATGCGTGCATTCCTACTACTCTTGTGGTCCGTCAAGCCATTCTATTCCAGAATGACTAGGAGAAACAAACTCTAGTACCTCATCCATACCCAGGATTGGGTCTTAGCAGTTGTACTCCGCAGATCAAAATGCTAATCCAGTTTTTGTTCTGTTCCACCCTGGAGTGTTACCATCTTTATATTAAGATTATCATGGGAATTGCACACCATCCTATGAGTTCTTGGTGCAGTGATACTTCTCTCCATCATTATTCATTTCTCGGTTCCCGTGTTGTTATAACCGGAATGTCGACAAGTGAATCGTGATGTGTGAAATCAATACTCCTAGCAACCTTGTTGCTTGGTAGTTAAATGGACAATAACCTCATTCTTAACGTGTTGGTTCTTGAATCATCATTCTAAGATTGATCGTGCTACCTTGTCCATCTTCCTGGTGCACATTTCGATTGATGAGTTAGGATTTTGTCAAGTCCTCGCTCATTTGATCATATCGTCTTGCCCTGAAAGCAAGATTGTTCTCGATCTTAGTAACATATCGGTGGTTCGTGATTTTCCGAATATCTTCTCGAAAGTATCACCAGGTTGTCACCTGACTGTTATGTTGAGCTCGTGATCAAGTTGGTTTCCAATAAACCACTCCTTCCCAAGAATCCGTGTTGGATATCCCTGAGCTAGTTGGTTAAGCCAGACAACAACTTGGAGAGTTGGAGGATAAAAGCTTGCATGGCTTAGTTCATTTTAAGGGATATCTTCTTGTGTGTGTTGAAGAAGGATGATATCTTCATCAATTGATCCTTGAGACCAGTTGCTGGAGCTATTGTCCTGCCAAAACTTTGATTTGAGTGTGGGCTATTCTCAAATCAAATCAGAACCAACGATGTTCGTAATGTTGTCTTATTCGTGGATTTTCCTCGAGCATACACCATTATATCTTTTGGTCTGACCAATGCTATCACCGTGTTCACCTAACTATGGAATTCCTTTTATATGGAAACCTGGATGAATTGTGGTTGAGCCCATCGACAACATCCTTGTCTTCTCCATAATTTTGTTAAACATTAAGCTAGTGTTGGAAACTTTTGAAAGCATTTGTTCATGCTAGCTCATGAAGCATATGTTCGGATGTAAGAAGTGACTTCCTCTAGTTCATGTGCATTTGATGCAAGTTGCCGCCGTGGATTCGAGAAAGTCAATGTTGCCTCCTCTGGAATCATCCCAAGTCATTCATGCATGTGCGAAGTATTCTATGGTCTGATAGACTGATCATCTTCATTCTATACGTATCCCTAGTACACCAAGCCACTGATTGATTTGTTCAAGGAGAAGAAGCTCCTTCTTAAGAGTATACCTTATGCAAGGACTTTGATATCCCCGATGATGGTTCCCCACCGGAACTCGATAGTGTTTTATTGTAAGACTACCATGTGATCATGTTTGTCTGAGACAACATGTTCACATGTGTGTAGCAGAACCAGCTCATGTTTTGGAGCTTGCTATCGTAGTTCATCTCCCGAGAATCTCGCAACATCATCCCGTCGATTTGTGTTGCAAACTTTCATTTTTCTTCCTAGACTCGATGAGTCTGGAATATCCTGACACCAACCAGATCTGAATCTCAGGCAGATATGATGGTCTGGAACATTTCCCAAGAACTATAATATCGGTCCCTCAGAAATCGGTAAAGTGGATGTCATGGCCAACACACCCAGCCGGAAGACCTGTTATTATAATATCTTGATTAAGGAAGTTGGCCACCTCCCCATAAGGATTTCGTAGGGTTTTACTCCAATAAGTTACTCCTTATGGATTCTTGAGCTCCCGAAGTCCGACCTTTTACTTGATGTTCTAGTTATCAAACCATATCTATGAATGGGATACACTAGCACATCAAGGAGAACATTAGAAGTGGAGTGCTAAATGTCTCTCGGTCGATCATTCAGATTTCGTCCCCTTGGCCCCGCTAAGATGAAATCTGAGAAAGTGTTATCTTCCTTTGCATCTACATCGTCCATCTCTATTCATCATGGTAGTATGTTGTGTTGCCAGCACCCTTGACACGGATGTTGGTAAAACCTTGATGATTATGGAGATACTCAAGTTCTTGAGAGCACGCGTAAGTGCTAGGTTTTATCGTCGGCATTAATTACATAGTGCTCTCAGTTTCCTCGGCAATGCTATGACCTTTTCAAACAGTGAATTCACTCTCTATTGTTGGGTTCTTCCCCAGCTACCAGAATCATTACCAGCATTTACATTTTGTTCCCAGCTTGCACCGCCAATGTGCCATTCCACCATGGGTCTCTTCCATTTCCGGTGATAAGCAAATTCATCCATTACGTTGTCTTCAACAAGGTAATCCACATCATCCAAGTCCGAGTATGCCATTCTACCGACCCCCTCCAAACGATCGCTCGAGAATTGCCTTAGGCTGGTTTAAAGAGTTTCAATGATCTCTGAATCAAAGGTAATTCTTTTTGCCACTTAAGGGAATATATCTACGAGTCACCATCCCTAAGGTGCCTCGTTGTGGTATCATGGCAACTCAACTCCTCGCTACGTTGACAATCGCTTACCACCTTTTTAAGTGTGGAATTGTTGTCTACCTAGTGAACCCTCGTCATCTGTTCCACTCCATCCCTCTAGAGGTGTGCTTCGTCTCTCAGCTCGAGAGATGTTGCTATGCCTCATTCTGCGAGTTGATCCTAAGTTGATTGATCTTTGAGAAGATCGATTCTTCCGGAGTTGTCCTTTTCCTCTTGCTGTCATGCTAGTTGGAGTTCTCAGAGCAACGGGACAAAGATGGTGATCGAATCAACGCTTTTATGAAGTGCACCCTGGATTGTGAAGATTATACTAGTTTGCATTTCCCCTTCATCTTACCCTACGCTTGAATCTCGAGACGAGATTCTTGTTTAGTGGGGGTGAGTTGTCACATCCCTAGCTTCTGGTGCTGCCTAGTGTTTGCATCATGTTTAAATTTTTGAAACTTGAACTGAGGAAATTTGGAAGCCTAAAAAACTTAAATAAAAGAAGGGCAAAAACCCTAAAATCTCATTCATTGTTCCAAAATGCTCTTCTTAAATGTTCGATAATTTTTGGCAAGGGTTCTAGTCCCAACCAAAATATTGAAAATTTTTAAGGACTTAATCTTGGGACTTTGAATTTAAATCATTAGCTATTTGAATTTGAATTATATTCATATAATTAGAATATAATTTCAAATACCCCTGAAATATTTTATGAGCTTTTGGAAAAGTCCATCTAGCAAAATAAAAATATTCAGAGGAGTTTTTGGCATTGTTTGAATTATTTTAAATTCAAAACAGTGGCAAAAAAAATTTAAAAAATAAAACAAACAGAAAATAAAACAGAGCACTTACCTGGCGCTCACCTCGCAGCCCACCTGGTGGCCCAACAGGACCGGCCCAGCGCGGCCCAGCCCACCTCCTCATGTCGTCTTCCTCCCCTCGCCCCGAAGCAGCTCGGTGGCGAGCGCTGGCGATGCCCCGGCCACCTCCTGCTTGCCGCCTTCCCCTCGTCGCCCTGGACCCCGTCCGCGACGCCACGCAACCCCCCGACCCTTCTCACTCCCCCTGTGCTCCTCCCCCTCCTCTGCTCTCTCCCGCAGCACCACCGACACGCCACCATCGCCGCCGACGCCGATTGCCGCAGCCACCGGCCACCCCTCGCCCTTCCGCTGAGCTCAGGAGCTCCACCTCGACCCCCTCTTCCTCCCCACCGAGCCAAGCCCCTCAGGAAGCTCTGCATCGCCTCCACGCCATCGTCTTCATCCTCGACCGCCGCCGATGGTCGCCGCCGATTCGCCGTCACTTGTGCGCCCCCGAGCTCGTCGATGACCCCACCCGATGTGCTGTGAGATCCTCCGTCTTTCCCCCTCCTCCCCGAGCTCGTTCCTATCCTCTAGCTATGCCAGCCGCCGTACCCGAGCGCCGCCGTCCGCCATGGTCGTTGCTCTCGCAGCCACCGTGCGTCTCCGCTCGAGCTTGAGCCTTCGGCGTGCTCCTGGAGCAACGGCGAGTCCAAAGGAACCCCTAACTAGCTCCCCCATGAACTGGAACCACGCGGCCGCCCTCGCCCGAACTCCAGCGACCGCCACGGTCGACGCCGGTGACGACTCCGGCCACCTCCGCTCCAGCCGCCTCCCCCACTGGAAGCGCCACTCCGCCAGCTCCCCGTAGATGCTCCCCGCGCCCCAAACCATGGCCTGTAGCGCAATCCCGACGCGGACGCCTCCGCGATCTGAGGTCGCCGGCGGTTAAACGCCGGCAGCTGACGTGGCACCGTCGTTAGTAGTTAATGACTCCACTAATTAACCCACACTCTCACTGACATGCGGGCCCTACGGCCTAACTAACCGGCTAACTAAAATAGATTAGGTTTAATCTAATTGCAGTGGCCCCACGCGTCAGTTTTGACCGCGCTGACGTGGCCGTTGACTCGGCCCACATGTCAGCGGCACTAACCAGCCCTAGTCACTGACCAGTGGACCCCACTGGTCAGGTTTGACCCGGACCAGCCCCTGTTGACCTGCTGACGTCATGCCAACATCATGCTGACGCAGTATTCCTTTTCTGGAATTTAGTTTATTTTATAAATAATCAGGAAATTCCAGAAAATAGCTAAAACTTCAAAAATTCATAGAAATTCAACCGTAACTCCAAATGAAATAATTTATATATGAAAAATGATCAGAAAAATCCAATCTATCCATCTGTACTCGTTTCATGCATGTTAGAACAACTTATAGGTGCTGTTTAGCACAAATCATATTAATGGCATTTAAATATCCACATATGGAGTTTGAGTTTGAATCTTGGATTCAAACCAACTTCATTTAATCTAGTTTTAGTTGCATTAGCACAAACCACAGCATATTGCCATGTCACATTCATGCATCATATTGTGCATTGCATTGATTGTGTTTTTCCTCAGTTGCCGGTGATTGCCCCTTCTCGATAGACGTGATACCGACGATGTGATCGATGACACCGATGAAGAGCTATATTATCTTCAGAAGTGCCAGGCAAGCAAAAACCCCCTTGTTCATTCCGATACAATCCTACTCTCTCGCTCCTGCTCTCTTTTACTGCATTAGGACAACAACGACATATTTGTTACTTGCTGCGGTAGCTGAACCCCTTATCCTCTGCATGACCTGTCATTGCCACAGTAAATAGATGAAACCCACTAGCATGAGTAGGAGTTGTTTGAGCCCTGATGTGCCTACTCTTTCATGCTTGTTTGTCATGCCTGCTATTGCTTAGAGTTGAGTCAGGTCTGATTCATCGGGGATGAATCAGAGGTGTGTGAACATGTCCTACTGTGTGTGAGCTAAGTGTGTGAACACGATTTGGTAAAAGGTAACGGTGAGAGGCCATGTAGGAGTACATGGTGGGTTGTCTCATTGAAGCCGTCCTCAGGAACTGAGTTCTGTGTTTGTGATCCATGATTCAGCTACTACCATACATTGGGCCCTGAAATATGACCCCGCTCGACTTCTTATTCACCCTAGTCCTCTGTCCAGGAGTTGCAAGTAGTTTCTGGTGTTTGTAGTATGCTGGAGGCCGTGGACAGCGCTGACCGTAGGGGTGGGCTGTGATGCGGTAGGCACGTGGCCGGGTGTACCGGATACCCGTTAGGTATCTCGGGAACCCTGCACACATCGTTTGGGGCTGTGAGCGAAACTCCGGCCGGATCTCCTCATGGATGGAACCCGAATAGGCGATAAACCTGGACTAGAGACTTGAGTGTTTAGGTAGGTCGTGGTCTACACCCACGTCGGCTTTTGCTTGAAGTCTGCCGAGCACATGTCGTGTGCAGACGCTAAGTGGTGGAAACATGTATGAAGAAGTACACCCCTGCAGGGTTAACATCATCTATTCGAATAGCCGTGTCCGCGGAAAAGGACTTCTGGGTTACTTATATCAGTTCATAGACAAGTGAAAGTGGATACTCTAAAATACGCAAGATAAGCGTGAGTGCTATGGATGGCGTTCTCGTAGGGAGACGGGAGCGGTTCCATAGTGGTGTATTGGTTGGTGAATATGTGGACTCGTGTGCGCCTCCTCAAAAGAGTTGCTTGCAGTCGTAGTTTAGGATAGCCACCGAGTCAAAGCTGGCTTGCTGCAGTTAAACCCCACCATCCCCTTTGTTGATAATGATGCATATGTAGTTAGTTCTGATGTAAGTCTTGCTGGGTACATTTGTACTCACGTTTGCCTATTTTATGTTTTTGCAGAGAGACTTCGGTCTCGCTAGTAGTTCCGCGTGGACTTCGACGTTTAGCTTGATACCTCAGCTACGATCTTGTGCCTCGGCAGGATCTGGTAGATAGTCAGGCTTCTCAGCCTTTTCATTTATAGATGTCTGTACTCAGACATGATAGCTTCCGCTTGTGTTTTGACTTGTATGCTCTGAATGTTGGGTCGTAGGACCCCTGTTTGTAATATCTCGCTCCTCGGAGCCTAATGAATAAATACTTGAGTTGTAGAGTCATGTTGTGAGGCCATGTTGTATTTGCACATATCGAGCATACTGTGTGTATGTTATTGAAATGCTTGGTATGTGTGGGATCTGACTATCTAGTTGTTTATCCTTAGTAGCCTCTCTTACCGGGAAATGTCTCCTAGTGTTTCCACTGAGCCATGGTAGCTTGCTGCTGCTCCGAAACACTTAGGCTGGCCGGCATGTGTCCTTCTTTGTTCCTGTGTCTGTCCCCTCGGGGAAATGTCACGCGATGAATACCGGAGTCCTGTTAGCCCGCTACAGCCCGGTTCACCGGAGTCCTTCTAGCCCAGTGCTACAGCTTGGATTCACTCGCTGATGACCGACACGTTCTATGCTGGGTCATGGATGCCTGTCCCTGTAAGTTTGTGCCACTTTGGGTTTACGACTAGCCATGTCAGCCCGGGCTCCTTATCATATGGATGCTAGCGACACTATCATATACGTGTGCCAAAAGACGCAAACGGTCCCGGGCAAAGGTAAGGTGACACCCGTGGGAATACCATGCGTGAGGCCGCAAAGTGATATGAGGTGTTACATGCTAGATCGATGTGGCATTGAGTCGCGGTCCTGACACGCATGACGGAAGCATGCTGGCGTCACCTTGTGGTGGATAGTGAAGAGGCGGCTTGCGTGTCTCTTGGAGACTGCAGGGCCGCTGATCATTTACTGCCTTCGCTTGGGAACCATCACTCCACGTGTCCCACTGCGCCCGCCCCTTGCGCCACGTTTGCTGCATGCATAACGCAGAGCGAATGACAGGCGCGCGGGATGTGGGAAGTCGTGCGTGTGCACGGGTCGATTCCCACGCGCCTTCAATGGAGCGGGGAGGGCGGTCGACAACCCCGCTTGCTGTCACTCCAACGGGCTGGATTGGCCGAGAGGGGGCGGCTGAGCCTCGCCCCCGCCCCTTTATAAAGAGGGGAGCGGGAGGAACGGTGCCTCTCAACCCTTTGCCATCTGCCTCTCGCCATTCCTGCTTCCTCATTTCTTCTCCCATGGCGAGGGGGCATGGCGACGCTTCATCGGTGGCGGCGAGGGTTTCAGCCAGACAGCGCATCGCTCCTCCCCAAGAGCTCATAGTGGTGGAGCCGGCCGCTAGAGGAAGGGGGAGGGGGCGAGGTCGAGGCCGTCGTGGTGCTCGAGGGAGAGGAGGACGGGTCGGCAGATCAGCCTCGCCTCCGCCAGCAGCCCCTCCTCCAATGGAGGGCCACGCTGGGGACAACCCCTGCGAATTCTTCATCAGGCTGCATCAGCCCCCACGCCGTCGCCTTCGCCTCCCGACTCCATTTGCGCGGGAGATGGAGCTGGATCTGCCACAGGCGTTGCTGCTGCATATGAGGGGTTGCGGGAACAGTGGAACATTTGCCAATGTCGAGTTCCCCGCCCCTCACGTCATGTATCTTCACCGAGGGTGGAAGACCTTCGCTCGCCTCCACAGCTTGACGGATGGGCTCACTCTCCATTTCAAACTAATGGAGGATGGCGTCCTCTCCATCAAGATCTTCACGCAATTTGGGACTCGCGTAAGGTGCTGCATGGAGAGCTCTTTTGACGACGAAGATTCCTCCTCAAGCGAGAGTGGCGAGGAAGACAATGGCAGCGACGAGGATGCTAGCGGGCGGTAGGATGACGGGTCCGACTAGGCGTCGGGCACCGCTCCGAGCGACACCGGTGACCCCATCGTCCGTGTCGCCGACTCCTTGAACTCCTCAGGGTCGTCTCCTTAGGCGGCTGGCGTTGGAAGGCTGCGGAAGAGGAATAGGGTGGGCGGCAAGGCTGTCAAGTCGGAGTACGCGGGCACCAACGCCTTCGTCGCGTATTGACGTCCTGCCGCCTCATCTTCGAGCTCTGCCTCCGGCACCGCCATCACCATCCAGCCCTTGGATGGCCATTGAGATGTTCTCTTTGTGTCTTCTGCCACTCATAGCTCACCTAGGCGCCCCTTTTTCCCTTCTGCTTTCTTGTTCCATTTCCTGAGGAGAGGGACAAGAAAGGGGTTACGGGCACTTTGTATCCTTTTAGTATTGTAAGCCTTCGGGCCTTTATTAACTTTAGAACTTGTAATCCCCTTGTTCATGTTTTTCATTTCGTATGAACTGTGCCTGTATGGGATGTTTTTTAATGAAAAAGGGATGTTTGCCAGGATTTTCATTCGCGGGTGGAACCCATGACAAGGAGCGAATCCTTGTTATTTTTTTAAGATAAATGTTTTTCGCCCGGCATCAGGCCTTGCCGTCTCCCCACTTCGCTCGACCTTTCTCACGCCCTTGGCGGAGGCAGGGATGAGGTGGGCTTAGGCTCATCATTCCTCTTCTTTGCTGCCGCGGCTACGACCAGATTCAGACCCAGGGGATAATCCTTGGGTGCCGAAAAAGGGGAGCACAGTAGCTCAGGGATAGAACGGGGTTTCACGTATCCCAGTCCATAACAAAATGCATGATAGGGGATATAGAACTTATCTGGATCTGCAGCCCTCGGCAACCTCGTCTTGCCGCGGATGAATCCTTGTTCTTGCAGCCCCCGACAACTTTGGCTTCCGGGGCTCGGACGCCGATCCGTCCCCTTTCTTCCAAAATAGCTCGGCAAGGGTATTTATGTGCCCTGCGAACCAAAGAAGACAGAGAAGAACAGAGAGACGCGCACTCGACCTCTAAGCTAGGGGTTAGCCGCCGCTAAGCACTATCAACCCTAACCAAGGAAGAGACTCAACCTAGCATGCATGCTGTAACTTAGGGCGCCAGCGCTTCGTTTATTTATGCTCAGGGTCTGCGCCTGGCTTTGTACAAAGGGTTACATGCCTTGCCAGCAAGGCTTGTACAAAAGGGTGGCTAGCCGGGAGGCCCGGCAGCTGTGCCTTATGGGTAAAACTTGCGAAGATGCTCGATGTTCCAGGAGTTGCTCACTGGAATGGCATCTTTGGTCTCCAACCAGACTGCATTGGGCCTGGTGACTCGTGTTACCCGATAAGGGCCTTCCCACTTCAGCGTCAACTTGTTGGAATTCTTGGCCGACTAAACGTGCTGAAGAACAAGGTCGCCTTCCTCAAAGCTCCGGGCATGAACCTTGCGGCTATGATAGCGGTGCAAGGCTTGCTGGTAGCGTGCAACTCTCACAGCCGCCCGGAGACGATCTTCCTGAAGGAGCGTCGCGTCATCTTGCCGCAATCGCTCTTGCTCAAGCTCATCATAAGCGAGCACTTGAGGTGACCCGTATATGAGTTCTATGGGGAGAACTGCTTCTGCCCCGTAAACCAGGGAAAAGGGTGTCTGGCCAGTGGCTCGATTTGGCGTCGTTCTGATCGACCAAAGAACCGCCGGCAACTCATCAATCCAGCACCTTCCACTCTTGCGCAGCCTGTCAAAAGTCTTCATTCTTAAGCCTCGTAGGACTTCAACATTTGCTCTCTCCACTTGGCCGTTGCTCCGTGGATGTGCCACGGAAGCAAAACAGACACTGCTGCCGAGATCCTCAATGTATTGCATGAAGGCGTGGCTTGTGAACAGTGTGTCATTGTCGGTGATGATCCTGTTGGGCACCCCAAAACGGCACAATAGTCCCTTGAAGAACTTGATGGATGACTGTGCTGTCACCTTCCTCACTGCTTCCACCTCTGGCCACTTTGTGAACTTGTCAATTGCGACGTACAAGTACTCAAAGCCCCCGACAGCACGGGGGAAAGGGCCCAATATGTCGAGCCCTCAGACCGAGAAGGGCCAGGAGAGAGGGATAGTGTCGGTGTTCTGGGAACGGGGGTCCCCAGACTTGCCTGCCTGCGGCCAGCGGCGTGGCTCAAAGGAGGCCCAGCGCGGCCCATCTTCATCAACACAAGCTCAAGACCCTCGCGAGGGGCCAAGCCTCACGGGGCGAATGACAAGGAGCTTCCTCAGGCACGGCCTCGTCAGGCTAGCTCACGAGGAGGCGGAGAGTTCAAGGCGGGGTGCCTCGCGAGGTGCCCATGATGCAAGCCATGACGACCAGGGGCGCCAGTCAGGCGCCAGCCCGCGCAGTGTCCTCCTTTCCTCTTTGGTGCAAAGGGAGCAAGCACAGGCGAGAGCATCAAGCAAAGGCATCCATTTCGGTGCAATAAGACCAAGACCAGCCCAACGGCAGGGAAGAAGTCATTGTGGAGCCCAAGCAGGCGTCACCACCAGAGCCTTTGAAAGGCGAGGACCAACTTTAGTCCGGATAAGTGTACCCGCTGTTCCCCTTCAAAATGGCCAATTGTTGGCGCCCTTCCTGCTCAATATTTGGGAAGAGGCCCAGGGCCTTTGCCTATAAATAGGACTAGCCACCCCCAGGGTAGAGGCATCTGGACCCGATCTAGAATCAGGATCCTCACCAAGAAACCAGTACATAGAGCGATTGAACTCCTCCTAGCAGTTCGTCGCACCAGCCAAGAACAGACCCTCGCGAGGCTGTTCTTCCTTGTATTGTTCATCATCAGCCCAAGAGGCAATCCACCACAGCACACACTGGAGTAGGGTATTACACCACAATGGTGGCCTGAACCAGTATAAATCTTGTGTCTCTTGTGTTGTTCTGTTGGTAGTATAGATCCTAGCGATTCGGCGAGGAACAGGCAGGCAGAGGGTTGAATCTCCGCGCGCACCCCAGAGTTCGAACCTCAAGGGTCTGCCGGAACCCGAAATCCAACATTTGGCGTGCCAGGTAGGGGTGCGCCGGAAATTGCCTTCCGTCGTCTTGTTCTTCTCCGACCACCGCATCCATGTCTGACGCTCGTCGGGCTCGCGCCGAGCGCCGAGCCGCCCTCGCTTCCCACGTTGCCTAGACGGCTCCCGTCGGCGGGCGCCCTCGTCGTTCCCCATCACCTGCCGTCAATGCCGCCACCGGCCCAGCGGGGAACGAACAGCAAGCATCGTCCCAGCATCCATCCATGAGGTGGGACGGCCGCACTGCCACACCCTCGCTCACCCCCGCTGGTTCTTCATCGCGCGCGCCCTGCGCGGCCATGGAGGCCCGAGCCGCGCTCATTGAGGCAAACGAGCTCCTGCGCTACCGCCCCATCGACGACATCTACGAAGAGTGGCTCGACCGAGTCGCCGAGCTCGTCCGCGCCGCCGGAGGCTCCCCCGCGCCGTCCTTCTCGCTGCACCGCGCCATGCCCTGCGCGGGCAATGATGCTCCAGGGGCGTCCCAGCCGCCTCCTCCTCAAGAAGGCGCCCTGGCCCCAAGGCGCGCGGCCCCTGGGCGGAACCCGCTCCGTCAGGCGCCAACGCGGCAAGAGCATAGCTGCCAAGAAGTCCCTCGCCCTCGAGAAGCTGCCCGAGCGCTCCCTGCTCCAACACGTCTTGACCCTGCGGTGCCCCCAGCCGCGTTGCATGGGGACCCGTAGGACCAAGCTCTTCGTCGCCCAAGGCCTCCTGTGGCCATAGCGGGCTGCCGCGCCTTCACCTCCGAGCTACGCAGCGTCGCGTGGCCCGGCAAGTTCAAGCCAGACCTGCCTCCTCGCTACGACGGCACGGCTGACCCTGCAGAGTTCCTCCAGCTCTACGAGTTGGGCATCGAGGCTGCCAACGGAGACGAGAAGGTCATGGCGAACTGGTTTCCCATGGCGCTCAAGGACGGAGCCCGCACCTAGCTCCTGAACCTGGCTCCAGGCACGATCTCCTCCTGGGACGAGATGCGCACCCGCTTCATCGCCAACTTCCAAGGTACTCGCGATCGGCCACCCGCCGTGAGCGACATGCGCCGTATCAAGCAGCAACCAGGGGAAATCCTGCAGAAGTACATCCAGCGCTTCAACAACGCGCGCCTCAAGATCCCCAAAGTGATGGAGGAGGCCATCATCTCAGCCTTCTCCGACGGTGTGCGCGACGTCAAGATGAAGGAGGAGCTGGCGATGCATGAAGACCTGTGCACCTCCTTGGAGCTGTTCAACTTGGCGACCAAGTGCGCCAGGGCTGAGGAGGGATGCCTCTCCCTCCTCGAGCTGCCTGCCGTGGACCCAGAAGAGAAGAAGCCCAAGGCCAAGGACGTGAAGCGCAAGGGGGCTGCCGTACTCACGGCAGAGCCAGACACCAAGCGGGGCAGGGATCAGCCCGAATCCTCCAAGGGCAGTCGGTACTGCGTGTACGACGACCTCCACACCCACAACACCAATGAATGCCAAGAGCTCCGGGCCGTGCATGAAGGAAGGGTCGGAAGATGTCCCGACCGCAGTGACCGGGGCTACGACCGAGGAGGAGGAAGGAACGCAGGACGTTGGGAAGACTGTGGCCCACGCCAAGGGTGGCGCGACCAACCTCGTGAGGATCGCTGGCAGGACCCGCCTCGCGAGGGTGGCTGGAGGGATCAGCCTCGCGAGGATCGCCCGCAAGGGAACGCGGGCCTCCCTCCACTGCCGCCGCAGCCAAGGAGAAATGAAGACCGTCATCAGGACGAGGGGGCTAGGGGCTTCCAAGAACCACGTGCAATCGCCTACATCCTGGGTGGAGCTCAAGCCCCAGCCTCTCAACGCATCTTCAAGCAGTTCGCCCGTGAAGTGAATGCAGTCCTCCCCAAGCTCGAGGCCACGCGCCCTCTCAGGTGGTCAGCATGCGCCATCACGTTCAGCTCAGCGGATCAGGTCAAGTGCGCGGCCACAGCCGGAGTCCTCCCGATGCTTTGTTCCCCAATCATCAGCAACATGCTGGTCACCAGGACCCTCATCGACGGCGGGGCAGGGCTCAACATCCTGTCCGTGGAAACGTTCAACAATCTTCAAGTGCCCTACAATCAGCTTCAGCCAACCAAGCCTTTCTCCAGAGTCACCGACGGCTCCATGGTCCCGATCGGGCAGGTTCACCTCCCTGTCACCTTCGAGGCACGTGACAACTACCGCATCGAGCTCATCGACTTCGACGTCGCTCACATCCGCCTGCTGTACAACGCCATCCTCGGGTACCCGGTGCTGGCCAAGTTTATGGCCGTAACCCACCACGGCTACAACGTCCTCAAGATGCCAGGAAGTGGCGGAGTCATCACGGTGCCCTGCGAAGAGAGAGACGCAGTGTGCTCCCTGGAGCGAGCCTTTCAGGCTGGATCACTGGAAGAACCGGACCCCGAAAGCAGGAGGCTTCCCGAGGCCGCCCCCAAGAAGAAGAAGACATCGTCCGGCCCGGCCCCTTAGGAGGCAGGCCCCTCAGGGCCCGCGCCT
Source organism: Triticum aestivum (assembly GCF_018294505.1). Lineage (NCBI taxonomy): Eukaryota > Viridiplantae > Streptophyta > Magnoliopsida > Poales > Poaceae > Triticum > Triticum aestivum. The sequence continues at coordinate 185,202,836 of NC_057807.1, forward strand.
GCTCAGGGGGAGCCACCTTCCATCGCATAGGGAAGCGCGCCCGACGCCCTCCTCAGGCAGGGCTCGGGGGCTCTCCCCTGGAGGGCCGTCGACCTCGCCAAGGTCACGAGGGAGGCGCTTGGGCACCACGTGGAGGCGTGTTTCGAAGCACGTTTCCCACAAGAAGGAGCAAGGCAAGGAGGGCCAAAACCTCAGGAGTTTGTCAGCAAGGCCATTCAGGAGCTACAGGAGTCAAGGGTCATGAGAGGCAGCCGCCGCTTACCCGCTGTGGCCCCCCATCCATGCGAGGATGGTGGGCTGCGCGTTTGCATCGACATACCGGGGCTTAATCGTGTCGCGTCTCAGGAGTGCCTCTGGCCCTCGCAAGTGGGACGCTGCGAGGGTCCGCTCCACAGCTACGTTCGCATGCCTTATGGCTTGCCGAACGCGGCTGCTGCGCACCAGCGCCTCATGAGGGCCATCTTGGAGGCTCAAGAGGTCAGGCGTTCCACAGCCCTGGTGGAGATGGATGTGGCCCGCGAGGAGCCGCCAGCGCCTCCGGAGCCTCCTGAGGCCCCTGGGCTTGGGGGCTCGTGAGGATCGGCTCCCGCAGCCCACCGAGTCTGCTACACCAACACCCCTTCGTCCCCAACATCATCAGGTGACATCTTTCAAGTTTCATTTCCGGCTGGGAGCTCCCTCAGGGCCACATTATTCCCAGGCCGCGTGGGTCCGTCCCTGCGGCGTGTATCCCTTTTATTTCATGTTCTTAGCTTACCTTATTGGGGGCGCCCCTCGAGCTGCATCATCCCCAAGTCGCTCGGGCCTGACCCAGCGGCGTGTACCCTTCTTGCGTTTATCTTAGGGCCATGCTTTCGACCCATCATGCTTGTTATTTGGTGCCTTTTCCTCCTGGGTGTCGGAATCTTGGGCGTTAAAGGGGGTGCCTGAGCATCGCGACTCAGGGCCCCTACCGGCTCTCCAGCCCTCACCTCTGGTCTTGTCCATGGCATCGCGACCTGGCATGCCAGCGACGGCTGAGACCAGCTCGAGAGCCGGGACCCGAGGATGTAGAGTTTCGACATCTAACCCAGCTTGCGCATTAAAGGGGGGGTGCCTGAGCATCGCGACTCAGGGTTCCTACCAGCTCTCCAGCCCTCACCCTCTGGTCTTGTCCATGGCATCGCGACCTGGCATGCCAGCGACGGCTGAGACCAGCTCAAGAGCTGAGACCCGAGGACATAGAGTTTCAACATCTAACCCAGCTTGCGCGTTAAAGGGGGGGGGGGGGGTGCCTGAGCATCGCGACTCAGGGCTCCTACCGGCTCTCCGGCCATCACCCTCTGGTCTTGTCCATGGCATCGCGACCTGGCATGCCAGCGACGGCTGAGACCAGCTCGAGAGCCGGGACCCGAGGACATAGAGTTTCGACATCTAACCCAGCTTGCGCGTTAAAGGGGGGGGTGCCTGAGCATCGCGACTCAGGGCTCCTACCGGCTCTCCGGCCATCACCCTCTGGTCTTGTCCATGGCATCGCGACCTGGCATGCCAGCGACGGCTGAGACCAGCTCGAGAGCCGGGACCCGAGAACGTAGAGCACCGGCATCTGGCCAAATTTGCAGGAACACACTCCAAGATAAGGCCCAGAGCCAGGCGCAACCCGCCTTGAGGTAGGGCCCCGTGAGTCCCGCGCTGGCCCACGGGTGCCCAGATACACCTCGTCAAGCCCTACCGTGCCAGCCACATGTCAGGGTGGGGCTGTATACGCCCCGGGGGATCCTCACGGAGGGGAGCCCCCTCCCACGCACCAGTGGAAGCACCATGCTCCGCGCTGGCTGACGACACTGCCGAGGAGTGGCTATGCCCGTACGTATACGGAAGCGCTATGCTCCGCGCTAGTGATAAACAACTGAGGGTGGCCCCCCGGCCGCATCAACCTCAGGGAGCCCGGAGCTCAGTGTCTGGCCTCATCGCAACGCCTCCCCTCGGGAGTGCCGCGCGAAGGGGCTGGGCATGGGGGCTGCGCCTGGGTCACGCCCAGACGCACGCCACCTGGCCAGGCCCCCCCGGTCCTGGTTCGTCGCACGCCCCTCCCGGAGCGGAGACAAGGTACGAAGGCTGTTTGAGCGTCAAGGGGGACTCCTGAGCATCGCGACTCAGGAGCCTAACTGGTCACGTAGCCCCTCACTCCTTAGTTTCGAAAGGCTAATGGCGGTTGAGGTATGCGCGGGGCCGGGCTCTAAAGACGTAGAACGGCAGATCCACCCGCATCTCACCTCCCTAAGGAGTCACCCCCACATGTCACCTCCCTACTTGCTGTTCGAGCTCCAAGGGGGACTCCTGAGCATCGCGACTCAGGAGCCTAACATGTCACGTAGCCCCTCACCCCTTGGTCATGTCCTGGTTTCCGATCGGGGCCAATGGCGGCTAAGGTATGCGAGGGGCCAGGCTCTGCCGGCGTAGAACATAAGCAAGTAGGAAGGAATAGCGCAAATTTCAGGGAATTCAAAAGCAAATATTACAGTCCATACTGTTATCACAGCACCAAATGCAAGTTTTAACACCTCCCCGAGGCATGGTACATGCGCAGGAATTAAAAGCAGGATGGGAGCCACGACGGAGTCACTTGCCGGTGGTAGAGCTGCGCGGAGCAGGTTCGCCTTGTGGAGCAGCAGGGCTAGCAGCACTCCATTTCGGCTTGGTGCTGAAGACCCGGAACTTCCCCAGCAGGGCCTCCGCACGACCCTTCACGGCCTCAGTAGCGGCAGCGGCACGCTCGCCGCTCGCTGGCTCCAGCAGGCTGTCGAGGTCAATGTTGGGGTCACGAAGATAGATGTGGGTGAAGACCCGTGTCAGCGCTACGGAAGACAAGAAGTGTGCCTCGGCCTCGGCCATAGGGCCAAGGCCAAGGGTGACATCTTCAAAGGCGCGAACCAGGAAGGGAAGCAGCTTGGCGGGGCCATCCTCCTCACCGGCCAGCGGGCTCTCAAGGCCGCTAGCATAAAGCGTCTTCAATGAAGTGCGAGCCTTCTCCTCCATATCCGCGAAGGCCACGTGATCCTCGGTGAGAACCCGGGCCTTGCCGTCCAGCTCAACCTTCCTCGCCTGCAGCTCTTGCTCCAGCGCGCCTAGGCGGCCACGGCGCCTCTGGAGCTTGTCGTCCAGGTCGTTGACAGCCGCCTCGCGAGCCTTCATGCTTTCCTCCTGCTCTTGGCGAAGGCGGGCCTCCTCGGTAAGCTGGTTCTGCAGGCCCTTCAGCTCGCTCTCCAGCGCATCGCAGCGACCTTGGACACTAGCTACCTCCCCAAGGCAGCATCACGGGCAAACTTCGCCCCAAGGATGGCCTGCTTCTCCTCGTCGCAAGCCGTCGAGGCCTGGACCAGCGCCGCCCGTATCGAAGCGTCGGTGCGAATCCAGCCAAAAGCCAGCTCCAAACGCCCGGCCACTAGACGAGGGTAGGTGCCCAGAAGATCCTGCCGCAGACGGTCCAGTTCGGCAACAACGCGATCCAGAACAGTAGTCGGGGAAGCAGCAGTCGGTGGAGTAGGAGGAGAAGACGACAGCGTGACCACAATATCCTGAGGCGGAACCTGCTGTGCCACGACGGCTGTGGTGGCGGCATCAGGTAAGGGCACCTCGGGAGTCGCCTGGGCCAAGTGGGCTGAGCTCGCCCCAGCAGGCTCAGCCAGGCCTCGTGAGGACGCCCGGGCGGGAGAGGCCCGTGCGTCACAGTCACCTTCTTTCTCGGGCAGAGGCGTTGCCACGGATGGGACCTCAGGAGCTCCCTTCGACTTCTTTGCTGCTGGCACCAGCCTAGCCGAGAGACACGGACATCAAGCCTCAGCAACAGAACAATAATCAAGACGGGAATCAAGCACTTACAGGTCGTCGCTTGCGGGCTCAAGCAGCCTCCGGTCGTACTTAAAGCCCGAGAGCCGGCTGCAAGGGTCAGCTTCAAGGAGCTCGGGAGCAGGAGGTGCGCCTGCGGATCGCCTCGGGGCTGGGGCAGACCCGCGGGGGATCAGCCCGGTCCAGTCTTTCTTCGGGATCGGAGGCAGGCTCCCGCCGCCCTGCTCATCCTCGTCCTCGTTGTCGTCACTCACAGAGAGGGGGAGAGCGCAGGACCTGCGCCGAAGGGGGGAGCCCTTGACTCCGCCTCCGAGTCAACCCCCTCATCCCGCTCCCCTTCTTCCTTCTCTTCGCTGGAGTCGCCAGAGGACATGTCCACCAGGTCCTCTGGAGCCTCCGCGGGCACGGGCCCGTCCCCGTTGAAGACGGGCATGGACCCCGCTACCTACTCCCAGTCCTCGCGGAGGAACAGGGGCGTAGGAGCACCCTCCAACCTCGCCACGTCGCCCCCAACCAAGGACTGGAGGACCGCAGCCAGATCCTCGTTGGCCAAGACCGCGGGGCTCGGGTGGGGCCTCCACATCGAAAGTGAGTACTGACGAAGCGGAGCTAGCTGGTGCTCCAGGAACTCCCTCAGCAGCGACGCACCGGTCAGCTTCGCCGCCGCCATGCTGGCCGGCCTCAGATCCGCGTCCATCTTCTCCAACACCGGCTTCGCACGGGGATCCACAAGCTCCACTCGAGATGAGTCGTCAGAGCTCGCGGGGTGCCCCGTGGGCAAGATCAGCCGAGGGTGGATACGCCCAGCATCCACCAAGACCCACTTGCTCCTGAAGCCCTCAATCCTTTTCCCAGGATTCGAAATGGCAATGGAACAGCCGTACGCGACGAAGCTCACGCACACAGAGACGGAACCACGGGAGGTCCGGAGGGAGAAGTAGTGGCGCAGCAAGGCCACTGAGGGCTTCACCCCTATGTGAGCCTCACAATAATAGGCGAAGATCGCCAGAAGAAGAACAGAGTTGGGATGGAGGTGCACAGCTTGGAGATTATAATGGCGGAGGACAGAGAAGAAGAACTCGGAAAAGGGAGGCACCAGACCGGCGACAATCGCGCTCACGAAGAGCGGATAGAAGGTGCTCCCTTGGCCTTCAGGGACGGCAGAGCCGGCCTTGAACACCTTCGCCCCATCGATGCCCTGCGCCGCCGCCATCTAGCGCATCCGGGAAAGGCTCGCCTCTGACACGTTCGGCGAGTCCAAGGCGGACGAGTACCAAGCTCCGACCGGGGCTTGGCGAGGCGCCATGTCTGGCTAGGGCGCACGGACGGAGTAGATCTGATGATTTCGAAAGCGGGGAGGAGAGGCGCAAGAAAGGGGATCTGAGCAGCAACTGGAGGAAGCAAAGGAGGCAAGGGACAGATGCCGCTCCTTTATCAACTCGCGCGGTTGCAGAGGCACCCACGTCCAATCAACCGCCACGCGGCACCCAAGGCCGCAGGCTATCAGGGCCCACGACGCTTCACACTTGCCCTTTCGCCTCTCTGCTCAGCCAAGTTCGGGCGCGCCATGGGCCCGGGGGCTACTGTCGGCGTTCTGGGAACGGGGATCCCCAGACTTGCCTGCCTGCAGCCTACGGCGTGGCTCAAAGGAGGCCCAGCGCGGCCCATCTTCATCAACACAAGCTCAAGACCCTCGCGAGGGGCCAAGCCTCGCGGGGCGGACGACAAGGAGCTTCCTCAGGCACGGCCTCGTCAGGCTGGCTCACGAGGAGGCGGAGAGTTCAAGGCGGGGTGCCTCGTGAGGTGCCCATGACGCAAGCCATGACCACCAGGGGCGCCAGTCGGGCGCCAGCCCGCACAATATCCTCCTTTCCTCTTTGGTGCAAAGGGAGCAAGCGCAGGCGAGAGCATGAAGCAAAGGCATCCATTTCGGTGCAACAAGACCAAGACCAGCCCAGCGACAGGGAAGAAGTCATTGTGGAGCCCAAGCAGGCGTCACCACCAGAGCCTTTGACAGGCGAGGACCAACTTTAGTCAGGATAAGTGTACCCACTGTTCCAATTCAAAATGGCCAATTGTTGGCGCCATTCCTGCTCAATATTTGGGAAGAGGCCCAGGGCCTTTGCCTATAAATAGGACTAGCCACCCCCAGGGTAGAGGCATCTGGACCCGATCTAGAATCTGGATCCTCACCAAGAAACCAGTAGATAGAGAGATTGAACTCCTCCTAGCAGTTCATCGCACCAGCGAAGAACAGACCCTCACGAGGTTGTTCTTCCTTGTACTGTTCATCATCAGCCCAAGAGGCAATCCACCACACCACACACTGGAGTAGGGTATTATACCACAATGGTGGCCTGAACCAGTATAAATCTTGTGTCTCTTGTGTTGTTCTGTTGGTAGTTTAGATCCTAGCGATTCGGCGAGGAACAGGCAGGCAGAGGGTTGAATCTCCGCACGCACCCCAGAGTTCGAACCTCAAGGGTCTGCCGGAACCAGAAATTCGACAGATAGTTTGAAGGGCTTGAGCTGGTTGATGAAGCTTCTTCGAATGGAACTGGCACGCTTCACACTTGGTTACTAGTGCTGTCGCATCCTGGAGGGCGGTGGGCCAGAAGAAACCTTGCCGAAAAGCCTTGCCGGCAAGGGCCCTCGACCCTATGTGGGAGCCACATATGCCTCCATGTATCTCTGCCAACAGCTTTAGTCCTTCCTCCTGGGAGATGCACTTCAATTTCACCCCATTCGGTCTTATTTTGTACAATACGTTATCAACGAATTGGTACAGAGCACACCGGCGGGCTACTCTTTCGGCCTCTTCCTGCTCCTCAGGAAGCTCTCCTTTTTGGAGGAATCGAACGGTGTGCTGTGCCCATGCCGGAGCCTGTGGCTCGACGACAAGGACCAAAGGCATCTCTTCTGCCATGGGAGCGACCGCCTCTACGGCCATGACCTGAGGTCCTACCAGAGTCGGTTGTCCCGCGGCATGATCGGCATCTACGGCAACATCTTCGCCGGCGGCTCCGGGGAGCTTGGTGGGGAAGTACTTGCCAGAGCCTAGCTTCCTCTGCTTGTTTTGCCCGACCGACGGCTCAACGGATGGTTGAGTTAACTGAAGGACAAAAGTACCTGGTTCCACAGGTAGCTTGAGGGCAGCGCGCTTTGACAGGTAGTCGGCAATGTCGTTCTCTGCCCGAGGGACATGCTCCGCTTGTATACCGTCAAAGCGCTCCTCCAGTTTCCTCACCTCATCTACGTAAGCTTCCATCAACAGGCTTTGATAATCTTTGTTGATCTTCCTAACAACGAGTTGTGAGTCGCCCCTGACGATGACCTTTTTAACTCCGAGGTCTGCCGCGATCCTGAGACCGGCAAGCAAACCCTCGTACTCGGCGGTGTTGTTGGTTGACATCTCCCGAGGGAAGTGCATCTGGATGACATACTTGAGGTGCTCTCCGGTGGGTGCGACAAGCAGTACACCAGCACCGACGCCTTGCAGCGAGAAGGCACCATCAAAGTACATGATCCAGTTACGGCTCGTTTCCTCGCCGGGGAGAGTGGTCTCCTGCACCACTTCGTCGGGCCTCGAGGTCCATTCCGCAACAAACTCTGCCAAGACTCTGCTCTGAATCGTCGAGGTGCTTTTGAACTTCGAACCGAAACTTGACAGCTCCAGGGCCCATTCCACGATCCTCCCTGTTGCATCTGGGTTATGTAGTATCCGTTGCAATGGGAGGCGGGTGACCACCGTGATCTCATGCGCTTGGAAGTAATGGCGCAGCTTCCTCGAAGCCATAAGGAGCCCGAAGAGCAGCTTTTGCACACCTGAGTACCTCGACCTAGACCCTTGCAAGAGGGAGCTGACAAAGTACACTGGGTGCTGTACCATTTTCTTCTTCTGCGCCTCTTCACCCGGTCGCGTGAGTCCTGTCGCTCTAGCGCCAGTCTTGCCGGGACCTAGCCCTGCCGGGGACTCAGTCTTGTTGGGACCGAGCCCTGCCGGGGAGGGTTCCGGCCCACCAACCGTTGACTCCGCCGCCGCTGCTGCCTCCTCGTCGACCTCTCTCTGCGCCACTAGTGCGGTGCTAACCACCTGATTTGTTGCCGCTAGATAAAGCAGCAATTGTTCTTGTGGTTTGGGCGCAACCAGCACTGGGGTAGAAGAGAGGTATTTCTTCAAATCTTGCAGTGCTGCCTCGGCCTCTGGGGTCCACTCCACTGGCCCTGCCTTCTTTAGGATCTTGAAAAAAGGAAGGGCACGCTCCGCGGACTTGGAGATGAACCGGCTCATGGCGGCAACGCAGCCAGTGAGCCGACGCACGTCCTTGATCCGTTTGGGTGCCTCAGTCTGTTCGATGGCCTTGATCTTATCTGGGTTTGCTTCAATCCCGCGTTGTGACACAAAGAACCCGAGAAGCTTGCCAGACGGGACGCCGAAGACACGCTTCTTAGGGTTCAATTTGAGGTTGATCTTGTGCAGGTTTGCAAATGTTTCACCTAGATCTTGCACAAGGGTTGCTTTGTCCTTGGTTTTGACCACTATGTCGTCCATATAAGCTTCCATATTTCTATGTAGATGGGGCTCAAAACCAATTTGGACTGCTCATGCAAAGGTTGAGCCAGGATTCTTCAACTCGAAAGGCATCCGTAAAAAGCAATACGTACCACATGGGGTGGTGAATGCTGTCTTTTCCTTGTCTTCTTTTGACATGAAGATCTGGTGGTATCCCGAGTAGGCATCGAGGAATGATAAAAGGTCACACCTGGCCGTGGAGTCAACAATCTGGTCAATGCGCGGTAACGGGAAGGGATCCTTTGGGCAAGCCTTATTGATGTCTGTGTAATCAATACACAGCCTCCACTTCCCATATGCCTTGCGCACTACTACCGGATTGGCCAACAACGTTGGATGGAGTACTCCTCTCACCAGGCCTACCGCCTCTAGCTTTCTGATTTACTCCGTGATGAACTCCTACCTCTCCAGAGCTTGCTTCCTGACCTTCTGCTTGACGGGCCGCGCATGAGGACAGACAGCAAGGTGGTGCTCAATCACCTCCATGGGAACGCCGGGGATGTCGGAGGCTTGCCATGCAAACACATCAACATTCGCCCGCAGGAAGGTGACGGGCTCGCTTTCCTATTTGCCGTCAAGGGTGGAGCTTATGGTAAAAGCTCCCCCCGTGTCATCGTCCTTGACGGGCACCTTCTTGGTCTCTGGTGGTGTGGCTCTGGACTTCTTGCTCTTGCCGGCGGAGCTCTCTGGCATGTTTTCAACGGAAGCGCAACACCCCGAAGAGGTGCGCTTGCCAGAGTGGGTGCGAGGGGTCTCGCCGGTCTTCTTCCCGCCGGGCTCCGACGGCAGGAGCAGGAGCAGGTGCCTAAGCGGCAGCTGCTGCAACCGCTTCCCGGTAGAGTTGGTCGGCGCATATCAACGCATCTTTCTTGTCGGAGGGGAGGGTGATGATGTTCATCGGCCCGGGCATCTTCAACATGTTGTAGGCGTAGTGTGAAGCCGCCATGAACTTGGCTAGTGCCGGGCGGCCGAGGATCCCGTTTTAAGGCAAGGGGATCTCGGCTACATTGAAACAATCCTTTTCGTCATGTGGTTCAGTTCACCTCCAAATGTCACGGGCAGCGTGACCTTTCCCTTTGGCTGGCTCCTCCCCGGGTTAACTCCTTGAAATGTGCCTGTCTCCTCGAGGTCTCCATCAGGGATCTGCAGCCTTTTGACCACAACAGGCGAGATTAAGTTCAGGCCGGCCCCGCCATCAACCAACATCTTTGTCACCTTGAGGTTGCGGATTGTTGGTGAAACCAACAACGGCAAGCACCAGACCGCAGTAGTGCGGTCAGGGTGGTCCTCAGTGTCGAAGATGATGGGCGTGCTGGACCATTTTAGCGGCTTCCGTGCGTCGAACGACGGCTCCACCACCGTGATCTCACGCGCCCACTGCTCGAGTTGGCGGTGGGACGTATGCAGCGAGGCACCACCATCGACACACATGGCCTCTGTGGCTTTCTGAAACTCGTGTTCGCCGGACTCATGTCCTCGTCATGATCATCATCTTCCTGCTTCTTATCGCGGCCTCGAGCAGGCCTTTCCTGCTGATTATCCTTGCCGCGGCGGCCTCCTTGGCCGCCATGTTTCTTGCCGGATCCCTCGGCACCATCTGGGCCTTTCTCCTTGTCCCGCCGCTCATACTCAGCTTTCTGCTTCTCGGCGAGAAGCTCTACCTGTTGGCAGTTTTGGAGATCATGGCCCTTGGTGCAGTGGATCTTGCAATACTGCTTGTAGGAGCCCCTTGGCTTATCGGCAGCCGCCAAGGCCTGGCAAGCGGCACACCCGGCAACCTCCTTGCCGGGTTCACTTGCCTTGGGTTTCTTGGTGGCGCCGGTATCGTCGGATCCCTCAACGGCAAGCACGGTCTTGCTCCTGCGCTTCTTGTTATGGCGCCGGTCCTTCTTCATCGGAGTGGCGGTATCATCCATGGAGTCGGTTTCCGCACGGCCATCTTTGCCGGGGTACTTCCTTCCCTCTTCAGCGCAAGTGCACCGATCGGCCAGAACATAAAGTTCGGCCACATCTCTGACCTTGTTCATCGCCAGCTCTTCATGCATCTTACGACTGCGCACATTCTGATGGAATGCACTGATCATGGTGGTAGGGTGAATGTCGGGGATGTTGTACTGCACTCGGCTGAACCTTTGGATGTACTTGCATAAGTTCTCCCCTTCCTTCTGGGGGATGATGTGTAAATCACTCGCCTGGCCACGAGCCTGGTGACCTCCGGTAAAGGCGCCAACAAACTCATGGCACAGATCCACCCAAGAAGAGATGGAATCCACCGGCAAGTGCATCAACCATGACATGACATTAGGCTTGAGTGCCAATGAGAAGTAATTGGCAAGCACCTTATTGCCGCGGGCCCCAGCAGCTTGCATCGTGATGGTGTAGATGCTGAGGAACTCTGGCGGGTGAGTCTTGCCGTTGTACTTTTCGCCAATGTCAGGCTTGAACGTACGGTGGGAGGGCCACTGGAACTGCCACAACTCACGGGTGAAAGCCGGACAACCCACCTCGTAAGGTAGGCCACCGTAGCCTCCTGGCGCTGGGTGGTCCGTAGCAGGCCCCGCCCGCCTGTCCGACTGGTAGCGCGTGTCATGTTGGCGCTCGATGGTAGTTCGAGCATCCTCATGAACCCGCTCCCGAAGTACTTGATGCTGATTGTGGTTGGTTCGCGGGTCGGACGACGCGATGGAGATATCGTCTCGAGTGTTGTCGCGATGAACCGACGCCCGGGGTGGCCGGGATGGAGGAGGGGAGTGCACCGTGGCTGCATCGCCTCCAGCACGGTTTCCGCTGGCATGCGGTGGCCCGGTGGAGCGACGGCCTACGGGTGCCGCCGACCGCAACTCATTGTTCTTGGCGATGCCGACGAGGCTCCGGACGGTGGCCCTCCATTCGTCGAGCTTCTCCGCGGCGGGAGGAAAATCGAGGAGCTGCTGCGCGTGCTAGGGCCTCAGCTGGCGTGGGTGGAGGCGAGAGCTGGGTGGACCGCGATGCGCCTCGACTTCCAACAACGTTAGAAGGAGCTGCATCACGGCCCCGCAGCCGTTCGCCACCTCCGTCAGCACCTCGGAGCGCATGCTGGCCCTCCTCATCATGTGATGGGCGCACAGGACTCTTCGCAGGGCGGCGCGTAGGGTCACCAGTGGGGCGACGCTGTTCATCACGCACAACCTAGGAAGAGCGCACCATGGGCGCCGGTGTTGGCATCTTGGAGGCCGCCGTGCCGCCGTCTGGTGGGATGGCGGCGCCCCCAGAGGGCCACGCGCCGCCTGCGGGGGGCCCGACTCCGTCCCTGGAGCCCGCGACTGGTGGCTCGTCACCTGGCGCGCGAACAACGCCACTCGCCAGGCCTGAACCGCCAAGGTGATGTGGATGTTCACGGGCCGCGCCACGTGTTCTCTCCACGACTGGCCCGCTATCGGTCCGTGCCGGTACCAGCCCAGTCCCAGACGAACCGCTCGCCGTGGTCGGCTTCTTCTTAGGAGCCATGGCGATGAAGAACAGCTAGGTCGACTGCTAGGCCAGATTCTCACAATTGCGCTCCCCTACCTGGTACGCCAAAGATGTCGGTGGGAAACGACACCTATGGGATCACTAGAATCCCTACTATAGTTGCGGGGCGCGGGGATCATGAGAAGAGCGGGACTAGTAGACAACACAAAGGGGATTTACCCAGGTTCGGGCTGCAAAGATGCATAAAACCCTACGATCCTGCTTTGGTGGATGTATTTAGTGTTCTTGAGCTCTTGAACTAGCTCTAGGTGCTGTGAGGTTTGAAAGAGACGAATCCCTCTCTAGGGTGCCATGGGCCTCCTTTTATAGGCGAAAGGGGCCGCCACAGTGGCACCAGGAGGTAGAAATCACTACAGCGATGTGAGCTTATCACTAGTATTACAGGACAAAGCGTATTTAATGTGAGGCTTAGGTGTCCCTTTACTTTATCGGGGGCGGGAGCGAGGCCTGTCCCGTCCGTCGCTGCTCCTCCTTGCTTCGACACGCGCCCTGGCCAGCGGTGCATGCGGTGTCATGTAGGCAGGCAGGCAGCTGAGGTGGCGTAGTGCTGGAGCCTCCACGAAGGGCTGCATGTTGCCACGCAGGTGCCTGCCCAGCTGGTTGGGTTGGCAGCAGCATGCGAGCGGCAGCGGAGACTTGGCTGGCGCGGGCCTGGCGGTGGCCCTGCTGGCGCGCTTGGCGAGGGCCTTGCCGGGTGGCCTGGCAAGGGTCTTGTCATGGTGCGCTGGCATCCTCGGCAAGGATCTTGCCAGGGGTCTTGTGGGTTCCTTCGGTGAGGATCTTGGTGAGGATCGTTGCCTTCCTATCCTCATTTGATCTTGACTATTCTTTGTCTTCACAAAGATCTGCATGCCACCACGGAGGTGCCTCCCGAGCGATGTCCCAATGTGTTTGTCTAGCGTTGGTGGGCTCAAAGGTGGCTCGCTTGGCTGGTGGGGGCGAGCTCCCCCGGCAAGGGTCTTGTCGGGGCCGCTGAGGCTGCCCCGGCAAGGGTCCTTGCCGGGGAAACCTGATTCGTCCATCCGATCTTTGTGGCCTTGGTCCTTGTCGTTGCTCTGTTTTCCTTGTGCCTTCGGCTTCTCTCCGGCTTCCCTTTCCTGCCCTATTATGCGTGGCCGCGGCTGGTGGTTCTGATTGCCCGTGCACAAGTAAAGTGGTCAAAAGGAGAGCCCCTACTTTTTTACACCGACACGCACACAACCAGGATCAAGAGAATTAAACCAAGTTTTAGCATCACCCTTTAATGAGAATGGAAATATCTTAAGGATATAGTAGTAGCAAGATTTCTCATCATTAGTGAACAGGGTGGCTATATCATTCAATTTAGTAAGATGTGCCACAACAGTTTCAGATTCATAGCCATAGAAAGGATCAGATTCAACCAAAGTAATTATCTCAGAATCGACAGAGAATTCATAATCCCTATCAGTAACATAGGTAGGTGAAGTAGCAAAAGCAGGGTCATATTTCATTCTAGCATTTAGAGATTTTTGTTTCAGTTTAGCTAATAACTTCTTAAGATCTGATCTATCATTGCAAGCAAGAAAATCTCTAGCAGTTTCTTCATCCATAACATAATCCTCAGGAACAATAGGCAATTCATACTTAGGGGGAGAATCTTCATCATCACTATCTTCAATAATTTCATTTTCAATAATTTCATTCTCTCTAGCCCTAGCAAGTTGTTCATCAAGATATTCACCTAATGGCACAGTAGTATCAAGCACAGAAATAATTTCATCATAAGAATCTTGCATAGTAGAAGTGGCATCATAAATAATATGCGACATATCAGAACTAATAGCAGAAGTAGGTTTAGGTGTCGCAAGCTTACTCATAACAGAAGGAGAGTCTAGTGCAGAGCTAGATGGGAGTTCCTTACCTGCCCTCGTAGCTGAGGGATAAATCTTAGTTCTTTCGTCTTTCAAGCTCGACAAAATGATCAGTAGATATAAATCCCAAGTGACTCAAAGAATAGAGCTATGCTCCCCGACAACGGCGCCAGAAAATAGTCTTGATAACCCACAAGTATAGGGGATCGCAACAGTTTTCGAGGGTAGAGTATTCAATCCAAATTTATTGATTCGACACAAGGGGAGCCAAAGAAATTTCTCAAGTATTAGCAGTTGAGTTGTCAATTCAACCACAGCTGGATAACTTAGTATTTGCAGCAAAGTATTTAGTAGCAAAGTAGTATGGAAGTAACGATAACACTAGCAAAAGTAACAGTAGCAATTTTGTAGTAATTGTAACACAAGAAACGGTAAAGTAAATAAGCAAAGAACAATATGTGCAAAGCTCGTGGGCATTGGATCAGTGATGGATAATTATGTCGGATGCGATTCCTCATGTAATAGTTATAACATAGGGTGACACAGAACTAGCTCCAGTTCATCAATGTAATGTAGGCATGTATTCCTAATATAGTCATATGTGCTTATGGAAAAGAATTTGCATGACATCTTTTGTCCTACCCTCCCGTGGCAGCGGGGTCCTAGTGGAAACTAAGGGATATTAAGGCCTCCTTTTAATAGAGTACCGGACCAAAGCATTAACACATAGTGAATACATGAACTCCTCAAACTACGATCATCATCGAGAAGTATCCCGATTATTGTCACTTCGGGGTTGTCGGATCATAACACATAATAGGTGATTATAGACTTGCAAGATAGGATCAAGAACTCACATATATTCATGAAAACATAATAGGTTGAGATCTGAAATCATGGCACTCGAGCCCTAGTGACAAGCATTAAGCATAGCAAAGTCATAGCAACATCAATCTAAGAACATAGTGGATACTAGGGATCAAACCCTAACAAAACTAACTTGATTACATGGTAAATCACATACAACCCATCACCGTCCAGCAAGCCTACGCTGGAATTACTCACGCACGGCGGTGACCATCATGAAATTGGTGATGGGGGATGGTTGATGATGATGACGGTGATGGATCCCCCTCTCCGGAGCCCCAAATGGACTCCACATCAGCCCTCCCGAGAGAGATTAGGGCTTGGCGGCGGCTCCGTATCGTAAAACAAGATGAAACTTTCTCTCCGATTTTTTTTCTCCATGAAAGCAAATATATGGAGTTAGAGTTGAGGTCGGTGACGTCCAGGGGGCCCATGAGGCAAGGCGTGCGCCCTAGTGGAGGGGGTGCGCCCTAGGGGAGCGGGCGCGCCCCCCAGCCTCGTGGACAGGGTGTGCGCCCCCTGACGCTGATTCTTTCACCAGTATTTTTTACTAATTCCTAAAAGTTGCTCCGTGGATTTTCAGGTCATTCTGAGAACTTTTATTTTTGCACAAAAATAACACCATGGCAATTCTGCTGAAAACAACGTCAGCCCGGGTTAGTTCCATTCAAATCATGCAAGTTAGAGTCAAAAACAAGGGCAAAAGTGTTTGGAAAAGTAGATACGACAGAGACATATCAGTTATGTAATGAACTTATGGTGTAAAATATTTTACGCTTGCGCATTATGATTAGTTTATCCTCCTGTTTCGCCGTTTAATTTATAAGTTTGAAAGTTTACCAGTCGTCGGCTTCTACCCCCACGTAAATATTACAGGGGTGTTCGGGAACACATGACCGCACTTTATCCAAGGTCTTGGTCCGATGTAGGAGGCGTCTTGCGAGGTGAACTTGGCAATCTGACTATGCGGCTTTAGTACTTTCACCTAGCCATAAGAGTCTATTGGTGGGGCTAAGTACTAGCCCCTTGTTGCGTGAACGGCAATCCGGAGTACGACACCTTTGCAACGCGGCTGTTCGAAGCCCAGCCCCTCGTATAACATGGCATAAATCACAAATGATTTGTAGTATAACACTAAGTCACCGGATCGCTAACCCGCTCATGCATATCATGACAGTCAGTTTTAGACTTTCTCTACTGAGGTACTTAACCGGACGAACCATAAATACAATCACAGTAGTTCTCCCTTTATTACCTTAGCCGAACTTTCGGAGCGAAAGGTGGCAAACACAGGAGCCGGGCAACCCAACTATAGACCCGAGACGCGATTCGGAGCTGATGCATATAATGCATTATCCGGGACACCGAAGAGTTCCCTAGAGGTGTTTGGACTTAAGAGTTTGCGGGGCCGAATACAGCCCCTGGTACGAAGGCCGTGCCGAAGCTTGTATGTCAGTCGAACGCAAGGGGGGATACGGATGACAAGATAATACAAGAACCCAACAAAAAAGGTGATGATCATATGCTTCCTTTATATCCTTATTAATACGCCGAGGTGTGTTTCGACACACAATGCCACTAATATTAAGGTCATGTTACATGCCTAAAAAGAAAAGGCAAAGAAAAAATTACATAAGGGAAAGTTTAACACAGGGCCTAAAAATAATAGTTAAAAAACTCCAGTGATGCTCTGTCGCACGTCTGCGCCGTTTCTCCTTAGTAATAAGTCCTTTGATAGGAGTATTTGATGGGTGGGGAACGTTAGCATTAAAAGGATCTCTTGAAGCAACCATACAACGAGTGGGGCTCTTAATGAACATGTAGTGAAAAGAAGGTATATTTAGTCTAGAGGGTCAAGTCGTACTATGGACCTTTTCCACAGTGTGCCTCCGGTGCTGCACAAGGTATTTTCAATGCGTAGTTATGTACATGCGGTACATAAGCCACAACCTTATGGGGCAGTTGGCGGAGGCCGAACTGCTAATCAAGCTCCATATCCGTTGATTTATCGCAATCATGGGCAGACCAGACTCGTTTAGACACGTCGTTGGATTTATTGCCCAACGAACTGTTTGGCTTGATGAGGCCGCCGTACACCTCGACTGCAAGGGCCACGGTGTGCTCTTCGGTATGGACGGAGCGCTCCATATTTCCATTGACTGTAGTAATGCCACGAGGTTTAGGCATCTTAAGCTTCAAGTAAGCGTAGTGCGGGACTGCATTAAAGCGGTGGAACGCGGTTCGTCTGAGCAATGTGTGATAGCCACTGCGGAAAGGGACGATGTTGAAGATTAACTCTTTGCTGCAGAAGTTGTCTGGGGAGCCGAATACTACCTACAGTGTTAGTGAGCCCATGCAACGGGCCTCCACATCTGGTATCACACCTTTAAAGGTAGAGTTACTAGGCTTGATTCTTGATGGGTCAGTGCCCATCTTGCGGATAGTGTCTTGATAGATCAAGTTGAGACTGCTGCCCCCGTCCATAAGGACTCTAGTGAGATGGTAATCGTCAATAATTTTATCAATTACTAGGGTGGCCGAACCCCCGTGACGGATACTGGTTGGGGGATCCCTACGATCAAAAGTGATCGGGCAGGCTGACCATGGGTTAAACTTGGGGCGACAGGCTCTACAGCATAGCATCCCTTAGTGCGCGCTTGCACTTCCTTTTGGGGATGTGAGGGAAATAGATCATGTTCATTGTTTTCACCTCGGGGGGAAACTGCCCCGCAGTGTTTGGCTGACGGGGCTCATCAATGTCTTCACTTGGGGGACCCTTTCCCTTGTGTTTGATATTTATCTTACCGGCCTGTTTGAAAACCCAACAATTCCTGTTTGTCTGGTTAGGAGGCTTATTGGGTGTGCCATGAATCTGACAGGGCCTCTCAAGGATTTTATCCAAGCTCGATGGACCATCCCTGTTGCCTTTGAAAGGTTTCTTGCGCTTTCCGGATTTATAGCCACTGAATCCGGCATTGACTGTCATATCATCTACGTCGTCGTTGTTGTTCTGACATTTGTTTTTATTGCAGCCTCAGAAGTGCCGGGGTCGCCTGAACTGTTGCTTCTACGAGCCAACCAGCTATCCTCACCTGCACTAAAGCGGGTCATAAGTGTAGTAAGGCTGCCATCGTCTTTGGCTTTTCCTGCCGAGGTGTCGGGCGAGCCATTTGTCCCGACGCTATGTTTGAAGGCCGCTAAGGCTTTGGCATCTGGAGAGTCCATGATCTGGTTCTTTTTAATTAGGAACCAATTCCAAAGCTTGCGGGCTGATTCGGCTGGTTGCTGGATTATGTGACTCAAGTCGTCAGCATCCGGTGGCCGGACATAAGTGCCCTGAATGTTGGCCCGAAAAGCATCTTCCAAATCTCCCCAGGTTCCAATGGAGTTTTCTAGGAGGCTGTCCAGCCAGTGCCGTGCTGGTCCTTTCAGCTTTAGAGGAAGGTATTTAATGGCATGGAGCTCGTCCCCACGAGCCAAGTGAATATGGAGAAGAAAATCTTCAATCCAGATGGCTGGATCCATTGTTCCATTGTTCTGTTTGATGTTTACGGGTTTAAACCCTTCCGGAAATTGGTGCTGCATTACCTCATCGGTGAAGCATAAGGGGTGTGAAGCCCCTCTGTATCGCGCAATATCACGTCGGAGGTCGGATGACATCTGAGTTTGGTTCTGATCCCGAATATAGTACTGGTCGTCACGCCAGGCTTCATAGCCGTTATCTCACGCCGGGGCAAGACCTCTTGACCCATAGATTGATCTAGTCTGGCCAGCTTTATTGGCTAGGTCACATTGCAAGTCATCTGTGTAGCCTGAAGCCGCCATCTCCCTGCCTCTTCCGCTCTTCGACGAGGGGGTGCTGGCTGGTGTTCGGCTTGATATGTCGCTTTATCCTGTCCACATGGTGGTCGGTCTGGTTGATCTGCCTGATTGTATTTCGACGGTATTGACTCAAGGGCTTCGTTGTCGAATTGTAGAAGCAGCTTGCGCTTGGGGTAACTTTTTGTAGGTCGCTCGTGGCCGTACTCCTCAGCGGCCAGGACCTTAGTCCACCTTTCATTGAGCGTATCCTGTTCAGCTTTGAGCTACTGTTGTTTCTTTTTCAGGCTCCGCGCTGTGGCAATGAGCTGTCGCTTGAAGCATTCTTGTTCGAGGGTTTCCTCTGGGATGATAAAGTCTTCGTCACCGAGGCTAACGTCCTCTTCGTATTCTGGCATATAGTGGTTATCTTCCGAATCTTCGTGATAGCATGTTCTGGACTATACTGACCCTCTTCCCTTTCATCTTGATTGGATGTGGGCTCGACGGGGTATTCGGGATCTTTGGCATCATCCGGAGTCTCATTGTCTCTGGTGCCGATATTACTATCCTTATCCCGACACGATCGTGAGCGGCACCGCTGACGTCGGCGCTTTGGTGGTTTATCGATGGGTTTGTCCTCATCGGGGTTCTGATTATCCTCGTCGTCCTTTTTATTGGGAGTGTCCACCATGTATACATAATAGGTTGAAATGGTCGTCCAACGCCCTGTGACGGGTGGGACTTGGCTCGGTTCGGCATCGGCATCGTTGTCCATACCGTTGATGTCTTTGGACGCGTAGTCTAGCATGTGAGTTAAATCCTCGACAGTGGCTACTAAGTGGGTGGTGGGTGGGGCATAAAATTCCCCGCTCTCAGCCCCTAGCCTGAGCTGGGTACACTTCGGAGGCAAAGTCTTGGCAAGCGACTGCATTAATCCCAATGCTTCATCCAGGAGCAGAAGTTGGACCGGAAACGATGGATCTGCAAGGCTGAGTTCGGCATGGGACACCTAATCGGACCCAATGAGCGCAGACCTTGACAGTTTGGAGTGATTGTCTAGAGGAAAGTCCAAGATTGCATCTGGGTCTTTGTCGGTGTTCTAGATACGGGGGTACCAAGGCTTGCCTGCCTGCGGCCCACTACGTGGCTCCATCGACGGCCTAGTCTGGCCCAGCTCCAGCATCAATAGCTCAAGACCCTCGTGAGGGGCCAAGCCTCACGAGGCGGACGACGCCATGACCCCCGAGGGATTGGCCTCCTTAGGCTAGCTCCTGAGGGGCGGAGAGTTCTATACAAGGTGCACCTCACGAGGCTCAGCCGATGTGAGCAATGACGACCAAGGCCAGGCGGGCGCCAGCGGGCGTAGAGCACCAGTTTCCTCTTTGCTGGAAAGGAGGTAGGCGGCAGGCGCAGAGTCTCGAGGAATCAGCCAAAGATTTCCATTCTGGTGCAACAAGACCAAGACCGCCTAGACGGCGGGACGGAGGTCATCGCCGAGCCCACTGCAGCGTCACGGCTACAAGCTTTTCGTAGGCGAAGACCACTTTTGCCAGGATAGGATGTACTACTTGTTGCCCTTCAAATCTGGCCGTTGTGGGATCCCTTCCCGCCAACATTTGGGAAGAGGACCAAGGCCACTATAAAATATAAATAGGACTTAGCCACCAAAGAAGGGGAGAGACGAACAGAGCAAAGCCATTCCACCTCACTAGCTCTCTCGAGCTTAAGAACACCTCACCTCCTGAGGCCAGTTCATCCACTTTACTACTTCATCCTCAGCCCTTGGAGGCAATCCACCAAAACGCTGGAGTAGGGTATTACACCGCAAGGTGGCCCGAACTAGGATAAACTGTTGTGTCTCTCTGCCCCTTTGTGCTCGACGCCTAAGGCTTAGGAAGATCGCGAGTAGGCAGGTTGGGTAGGTTGAGATCTCCGCATGCACCCCAGAGTTCGAACCTATCAAGGGTTTGTGGAACCCTAAATCCGACATTTGGCGCGCCAGGTAGGAGTGCGTAGGATCCTCTCTTCCATCGATCGATCCACCGCCACTCTGACACTTCCATGGCTGACGCACATTGGGCACGCGCTGAGTGCCAGGCCGCGCTTGCCGCTTGCGTCGCTCAGACAGCTCAGGCGGGAGATGACTATCCTTGTCGTCCCCCGTCACCGCCAGCCAACGCTATGACGGGCCCTGCTGGCCACGAGAAGCAAGCTTCATTGCTGCACCCCTTGGTGCGCCGTGATGGGCGCACCGCCACTCCATTGTTGACCCCGGCTGCTTCGTCCTCCCACGCGCGTCGTGTCCTAGCGAACGCGCGAGCTGCTCTGCTCATGGCGCGGGATCTCCTCCGCTACCGCCCAGTCGACGATTGAGGGAGTCCTTGACTAAGGGGTCCTCAGGCGTCCGGGCTGTGTGATGTGCGTCGGACTGATGGGCCATGAAGATACAAGATAGAAGAACCTTCCCCGTGTCTGGATAGGACTCTCCTTTGCGTGGATGGCAAGCTTGGCATTCGGATTATGAACTTTCCTTCTTCTGTAACCGACTCTGTACAACCCTAGATCCCTCTGGTGTCTATATAAACCGGAGGATGTAGTCCGTAGAGCAAGATCATAATCATACAGGCTAGACATCTAGGGTTTAACCATTACAATCTCGAGGTGGATCAACTCTTGTAACCCCTATATTCATCATAGTCAATCAAGCAGGAAGTAGGGTATTACCTCCATTAAGAGGGCCTGAACCTGGGTAAACATTGTGTTCCCTGCCTCCTTGTTACCTTAGATCCTTAGACACATAGTTTGGGACCACCTACGCGAGATCTACCGGTTTTGACACCGACAACGACCTCTACGAGGACTAGCTCGAGCGCATCGCCGAGCTTGTCAGCGCCGCCGGAGACTCCACTATACCAGCCCGCTCGTAGCCTCAGCAGCCGCCTGCCGCAGGCGACGTGGATCATGGGGCACCTCCACCACCGCCAGCCCAGGGCGCCATTATCGAACCAAGGTGGGTCGCACCGCGGCGCGACACGCCGCGCCAGGTGCCTGCGCGCGAAGAGGCAAGTTGCCAAGTGGTGCAGCGGCCCCAAGAAGATGCACGTGTGCTCCCAGCACCCCCACGCCAAGACCGTGTCCCGCTTGTGATGATGGTGGCACGCGGGCACCAAGACCAAGCTGTAGCTCCCTGATGGGCTCCCGTGACCACAGCAGGGTGTCGCACGTTCACCCCGGAGCTTCGCAACGTTGTCTGGCTGGGCAAGTTCAAGCTTGACCTGCCCTCATGCTACGATGGCATTGCCGACCCCGCCGAGTTCCGGCAGCTCTACGAGGTGAGCATCGAGGCGGCTAGAGGCGACGAGAAGATCATGGCGAACTGATTCCCCATGGACCTCAAGGATGGCGTGCTCTCCTGGCTCCTGAATCTCCTCATGGGATCTGTCTCCTCCTGGGACGAGATGCATGACCGCTTCATTGCCATTTCCAGGGCACTCGCGACCGCCCGCCGGCCATGGGTGTCCTATGATGCATCAAGCAGTAGCCAGGGGTGACCTTGCAGAAGTATGTACAACGCTTCAACAACGTTCGCCTCAAGATCTCCAAGGTTTCGGACAAGGTCATCATCTCGGCATTCACTGATGGCGTCCGTGACATTAAGATGAAGGAGGATCTCTCCATTGACGAGGACCTCTACACAGCCCTGGAGATGTTCAACATGGCAAGTGCGCGAGGGCTGAGGAGGGGCGCCTCTCCCTCCTCGACCTCCCTGATGCTGACCCAAAAGACAAGAAAGCCAGGACCAAAGACGTGAAGCGCAAGGGATTAGCTGTGCTTGCAACCGAACAAGAGATGAAGCGCGACTATGACCACCCCGAGTCATCCAAGAACAACCGACCGTTCTTCCTCTTCCACGACATTCACAGCCACAATACCAACGACTGCCAGGAGCTCAGGGCCCTCCGTGACGGGCGCTTCGGTCAACGCCCTGAGCACAATGATCAAGGCTATGGTCACGGAGGTGGCAGAGGTGGAGGACGCTGGGACGGCCGTGACCATGGCCAGGAGTGGCGCGACCAGCCTCGGGGGGACCACTGGTAGAGCCAGCCTCGCAAGGGTCCCTGGAGGGACCAGCCTCGCGAGGATCGGCCTCAGGGCAACGCCGCTCTACCGTCACTGCCTCCACCACCAAGAAGGATCGAAGATCATCACCAGGAGGAGGGGGTTGGGGGCTTCCAGGAGCCTTGAGCCGTCGCTTGCATTCTGGGCGGCTCTCAGGCCCCAGCCTCTCACCACAAATTCAAGCAGTTCGCGCGCGAGGTGAACGCAGTGCTCTCCAAACCCGAGGAAACTCGCCCGCTCGGGTGGTCCAAATACACCTTCAACTCCTTCGATCAGCTCAAGTGCGCAGCCACTGCTGGCGCGCTTCCAATGCTCTGCTCGCCTGTCATCAGCAACGTGGTCATCACCAAGACCCTCATTGATGGTGGATCTGGGCTCAATGTTCTCTTTGTCCAGACGTTCAACAGGATCCAAGTGCCGTATCACCAGCTTCAGCCTACCAAGCCGTTCTCAGGAGTGACCGACGGTTCCATGTATCCGATAGGGTAGATCCATCTCCCTGTCACCTTCGGCGAGCGCGACAACTACCACACCGAGCTCATCGACTTCGACGTTGCTGACATTCGTCTGCCATACAATGCGATCCTTGGGTACCTAGCACTATCCAAGTTCATGGCAGCAACACACCACGACAACAACGTCCTCAAGATGCCAGGGAGCAGCGACATCATCACAGTCGCCTACAAGGAAAAGGACGCGGTGTGCTCCCTCGAGCGCGCCTACCAGGCTACAACAGTTGAGGACCCTGAAGACGAGGGTGGTGTCCTCCCTCCTGAGGTCTCCCCCAAGACAATGAAGCTACAGTTGGGTCAAGGATCTCACTATAAGGCATCACCCGATAGCACTACGCTGAGCCTCGCGTCCATGGATGGGGCGCCTTCAACTATTGCATAGGAAGGCGCGCCCGACGCCCCTCTCAGGCTGGCCTCAGGGGCTCTCCTCTAGAGGGCCTCAAACCTAGCCAACTTCGTGAGGGAGGCGCTCGGGCACCACGTGGAGCCATGCTTCAACGCACGCTTCCCAGGGGAAGGCGTAGGGTGTAAGGCATCAGATGCTCAGGAGTTCATCAGCAAGGCAGTCGAGGAGATTCAAGAGGCAAGGATTCTACAAGGCGATCACTACCCTTCGCGGGGCGAGGCTCATCGCCCTGCATAGGGTAAGGAGTTCCCCGTCTGCATCGACATCCCAAGGCTCAATAGGGCCGCATCTCGGCAGCTCTTTTGGCCGTCCCGTGTCGGCCGATGCGAGGGTCAACCTCACAACTACGTTTGCATGCCCTTCGGCCTGCCGAGCGCGGCTGTGGCGTTTCGGCACTGCATGCGGGACGTCCTGGCGGCTTGGGAGGCTAGGCACCAGGCGATCCTGGCGGAGATGGAGATGCATCTTCTGGAGCCCCCCAGGCCCCCGGAGCCTCCAGAGGCTCAAGGCCAAGGAGGCTCGTGAGGGACGACTTTGGCAGCGCGCATCTTCTGCTACCCCGACATCTCTTCAGCAACGGTGCTAGGTGACATCTTTTCAGTTCGTTTAGTTTGGGGGCGCCCCTCGGGCTGCATTATCCCCAAGTCGTGTGGGTCCGTCCCTATGACATGTATCTCTTTTGCATCTATTAGAGCTAGTTTACCTTCCCTTATGAGCTGCCTTGAGATTATCAACTGCATGACCGATGCTTCATTGCCAAGAATGTCTCGTGCCCTTACAAGCCGACTGTCGGCATTCTGGGAATGGGGGTCCCTAGACTTGCCTCCCTGCAGCCCACGACATGGCTCCACCAGTGACCCAGTACGGCCCATCTTCGACAACCAACAATCAAGACCCTCGCGAGGCGGACGACACAAGGCCTCCTTAGGAGCGGCCTCACTAGGCAGGCTCGCGAGGGGGCGGAAAGATCAAGGCAAGGGGTACCTCGTGAGGTTCCCGTGACACAAGCCATGACGACCAAGGCCAAGCAGGCGCCAGGCGGGCGCCAGCATGTGCAGTGTCCTCATTTCCCCTTTGGTTCTAAGGGGGCAAGCGCAGGCGCGTAGTACCGAGGCATCAGACAAATGTTTCAATATTGGTGCAACAAGAACAAGACCTGCAGGACGGTAGGACGGATGTCATCTTGGAGCCCAAGACAGCGTCACCACTAGCGCCTTTGACAGGCGAAGACCACCTTTAGTTAGGATAGCTTGTACAAGCTGTCCCGTTTCAAAGTGGCCGTTGTTCGATCCCTTCCCGCTCAATATTTGGGAAGAGGACCAGGGCCTCTATAAATAGGACTAGCCACCACAGTAGAAGGGGACGAAATGAAATCAGTTCATCTTTGCATCCACCAAGCACAAGAACACCTCTCCTCAAGAGGCTGTTCTTCCCTTGTACTGTTCATCGTCAGCCCAAGAGGCAATCCACCACCACCACACTGGATTAGGGTATTACACCACAACGGTGGCCTGAACCAGTATAAATATTGTCTCTTGTGTTGTGAGTTCATCGAGCTAAGCTTAGAGATCGCGGCGAGGCTGAGGGCGAGATTCAGTAGGGGGAAATCTTCGTGCGCACCCCAGTGTTCGAACCTCAAGGGTTTTGCCGAAAACCTAAATTCGACATTTGACGCGCCAGGTAGGGGTGCGCTAGAGCTTTCCTTCCGTCAGCCCGCACTCCGCCAATACCACGCTTCCCCCTCATGGCGGACATCGCGCGTCCGGCCCCAGCGACCGGTGCCAGTGCAGGGGCCAGGGGGGTTCGAGCCTTGGCCCCCGCCTTACAGCGGGTGCACTGGCCGCCCAAATTGAAGCCAGAGATGCCGCCGCGCTATGACGGCACGACGGACCCAGTGGTTTTCCTGCTGGTGTACGAGGAGGTCGTCCTTAAGGCCAACGGTGACGCATGGCCAACTAGCTTCCCGTGGCCCCCACTGGCGTCCCGCGCGCCTGGCTACTCAACCTTCCCAGGTCCACGGTGGCATCTTGGGAGGAGCTGCGCAGTCTCTTCGCTGCGCGCTTCGCGGCTCCGAAGGCCCGCGCGGTCGCGACCCTCCTCGGCGGCTTACAAGCGCCATCCTTAGACCGCCACGCCAAGCCGTTCTTTCGCCAGATCATCACCGTCCTCGCGCGGCAAGGAGCTCCCCCAGTTGGGTAGCGCCCAAGGCCGACCTGACCTTCTACTTGGAAGACCTCCCCATCACCACCGCCTGCTTGGGTGCACTCCGGATGCTCTGCATGCCCACCATCTGCCACGTGGTTGTCACCAAAACCCTCATCGACTGTGGTGCGGGACTCAACGTGCTCTCGGTGTAGTCCTTCGGCCTCCTCCACATACCTCAGGAGCGGCTCCATCCCAGCAAGCCCTTCTCAGGAGTCGGAGGTGGTTCCTCCAGTCTCCTGGGGAAGATCTGCCTTCCCGTGACCTTCGGCACCCGCGACAACTACCGCACGGAGCGGGTCGACTTAGACATTGCTTACATCGGCCTCCCGTACAATGCCATCCTCGGATACCCTGCCCTGGCTCAGTTCATGGCAGCAACCCATCCGGCCTACAACCTCATGAAGATGCCCAGAAGCAAGGGCGTCCTCACCATAGCTGGAGATACGAAGGAGGCTCTTATGGCGCTCAAGCTTGCCCTCAAGGACGCCGCGGCGGCGCAGCCCATTGACGTGGACGCCTCCAAGGCCAAGGAAGCTGCAGCGACCAAAAAGAAGCAGTTGTTCACTCAGGATAAGGCGAAGACCAAGCAGGTGCCAGTTGAGGAAGATGGGTCCTTGGGAGCCACCTTCACCATAGGTGCCGACCTTGACCCCGACCAGGAGAAGGTGTTGGTGAAGTTCTTCCGCTCGAACAAGGAGGTGTTCGCATGGGAACCCAAGCAGCTAGTGGGGGTCCCAAGGGAGGTGATTGAGCATCACCTAAAGGTGTGCCCCAATGTGCACCCTATGAAGTAGAAGGCGAGGCGGCAGTCCATGGAGAAGCAGGCCTTCATCGTCCAAGAAACCCGCAAGATGGAGGCAGTAGGTGTTATTCGCGAGGTTCGCTACGCCAAATGGCTGGCGAACCCCGTTGTCATGCCAAAAAGGGGGGAAAGGAGCGCATGCGCGTCGACTTCACAAACCTCAACAAGGCCTGCCCCCAAGATCTGTTCCCGCTTCCCCGCATCGACCAGATCATCGACTCCACCGCTGAGTGCGACCTGCTGTGTTTCCTGGATGCATTTTTGGGTTGTCACCAGATCAAGATGGCGGTAGAAGACATGGAGAAGACAGCCTTCCTGACCCCATGTGTGGTATACTGCTACACTTGCATGCCGTTCGTGTTGCGCAATGCGGGTGCGACCTTCCAATGGCTGATGCACATTGCCTTGGGCTGGCAGCTCGGGAGAAACGCCGAGGCTTACGTCGACGACATTGTGGTGAAATCTCGGGAGGAAAGGACCTTGATCCAGTACTTGGAGGAGACCTTCGTGAGCCTCCACCAGCGAAACCCTGGTGGCGGTTCGGGAGGAGCGCCAGGCTAAGGTCGCGTCCCACCAGGCTACGGCCTCTGCTGGGGAAACACAAGACCAGGAAAGCCTCGTGAGGACCACGACAACGGGAGCAAAGGACCAAGCTCAGCAGGACGATGCCCCCGGGACTGAAGAGGCCCCACCAAGCGACCAGGCACTGGGGGCTCCATTATCTCAGGAGGTGCCTCAACCTCCGGAAGACGCAGGCCACGTCAGCGCCCCGACCCTCGTCGAGCATCCGGTGTACTTCGTCAGCACGGTGTTGCGGGATGCAAGAGCGTGGTATCCCATGCCTCAGAAGATCTTACTTGCGCTCTTAGTGGTCTTGCGTAAGCAGCGGCACTACTTTCAACATTACCCCATCAAGGTCGTCTCGGCCTACCCATTGGAAAAGGTACTCAGGAGCCCCAACTTCGTTGGGAGGGTCGCTGAATTGAACATCAAGATGCAGGTGTTTCAGTTGGAGTTCAGCATAACCAGGGTCATCAAGGGAGCCGCACTTGCTGATTTCGTGGCTGAATAGACGGACACACCAGATCTCAAGGTGGGCGAGGATCGGTCTCTCTCCCCAGGAAGTGAGGCACCAGATGGCTGGGTAATGTATTTCAATGGTGACTTCTCGTGGCAGGGCGCGGGGCTGGTGCAGTGCTTATATCACCCACTCAGGACAAGCTCTACTACGTCGTACAGCTCTGTTTCCAGCTGGGCGAGAAGGTCTAAAACAACATAGCAGAATACAAGGGCCTCATAGCAGGCCTGAAAGCTGCAGCAGCACTGGGAGTGAAGTGCCTCGTCATCATGGGCGACTCACAACTCCTCATCAACTTCTCTAACAAGGTGTACGAGCCGAAGGACGAGCACATGGAAGCATACCTCGCGGAAGTACGCAAGATGGAGAAGCAGTTCTAGGGGTTGGAGTTGTAGCATGTGCCCCGCGGCACCAACCAAGAGGCTGACGACATAGCCATGAGGGCGTCCAAATGGCTGCCCTAGGAGCCTGGAGTTTTCGAGGAACGACTCTTCAAGCCGTCGGCAGCACCACCACTTTCAAGAACGGCACAACCCCGGGAAGAACTCCCTCAGCCACCTGCCACAGGAGCCCCAGCCTATGGCCCGACCTCGGGAGCGCGCCTACTCTTGGCGCTGGAGCCTCGAGAGGGATGCTGGACCAAGGAATTCAAGGAATACTTGACACAAGGGACGCTGCCGGAGAAAGAGGAGTACGCGGAGCGTGTGGACAGGCAGGCCACGACCTACTGCATCCAATATGGTGAGTTATATCAGAAGCGGACGAATGACGTTTCCCTACGTTGCATCTCTAGGGAACAGGGGAAAGAGCTGCTGCCGACATAGACGGTGGAGATTACGGACACCACTCGTCGTCATGGACCCTCATCAGCAAGGCATTTCGCAGCAGATTCTATTGGCCTACGGCACTCAACAACGCGGCCGAGCTGGTCAAGTCATACAAGGCCTGCCAATTCCATGCCAAGCAGATCCATTAGCCAGCTGAGGGCCTACAGACCATCGCGCTCTCGTGGCCGTTCGCGGTCTGGGGCTGGATATCTTGGGCCCATTCCCTTAAGCGCCTGGGGGCTACCGCTACCTCTACATCGCCATCGACAAGTTCACCAAGTGGGCGGAGGTGGAAGCCGTCCGCACCATCCCATCCGGCTCCGCGGTCAAGTTCATCAAAGGCCTCGTGAGCCGGTTTGGGGTCCCTAACCGCATCATCACCGACAACGGTTCACAGTTCACTAGCAATCTCTTCAAGACATATTGTGCTAACCTTGGAACACTGATCTGCTACGCTTCGGTGGCGCACCCCCGGAGCAATGGCCAGGCCGAACGTGCCAACACGGAGGTCCTATGGGGCCTCAAGACCAGGACCTTCAAGAAGAAGCTGGAGGCCTGCGTCAGGGGCTGGCACGATGAGCTCCAGTCTGTGTTGTGGTCCATCCAGCACCTCCGGAAGTTCTACCCCTGAAGAAAGGCCTGGTGCCTGTGAAGAAGGCCCAGTGCCTATGAAGCTAGCCGCCCGTGACACTCTCACGTAATAATGAGTGGGGTTGTACATGCCCCGGAGTCTCAGGAGTGCCACCCTTGGGCCTCGGGGCTCCCTCCCACGCCCAGTGGAAGCACTTAGCTTCGCGCTGGTGAGAAGACTCGAAGACTAGACTAGGTGCCGGACGCGGCTTTTCATTGGCTTTCTGAAGTTGGCTCGCTCTTCCTTGATTAATGTTGCTTCTGGTGTTCTTTGTCGGTTCTGTTCCATCGCCTTCTGCCTCTGTTTTCTGTCTTCAGCTCTTTGTCTGACTTGCCCTCTCTCGCATACCTCGCGAGGGGGCTGTACGGGTGCGGGTTCCCTCGTGAGCCTTCTTTTTCTTCTGATTTTCTTGAGGCACACTCGTTCGAATTCACAGCGGGAGCACCCCTCTCAATCCATGCCCCTCGGGCACCGCGACACGAAGCGCCGGGCCACGGCCGGCAGCCCTGGCCACCAGGGTTAAGAAAATGATAGTCTCTCAACGAGTTTATTGTAGCTCCTAAGGCGCCCGGCAAGGCCTGAAGCGGGCACCTCACGACGCGGAAACTACTTCAAACATGCCAAGCTAAGTTGTTCCTACACGCCGACGTACAACAACGACGCCATGACACAGCACAAGAACAAAAAATTCAGCATGTTAACTAGGAAATCATAGTTTGTTGCACGCCCCCACGGGGCCCCATACTTATCTCTCTCAATGCAGGAAGGAAGGAAAACAAAACGAAAGCAGGACACGCCTTGCAGCAGTTCGCGAGGAGGGATCTACGGCGACCCCCTGAGCTCAGCCAGACCCCACCTCGCGCTTCACCGGAGCGCAGTGACGGGATGACCCGCTGCCGCCCTCGAGGCGGGCAAGGCAGCGTGGCGGTTGATCATAGCCGCCACTGGAGGAGCTGCCACCGGAGGAAGAGCCGCCGTAGCTTGAAGAGCCGTGGTCGCCGCCGGGAGCAAGTTCGCCTTCACCCTCATCACGACCGTCGCCAAGAGCGAGCACCTCGTCGCCATTGCTGTCTTCAAGGCAGCACCCAACGCGGCGGCCATCCTCTCCGAACACCCTCACGTAGAGGGTCGTGTCACCATCGTACTTGAAGTCGACGGTGCACCGCCTGCCCAGACCCCGCGCGCGGGCAAACGTCTGCCAGCCTCGGGCCAAGGCTGCATTGCCGGCGATGGAGACCTCCACCGTGACCCAGGAGGCCCTCCTGCAGCAGCCGTCCGCCTGCAACCAGAGCCCGCCTGTGCCAGCGGTCGGCATCTCACCGACGAAGAAGCGCGGGAGCTGAAGCCAGTTGCCGGCCGAGTTTTCCGACCACACGACGAATTCCAGCAGCACCTCCGCCGAGAGGAAGCGCGGCCGGGGAGGCCGCGCGGCCACGACACTCCTGACTCCACCAACTGGGCTGCCTCGACATGCGCAGCCCGCACCACGTGAAGGGCCACCACCATGGCCGTGGGGAGCCATGGCGGGGGTTGCGGAGTGCTTGCGAGGGAGACTGCGTTCGCGCTTGGCCAGAGGAGAGCCAGACCCTTCCTGGCGAGCCTTCCCCTTCTCCGTAGTCGAAAAACTATTCGCAGGCACCATGAGGGACGCTACAATCGACGGAGCGAGGAGGAGAAGCGAGCGGAATGGGAAGAGATGGGAAACAGGGGCTCTAACCCCTTCTCATTTATAGCCCATGGGAGGCCAACCATCGACCTACACGATCGCAGGTAATGATAACCCTTTTTGCATACAGCAGGGACTCGTCAAGTCAGGCGGTTGCCGAGGCAGCGTGGGGGAGTGGAGACGCCCACGTCCAATCAGTCACCATGCATCAACCAAGGCCGGAGGCTGTTGGGGCCCGCGGCGCTCCGCACTTGCCCTTTGGCTTCGCTGCTAAGCCAAGTCCGAGCGCGCCTTGGGCTCGGGGGCTACTATCGGCGTTCTTGGAATGGGGGTCCCCAGACTTGCCTGCCTACGGCGCACGGCGTGCTCCACCAGCGACCCAGTACGGCCCATCTTCTTCAACCAACACTCAAGACCCTCGCGAGGGGCCAAGCCTCACGAGGCGGACGGCACAAGGCATCCTCAGGAGCGGCCTCACCAGGCAGGCTCGTGAGGGGGCAGAGAGATCAAGGCAAGGTGTACCTCGTGCGGTTCCCGTGACGCAAGCCATGACGACCAAGGTCACGCGCAGTGTCTTCGTTTCCCCTTTCTTGCTAAGGGGACAAGAGCAGGCGCGGAGTACCGAGGCAGCAGGCAAAGGTTTCCATATCGGTGCAACAAGACCAAGACCAGCAGGACGATAGGACAGAGGTCATTGTGGAGCCCAAGACGGCGTCACCACCAGTGCCTTTGACAGGCAAAGACCACCTTTAGTCAGGATAGCTTGTGCTAGTTGTCCACTTTCAAATTGGGTGGTGTTGGATCCCTTCCGGCTCAATATTTGGGAAGAGGACCAGGGCCTCTATAAATAGGACTAGCCACCATAGTAGAAGGGGACGGAACGAACTCAGTTCATCTTCGCATCCACCAAGCACAAGAACACCTCTCATCAGGAGGCTGTTCTTCCCTTGTACTGTTCAGCGTCAGCCCAAGAGACAATCCACCACCATCACACTAGAGTAGGGTATTACACCATAATGGTGGCCCGAACCAGTATAAATCTTGTGTCTCTTGTGTTGTGAGTTCATCGATCTAAGCTTAGAGATTGCGGCAAGGCTGAGGGCAAGATTCGGTAGGGGGAAATCTTCGTGCGCACCCCAGTGTTCGAACCACAAGGGTTTTGCCGGAACCCTAAATCCGACACCCACCCATGACCACCTCATGATTAAGTACTGGCACGGCATCTATGCTTGGGTCCGTCCCTGTAGTATCGCTAAACGCAAGAGGCTGAGCTCTGGCTCATGGGCCAGCCCCGTGTATGTCACCTCCCATGGCCCTTGGTGCCTTGTTCTGTCATGAGCTAATCGCGGGCGGATGAGTGAGGGAACGCGACATGGCGCCTCGTCACCACGGGAGCTGCGCGCAGGTTGTTTTTCTTTAGGACATTTGCATGAGAAGGCGGGGCACGGCGTCTGTGCTCGGGTCCGTCCTTGCAGCATCGATAAGCCCAACGGCTGAGCTCTGTCTGGCGGGCCGGCCCTGTTCACGTCACCTCCTGGGGTCGTTGGTGTCTGGCCTTCTCATGCAATAACCTCAGGAGACTCATCCGGTGCAGGTTGCCTGACCATCTTGCAGGACTGACACAAGAGCTCCCGATCAAATTCAGGCACAACCCGCCTTGAGGTAGGGCCTTGTGAGTCCCACGCTGGCTCACGGGTGCCCATACACACCTCCTCTAGCCCTGCCATGAAAACCACGTGTCAGGGCAGGGTTGTACATACCCCGGGGGCTCTCCTTAGAGGGAGCCCCCTCCAACGCACCAATGGAAGAACCATGATCTACGCTGGTTGTCGACACTGCCGAGGAGCGGCTATGCCCGTGCAAGAGCGAGCGCCATGCTCTGCGCTGGTGATTAAGAACTGAGGGTAGCCTCACGGCTGCAGTAACCTCAGGGAGCCTCCGGGCTCATTGCTTAGCCTCACCGCACTGCTCTTCCTTGGGGGGTAGATGGAGGGGGCTGGGCACGTGGGCTACACTCAGGTCATGCCTCGCATACGCCACCTCACCAGGTCCCATGGTCCTGGTCTTCGCGCGCCCCTCCCGAGCGGGAGCCCGGCGAGGAGATGTATGATGGTCTATTCGTATGTCAAGGGGGACTTCTGAGCATTGCGTCTCAGGAGCCTAACTGGCCACGTAGCCCCTCACCCCTTGGTCTCATCCGGGCGATCCGGACGACCCAACGACGGCTGAGGTATGCGTGGGGCCGGGCCCTGCCGACGCAGAACGGCAAGGCCTAACTCTCGTCCTTCCATTCTGTCGGTGTCAAAACCGGCGGATCTCAGGTAGGGGGTGCCGAGTTGTGCGTCTTAGGCTAATGGTAACAGGAGGCGGGGGACACGATGTTTACCCAGGTTCAGGCCCTCTCGATAGAGGTAATACCCTACTTCCTTCTTGATTGATCTTGATCATATGAGTATTACAAGAGTTGATCTACCACGAGATCATAGAGGCTAAACCCTAGAAGATAGCCTATCATTATCATTGTTCTTGTCCTACGGACTAAACCCTCCGGTTTATATAGACACCAGAGGGGGCTAGGGTTACCCAGAGTCAGTTACAGAGAAGGAGATCTACATATCTGAATTGCCAAGCTTGCCTTCCATGCAAAGGAGAGTCCCACCCGAACACGGGTCGAAGTCTTCAATCTTGTATATTCATAGTCCAACAGTCCGGCCAAAGTATACAATCCAGCTATCCGAGGACCCCCTAATCTAGCACTCCCTCAGTAGCCCCTGAACCAGGCTTCAATGACGATGAGTCCGGTGCGCAGATTGTCTTTGGCCTTGCAAGGCAGGTTCCTTCTAAGAATACTCCATAGAAGATTTTGAACACAAGGATCATGTCCGGCTCTGCAAAATAATTTCCACATACCACCGTAGAGAGCACAATATTTCACAAATCTAATCTACTGACAACTTTTAATAGCGTGACATCACGCCGCGGCCCGGTTATTATGAACCGTTTTTCCCAGCCTGCCACTGCACGTGTTGCGAGACGGTTTTATTGGCATGTCTTATCGAAGCAGAGGTCATGTTCCCCTTATCACCGGATTCTCATCAATACGGGTGTGGGTAACCCAACCGTGATTGTTAGTATGACTCCTCGATTTTAGGCAAGTTCCAAACGGCCACGCGGAGGACGCTTGATATTCGCCCTCTTTATAAAGGGGCCAAGGCCTGTCCTTTTCTTCCCACGCTCGATCCTGCCCTTCCCCCACCTCGAGTTCCAACACCCAAGGCTCAAGATAAACGCTTCAGACCTTCAACCATGTCCAGATCCAACCTTCAAGGCCGGTGGATGGCCTCCTCTATCACAGAGGAGGACATTAAGAAGCTTAGGGAGACCAGGTATCTCACCGCTGAAATCCCGCACAGGCTGCCTGCTCAAGGGCAGGTCATCCCCACTCCCGAACCCAACGAGAGTGTCGTATTTGTTTCCCACTTCCTTCGAGGACTAGGTTTTAGTCTTGATCCCTCTATGAGAGGGCTCATGTTTTATTATGGGCTAGATTTCCATGATCTAGCTCCTGTTTCCATCCTTCACATCTCGTCATTCATCGTTGTGTGTGAGGCCTTCCTCCGCGTCACCCCACACTTCGGCTAATGGCTCAAGACCCTCAATGTGAAGCCGAAGATGATCGACCGGTGACACGCAGAGTGCGGAGGTGCTACAATAAGCAAAGGCACGGATGCCCCATGGCCAAAGGGTTCCTTCCCGAAGATGTTTGATTTATGGCAACGGGAGTGGTTTTACATCACAGCTCCCCGACGTAAAAAGCAGGCGGCCCCCCTGTCGTCTGCCCGGGCCCTCTGCCTCAACTGGCATCATGGGTCAACAAGGGGCTGGACTGGGGGCCAGTTGATGACGTTCTGACATTGCAAAGACGCATCCGAGATCTCCTTGAGAGGGATGTCAGTCTTGTCAAGGTAATGCAAGTAATGCTAGTTCGTCGGGTCCTGCCATGCCAACATCGATATCTCTGTATGTGGGAGTTCAACCCGGAAGGACCGCAAACTATTCAACAATTCTTCGGTGTGACGCTCGAAGGGATGTATTGATTGTTCTTTGGATAATGAATAAAGTGTCTGGACACCACCGAGCATGCGGGTCTTAACTGCAATCGTCCTGATACCCAAGTAAGTAATTCCGCGACCGAACATGCAGCCTTTTATATTTGTCACAACATCATTCTGAAAAATTGCTCTCGGCCAGGGCTGGATAAGAAAGGCGGAGAGGATCAGGTGTTCGTCCCCCCTTCCCGAAGGCTCACCGGATTCTATTTTAACCAGGATGGTCGAGCGCGCACCTTATCAAGTGCCATCAGGAGAAGATGAAGGGAGGAATCAAGAAGCCGAGAGCGGGCTTCACATATTACACATCCAACCGGGGGAGTTAGTGTTTCCGCAAAGGATGATAATCGGAGAGGTGAGTCTAGAGTCCCCTCTCCTCAAGGAAAGAAAAGGGCCGTCCCTGAAGACTTGGAAATGGAGGCTTCCAAACGAGGGAAGAGGTCTTCGCCAGGGGGCCCTGCGCCAGAGGGCGTCCTTACCGCACAGTGCCCGCAAGGGGGCCAGCCCTCCACCGAGCTATAAGTGGATCAAAAAGTAATTTGGTAAATATATCCTGCTTCATCTATGAGAATAATAACCGACACATATTTCTTGTAGTCCGGCTCGCAGCCCTTCTCAACAGAGTTCGTCTTTGGGGATCTTCTTCTGGAGATGATGGAGAGCGAGACACCTCCTCCTGCCTCCCCGCCTCATGGGGTGGACGACCCTGAGGTGTCATCATGGAGGATTTCTCCTGATCCGCCAAGGCAAGAAGTTAACTCTTCGGCCGCCCGAAGTCCAAAGTATTCGGCTCCAAAGGAGAGCAACAGAAAGAGTTCTGGACTGTCGGGTGCACAGCCGAATACACTGATGGGTCTTCTGGATCAAGCGGCTATCTCAGAGGTGCATCGTACCCTAATGGGTACGGTGGTTGAGAGGATTTCATCCACCAAAACCGGTTTGAATGAAGCTTTTACGAGCCTGTTAAGAGGCTTTGAGGTACGCCAAGTAATATATGTGTATTTTGGACAGTACCGCACAAGCTAGGTGTGCTCTGTATAGGTAGTAGCCCCTGAGACTCTGGTTGCCGTCCAGAGGCGGCAAACAGAGGATCGTAGTCCTAGGTAATGATCTCGCTGCTTTTATGTGCAGGCGGCTGAGGGTCTGGCGGCTGACCGGACTGCTGATTATGCCGAACTGAAACAGCAGCTTGACGTGGCAGATGCCGACATCGCGCTTGTGAACAAGCGGCTTGACGATGCACATGGTATGTATTTTCGGCTTGTCAGCAAATATTATAAGGAGCATGATGCTAGTCTCTATAATATGTTGTGACTGCAAATGGAGCTGCTGTCGCGGAGACCCTTCAGACGGAGCTTGCCCGAGCCAAGGAACAAGCCAAGAGAAGCGATGCGGCTGCCCTAAAGGCGGCCGAAGAGTTAAAAGCCGAACAGGCTACTCATCGCAAGAGCGAAAATAAGATGGGCAAGATGGTTGTTGAGCTGAAAGATGCCGCCTGCCGATATGAGCTCCTTGAAAAGGAAAGCCAAGCGAAAGCGGCCGACTTGAAGAAGGCCTTGGAAGCGGCCAAGGAAAGTCGCTCTGAAATTAGAGGGATAAGGGAGGAGCTTCATGAAGCCGGAGATATCACGGCTGGGAGGCCCTTTTTGTTGCGGATGAAGTTCGGAGATCCGAAGTATGCCCCTCTGGATCAGTTATGGAGTGCCGCAGACGGGTATGCGGACTTGGCAAAGAGTGCTGCTGATGCGACTGAGTTTTTCAAAGATCAGAAAGATCATGAGGTTGAAAGGTTGTTCTGGTCGCAGTTCAGTGCCCCGACGCGTCCGCTGCCGTTGAATGAAAAAATGGCCGCATGGGCTGAGCTCCATAGGTTGTTCGGGCTTGCTATGAGGTCTGTCGAGGATCATCTTTGGCCGAAGGGACCAAGGCCGGACAGTTATTTTGGTTTAGTGCAACAATTCCTTGGTGCTTTGTTGCATATCGACGCTGTGAAGAGGTCGGCGTGCATAGAGGGTGCGCGGAT
The DNA here is from genome assembly GCF_018294505.1 of Triticum aestivum. Lineage (NCBI taxonomy): Eukaryota > Viridiplantae > Streptophyta > Magnoliopsida > Poales > Poaceae > Triticum > Triticum aestivum. Next base: position 185,239,625 of record NC_057807.1, read on the forward strand.
GGCTCTTGCCCGTGTTAAAACATATTGGGCAGGGATGGAGGCCATCGCTATTGCAACCCGGGGTCTGGCGGGAGGCCAGGACCGGACCGAGCACTATTTTGAAGAAGTCCTAGAAGGTGCCCGTTTAAGAGAGGCTCAGTGCTCGAAGAGTACCATGTTCGAGTGACATGTATCTGAATTGTAAAAACAATGCTATTTTGATTATAAAGGCTGTGTTTATACTTTTTCCCGAAAGTATTATAGTGCCTCCCATGCGGCCGTTTATGTATGTATATAACCTGAAAGTTTGCAGTCGTCGGCTTCATTCCCCACGCATATAATGTGGGGGTGTTCGAAAAAGCGCGTAATCACACTTGATGCAACATCTTGGTCCGTTAAGGAGGTTCTAGCGCGGCAAACCAGGCAATCAGACTATATAGCTTTAACACTTTCACTTAGCCTTAGGAGTCTGACGGTGGGGCTACTATATAGCCCCTGGTACTTCCGCGTTTATCCGAATACGGTGTGTGTACGTACATGACCGGGAAACCTGTCTTTCATTAATGCGGAGGAATCGCGAAGATTCCACTGAGTCATCGAGTGGTTGACCAGTCTCGCACTATATCATGACAGTCATTTTTCGGCTTTCTCTACTGAGGTGCTCATCCAGATGAACCAGGGCACAATCGCAGTAGTTCTCCAGGTGCCACCTTAGCCGATAGAGCGGAACGTAAGGTAGCAAAACACGGGAGCCGGGCAACCCCAACTATTGACCAAAGACATGATTCGGAGCTGATGCATATAAGGCCAAACTCTCGACACGGAACACTCCCTAAGGTATTCGGACTTTACAACATATACTGGGCTGAGTAATGCCCTCGATAATGAGCCCTGAGTTTCCAGGTACATGCATTAGTCTGGCATGACGAAATGCCAATAACGCCAGTATCCCTCCCAGTTGTGTTAAGTGTCCGGAGGGTATGAAGCAACAAGAGACATTAAAAAAAGGTTTACACAGGGTCTTAATCTAAAAAGAAACCTTTGAGCGGGGCCCTGCTGCATGTCTGCGCCTTTGTCTCCGTTGTGCCGTATCCTGGAAGGGTGTAGCACGATGATCATCTGTAAAAAGGAAAAACCTAGGTGAAAGATTTCGTGCGAAAAGTTGGTTATTCTGAATGAACCATGAAATGCAATCTGTTATTGTATTAATAGGGTCAAGCCAAACTATGGGCTTTTTTTACATGTGGGCAGCTCCTAGCACCACCTATGGGGGTACATCCATAGACCGAAGCTCAGGTTTATCTACGCTATTACAACCGATGGTGCGCCAGACTCGTCTAACTGTGTTCGTGGTCTTGACGACCGATCATTTATTCTGGTTGGAGAGGCTGTTTAGTGTTTGGCTGCTAGAGCTGCCGCACATCCTCCCGCACGTAGGGAATGCTCTGTATTTCCTCTAACTATGATGATGCCACGTAGACCAGGCATCTTAAGTTTAAGATAGGCGTAGTGCGGTACTGCATTAAAATGAGCGAAGGCCGTTCTTCCCAGTAGTGCATGATAGCCACTTCGGAATGGAGCGATGTCGAAGATTAATTCTTTGATTCTGAAGTTGTCGGGAGAACCGAATACAACCTCTAGTACTAGAGTGCCTGTGCAGCGGGCCTCTACACCTGGTATTACTCCTTTAAAGGTAGTATTACTTTGCCTGATTCTTGACGGGTCTATCCCCATTTTGCGGATAGTGTCCTGATATATCAGATTAAGACTACTGCCACCGTCCATAAGGACTCGGGTGATATGGTACCCATCAATTATTGGGTCGACCACCAAGGCAGCCGATCCGCCATGCCGGATACTAGTCGGATGATCCCTACGATCAAAAGTGATCGGGCAGGCCGACCAAGGATTGAACTTGGGGGCGACGGGCTCTACAGCGTATACGTCTCAAAATGCGCGTTTGCGCCTTCTCTTTGGTATGTGAGTTGCGTAAATCATATTCACTGTTTTGACTTCTGCTCGGAACTTTTTATGTCCCCCAGTTTTCGGCTGGCGAGGATCATCTTGTCTTCACTTGGCGTCTCACTCCCTTTGTGTTCGGCGTTTAGCTTGTCGGCCTGCTTGAAAACGCAGCATTCTCTGTGGGTGTGATTTGCAGGTTTTTCGGGGGTGCCATGAATCTGACATAATCTGTCTAGTATCTTATTTAGGCTAGACGGTCCATCTCTGCTGCATTTAAATGGATTTTTCCATTGACCGGGTCTAGAGCCCCTGAATCCGGCGTTGACCGCCATGTTATCTTGGCTGTCTTCATTGTTTCGACGCTTGTTTTTTATTGCGTCGCGGCTTCCCGTTGCCATCCCTGACTTCCGATGTGCATGGGTCGCTCGTGCCGCTACGGGCCAGCCAACTGTCCTCGCCCGCGCAAAAGCGGGTCATAAGGATTGTTAGGGCCGAGGTGTCTGGCAAGCCATTCATCCCGGACACTGTGCTTGAAAGCCGCTAAGGCTTCGGCATCCGGGCAGTCGACGGTTTGATTCTTCTTAGTGAGGAATCTGTTCCAAAGCTTGCGGGCTGATTTTCCGGGTTGTTGGATTATGTTACTTAAATCGTCTGCATCCGGAGGTCGGACATAGGTCCCTTGAAAATTGTCCCTGAAAGCATCCTCAAGTTCCTCCCAACTTCCAATTGAGTTTTCGAAGGCTTTTCAACCAGTGCCGAGTTGGTCCTTTCAACTTGAGGGGAAGGTATTTTATGGCGTGAAGATCATCTCCGCGAGCCATGTGGATGTGAAGGATAAAGTCCTCAATCCAAACCCCAGGGTCTGTCATTCCGTCGTATGCCTCTATATTAACGGGTTTAAATCCCTCTGGAAATTCATGATCCAGCACCTCATCAGTGAAGCACAGGGGGTGCGCGGCACCCCTGTCTTTGGATGTGTCATGGCATGCTGTCGACGGTTGTTGTGTTCGGTGTTGATTCCGAGCTGGTATTCGATCAATATGATCGTTTTGGTGGGTGTGATCCTGCGCCGGAGCACGCTTCCTAGATCCATAGATGGACCTGGCCATACCGGCTATTTTGTCCAGGAGCTCACGTAAATCATGTGCTGACTTGTGTGCGGCATCATGAGCCGCCCTGTCGCGGCCATGGGTTGGTCGGTCCAGCTGATCAGCCATTTTATTTTTCGGCTGGATGGGCTCTATAGCCTCGTCGTCGAATTCGGGCAGCAGCTTGCGTTTTGGATAGCTCTTTCTGTGGAGATCACCACTGTATTTTTCTTCAGTGTCAAGCACTTTGTTCCATCTATGGCTGAGTGTATCCTGCGCGGCTTTAAGCCTTTGCTTCTGCTTCTTCAAGCTCCTCGTGGTGGCAATAATCCTTCTATGGAGGTTCTCTTGTTCCAAGTGTTTTTCGGGATGATGAGTGCATCGTCGTCCGGACTGTTCTCCTCTCCAGAGACAGGTTGATGAGTTTTACCCTCAGGATCAGCGTCATCGGACATCGGCACCGGACTATGTTCACCGTCCCCTGGCTCATCCTGCTCCATCGCTAGGTCCATGGGGTCGTTGTTTCCTTTGGAGTCGACCGAGGTATTATTCTTTCTTGCGCTGTTATCATTGTTTTTACTGTGGCGGGATTTAGGGCGGCGCCTAAGTCGTCGCTTTGGTGGCTTCTCAAGGGGATTATCCTTCGTTGCATCCTCGCCGTTGTTTTCCTTGGGTGTATCCACCATGTATATATAATATGATGAGGTGGTTGTCCAGCGCCCTTTAGGCGGTGGTTCCTGTTCTTCTTCTGCATTGTCGTACATACCGTCGATGTCTTCGGAGTCGAAGTCAAGTGTGTCAATTAAGTCATCGACAGTGGCTATCAACTGGTTGGTGGGTGGGGAACGAATTTCTTCATTGTCTGCTTCCCACTCAAGCCGGACATAGTTCGGCCAAGAGTCTCCTGACAAAGAGAGATACTTTAATGAATTTAGCATGTCGCCCAAGGGCGAGTGTTGAAAGATATCCGCAGAGGTAAACTCCATGATCGATGCCCAATCAGATTCGATAGGCACGGATGCACGCGGTTCGGAGCCTGTGGCCGGAGACGAGTCCGACGGTCCGATGACACCGGCCTTATAGGGGATGAAGCCAGTGTTCGGCTCTATCGTCGCTGAGTGTACGGCCTTCGTGGCGGGGTCCATCCACCCGTCCTCGGATGGCATGATCTGCTCCGGATTGAGGGCCGGGGCAGCCGCAGGTGTGATCTCCCGAACACTGTCCGATGGCAGATCTAAGTCATGCTCGTTGTGACTATTCGTCGCACCTAACAAGGGCTTGAATCCGTCGAAGATCAAGTCTCCGCGGATGTCGGCAGTATAGTTAAAGCTTCCAAACCTGACATGATGGCTAGGGGCGTAGCTATCGATCTGCTCTAGATGGCCAAGCGAGTTGGCCCGCAGTATGAAGCCGCCGAATACGAAGATCTGCCCGAGGAGGAAAACCTCACCCTGGACCGCATCATTGAAGATAATTGAAGGAGCCATCAAGCCTTATCGTGATGACAAAGTGGAACTCTCAATGAAAGCACCAATGTCGGTGTCAAAACCGGCGGATCTCGGGTAGGGGGTCCCGAACTGTGCGTCCAAGGCTAATGGTAACAGGAGCCGGGGGATGATACGTCTCCAACGTATCTATAATTAATGAAGCATTCATGCTATTTTATTATCTGTTTTGAATGATTGTGGGCTTTATTATACACTTTTATATTACTTTTGGGACTAACCTATTAACCGGAGGCCCAGCCCATATTGTTGTTTTATTCTCTGTTTCAATATTTTGAAGAAAAGGAATATCAAACGGAGTCCAAACGGAATGAAACCTTCGGCAGCGTGATTTTTGGGAAGATTATGACCGAGGAGATTTGGAGTTGAAGTAAAGGGAGCATCAAGGAAGCCATGAGACAGGGGGGCGCGCCCACCCCCTGGGCACGCCCTACCCTCTCATGGGCCCCTCGAGGCTCCCCCGACCGACTTCTTTCGCCTATATAAGCCTACGTACCCTAAAAACATCGAATATCAAGATAGATCGGGAGTTCCGCCACCGTAAGCCTCTGTAGCCACCAAAAACATCTCGGGAGCCCGTTCCGGCACCCTGCCGGAGGGGGAATCCCTCACCGGTGGCCATCTTCATCATCCCGGCGCTATCCATGACGAGGAGGGAGTAGTTCACCCTCGGGGCTGAGGGTATGTACAGTAGCTATGTGTTTGATCTCTCTCTCTCTCTCGTGTTCTCTCTATGGCACGATCTTGATGTATCGCGAGCTTTGCTATTATAGTTGGATCTTATGATGTTTCTCCCCCCTCTACTCTCTTGTGATGAATTGAGTTTTCCTCTTGAAGTTATCTTATCGGATTGAGTCTTTACGGATTTGAGAACACTTGATGTATGTCTTGACGTGCTTATCTGTGGTGACAATGGGATATCACGTGCCACTTGATGTATGTTTTGGTGATCAACTTGCGGGTTCCGCCCATGAACCTATGCATAGGGGTTGGCACACGTTTTCGTCTTGACTCTCTGGTGGAAACTTTGGGGCACTCTTTGAAGTACTTTGTGTTGGTTAAATAGATGAATCTGAGATTGTGTGATGCATATCGTATAATCATGCCCACGGATACATGAGGTGACAATGCAGTATCTAGGTGACATTAGGGTTTTGGTTGATTTGTGTCTTAATGTGTTATTCTAGTATGAACTCTTGAATAACTTTGAGGTGGTTTCGTACCCTACCATAATCTCTTCGTTTGTTCTCCGCTATTAGTGGCTTTGGAGTGACTCTTTGTTGCATGTTGAGGGATTGTTATATGATCTATCTATGTTATTATTGTTGAGAGAACTTGCAGTAGTGAAAGTATGAACCTTATGCCTCGTTTCCTATCATTGCAATACCGTTTACGCTCACTTTTATCATTAGTTACCTTGCTGTTTTTATTATTTCAGATTACAAAAACCTTTATCTACCATCCATATTGCACTTTTATCACCACCTCTTCGCCGAACTAGTGCACCTATACAATTTACCATTGTATTAGGTGTGTTGGGGACACAAGAGACTCTTTGTGTAACATCCCAAATTTTCAATTTGGAATGTTATACATAGATCATCATTGCATATCATATTTTTGTTGCATTGTTGGCTCGATCCTAGAAATTCTACACAACTCAAGGACCCACGGAGAGAGTTGGGGTTTCGTTATTTTCTTATTTGGGGTTTTCTCAAATTTTGAAAATAGGATCATTGATTTTATTTATTTTATCTTCAATTATTTTTACTACCAAAAATTCAGAGAGGGAATAAAATGACTTTCCCAAAATAAAGAAATAAAGAAGATTTAATAAAAAAAATCAAATAAGATTTATTTTGGAGTTTTTCGCCTTTTATTTGAATTTAGGAAAAATGCGCGTTTTTCAAAATTGAATTTAGGCCCCACATAAATGTTCATCTTGTCCGGCTTGATTTTAGAAGCCGGGGAAAATTTATTTCGGGAATTTTGGAGTCTGTTTAGTATTTCTTTTTATTTTTCTTCTGCACGAAATTATTTAAAAAAACGCAACCGACCTACGGGCCGTGCCCGAGCGGGACTCCGCTCGGGGGGCACTATATATAGCGCCGCCCCAGCGCCCCAGGCCCAGCCGCCCCGCCCCGCCAGCCCGCCAGCCGCCGCCGGCCCACCCGCACAAACCCTAACCCTAGCCGCCAGCCGCCGCCGCCGGCACCGCCGCCAGACCCCGCCGACCCCGCCGCCCGCACGCTCGCCGAGGTTCGTTGCCGCCTCGTTTTCCGTGCCGGTTTTTTTAGAAAACCGAGCGGGTTTTTCTTTGGTTTTTCATTAGATCGGTTTTATTTTCGGTTTAGTTTAATTAGCGAGCTTTCGCTCGTTCGTTCGTTTTAACAAGCGTGTTCGTCAGATTAGTTTAGTTAACGAACGTTCGTTTGTTGACCCGTTCGTCGTTTTTCTTTTTCTCGGATTTAATCCACGATTTTTGTGATCGCGATTCCTGATCCGATTTTCGTTTTAGTTTAACTTTTTGCTCGTTTATCGGAATCAGGCGATTCAAGTGCCTAGAGTTTCGTCTCGAAACCCTCTTTGCGAATAATCTACTTAAACAAGTTTTCGCTTCTGTAAAATTTGACTTACATCCAGATTAGTAAAACGAAGCTGTTTTCTTTCGCCGTTTGACTTTCGTTGCTTTATTTGATTTGATTCTTTTTGCAAACCGGAGTTCTTAAGTTGAACATTCTGGTTAGGTCTTTTACTTGAGTTTTACCTGTGCATTAGATGAGTACTTATTGTATGCTTGTTTGTTTGTCTGCAATAGAACACCCGGAGTGCGCCGCCTGTTACTTCGAGTCTCTAGGTCTCACGGATCATCAGCAAGGCAAGTAACACTTGATCATACCTTTCTACTACCCAGTTTTTATGCATTAGATCAATCCTCAAACATTGCATGATTAGGATCTAAGTAAATTGTGGGATGGGAAGTAGATGAGGTAGTACCTATTACCTGTTTTATTATCAAACCTTTGGGAGTTACTTCTACGTTTGCTTATTATGCCATGCTATGATAGTAGACGTGGATTGGGTGAGTGTATCCATGACAGATGTGAGATTGTTAAATTAATGGTTTATTTAAGGTGGCAACTTGAATACACATCTGGGTGGATTGAGGCACTTGGTTTCTATCAGGACTTGCCTGTATTTCTTCGGACCGCCACCCAGGCTCAAAGGGATCATGAGATTATTCAAACTAGAAACTTCCGTGTGCAGCCACATGCTATTATGGGCTCTAGCATAGTTGACTAAGTTGTGCGAACTCTTACGGGGTGGACTAGCAGATGTAGGGGATGTAGGTTGGTACAGTCTACTCCTTATGTGTCGGGGAAACTGATCCACGAACACCTATGGGACCGGCGGACCGAGCCCCTTTCGGTTCGGCGAGGGGCGGAGGTCGCACGAAGAGCAGATCGAGGCGAAGCACACGAGCAGTTTACCCAGCTTCGGAGCTCCCCGGAGAGATAATACTCCTACTGCTGCATGTAGGTGTATATTGAGTTCTTGCTCGAGAGCCTGTAGAGCTACGAGACCGAGCATGAGAGTGTTTCTAGCTTCGAATTCCTCGAACCCCTTCTACGTTGCGCATGGGCCTCCTTTTATATGCTCAAGGGGTCACCAACAGATGGCAACATAGACAAGGGTAAAAATGGAAAAGGACTAGCGGTAGGTACAACTACCATGTACAGTGTATCATACCTAACCCTGACGGCAGGGGACAAAGGCAATAAATGCCCGTCTGTGTCTCCCAAACAGTGCAGAAAGGGACCGCCAGGGACGCCACCGCTTGCCACGATGGCAATCTTGTCAGCGCCGCTCGCCACCACGCACCGCTGGCTGCACAGCCTTCCGCCACGCGCGCCTGGAAAGGCCCCAGGGCAACACGTTGGTGGATGTGCTGGAGCGCTGGTACAGAGTGATGGCTTCCCGCGGCAAGCGTCTTGCCGCGGTCGTTGTCTTGTCGCGTCCGGAAGCTTGTCGCTCACCGGGCCTTGCCGGGACACGTGGCGCGTCACGGCAAGTTCCTTGAGATGCCTTGGTTGGCCTTCCCGGCAAGCTCCTCTTGCCGGGGACTTGTCTCCTTGGCTTAAATACTTTGTTCTTGAATGGCTTACCGGCAAGCTCCTCTTGCCGAGGCCTTGTCTCTTAAGGAGCCACGGAGGATCTTGGCGGTCACCCGGCAAACCTTGCCGCGGGGTGCTGCGACTGCCTGTGCACAAGTTCGGGATACTAGGGTACCCCTACTCTAGTACACCGACAGGAGCCCCCGGGCCTGGTCCACACATGGTGCCGAGCGCTGTTGGGCCAGGCCCAAAACAGGGCACGGGCACGCGCGGCCTGGGTTACGCCGTATCTTACTCCGTATCCACCGCGCCCTCCCCTAACGGCACGCGTTGAATGCGGCGTCGTGGGAGAGATCGTGGGTGGTTTCTTTATTCGGAAAAGCGGAACGTCCGCCCCCTCCCCCTTTATAAGCTGGGGAAACAGGGGCAGTTCGCCCATCTCGCCGGTTGCTACTCCATTCTCAGAAATCTCCACCGCTCCCTCCTTCTTCCCAAAGCTGAAAGAGGGCAGCGCTCTGCCCCCCATCGCCACTAGCACCGCCAATGCCGTCGATCTCCCCCACCACCTCCGCCATGGCTCCGAAAGCCGACAAGGGGAAGGGCGTGAAGTCGGCCAAGGCGCAGCAGCTCGCGACGCTGCCGAAGGAGCGGGCAACCTCCCCCCCAGCTTGCTGCGAAGGAGCTAAGGGAGTACTACTACCTCTTCTGGTCGACGGAGACGCGAGTGCATCCGCGCACGAAGGTACTCTCAGCCGCCGCCTCGAAACTGGCTCCGACCGGATACCCTTTCTTCGTGCTGTTCTTCTACTGCGGGCTCTGCCCGCCTTTCTCTGAATTCTTTTGCGATATCATGAACACATACGGGCTCCACCTCCTTGACTTCACCCCCAATGCTGTCCTGACCATGGCAGTTTTCGCGCATCTCTGCGAAAACTTTGTCGGAGTCCATCCAAATGTAGCCCTCTTCCGCCACTTCTTCATACCCCGAGTCGAGAGAGGAGAGCCCTTGTCTGGCGGAATCGCCTGGATCTCGAGACTCGGCAAGTAGGACGCTTATCTGGAGGGCGAGCTCCGCAGCAAGTGGGACGAGTGGAGAGTAGATTGGTGCTGGATTGTCGAGGAGAACCCGCAGCCATTCACCGCCGAGCGCCAAGCCCCAGTAGTGCGCGACAACGATTGGAGCAGCGTGGCCCTGGAGGACGCTAGGCTGAAGATTGCCATCACCAGGATCCTACGCCTCAGGCTTGCCAGGCTGACTGTAGGCGCCGTTGGCGCAGATTTCCTTCGCTGCCGCATCGCCCCCCTGCAGGAGAGGAGGAGACCCGCTTGGGAGTTCTAAAACGCGACGGATATCATGAGGCTGCGCCCGGGCCTCAACTTCAACTTCACCGTCCTGGAACTGGACGCAATGCTCCTAGAGCTGTTCAAGCATGATCCTGAACATCCCGGAGCGTTCAGGTTGCCGAGGAACATTTTGCCGCTGTGCAACAACTCATCGCTCGACCGCATCCGTGCAATGATGCTGCTGTGCGACTCGCATGGGATTGTCCCAACCTGGCAAGAGCCTGCCGACGACATCGTGCAGGAGTTCTTCGATAGCCTGGTGGAAGTGGCGGTCCGTGCTGATGAACAGAAGAGCCTCACCCGCGACACCACCGACGATGAGATGCAGCGCATCGCCACCAGGCTAGAAGAGGCGGTGGCAGCCGCAGCCGCGGGCGTGTTTGGATTCACCATTGAGGAGGCGGAGGCAGCAGAGGCGGCAAGCCTTGCCGAGCGAGAGGAGTTTCCCGGCGAGGAAGAACTTGCCGGCGAGGAAGAGCTTGCTGGGCCTGAAGCTGAGTCGAGCGAGCCCGCCGAGGGCGCGATCGGCTCCTCCTCCTCCCCACCTTCAGCCAGCTCACCGCAAGCGGAGCCCCCAGCTCCACCAAGAAGGCGTCTTCGCAAGGCCAGGGATGTGGCGGGGCGGTAGACGAGTCAACATGTCACACCCTGATTTTCATGCCACAACACTTAAGCTAATGAATCATGATAAAATGTGTTTTGGCAAAAACTTTTGAGTGTTTTGGACTTTGCTTGATTGGATTTTTGTTTGCTGTGTGCAAGTGCTCTAAAAATCAAATAAATCCTCCAACTCCTATACTTCATCTCCTTGATCCAAAACCTTTTCCCAATGATCATGCCATGTGTATAGAGCAATATAGTATTTTCTTACAAAAATAATTTGGCCAAAAAGTATTTTCACAAATTAGTTTTCCAAAAACCCCTGAATTGAGGTTTGCACTGCAAGTACTTAATTAAGGGCAGCAAAAATCTTTACAAAAATATATTTGACTCCTATTAGATATAGGATACCCAGAAACCACAAAAATATAATTTTAAAAGTTATTTTCCTATTTTATTTAAAATCTTTTTCTTAAGGCCAGAAATGGTCTTTAATAGGGAAAAATTATTTTATTGTTTCAAAAATATTTGACAAAAATCTAGGGAAACTCAGTGGACATATATTGTCCATATATAAGAGTTTCAACACATGGTCATGTTCAAAATGTTGGTCAAATCCCTCAAAAACCCTTTCTGGATATTTCAAGATTTTGAAATATTTACAAAGGAAATATTCTCCAAAAATTCCAAGAAAATTCTAGCATGTCACATATGACATATTAGATGATCTTGCCAAGTCTCAAGTCATGCAGAATAGTATAACTCCATGAAATCCCCTCAAAACCATTTCTGTCCATTTTGAAGATTGAGCAACTTTACATTGCCAAACATGTCCAAATGTTCGCAAACCTTGTGAACATGCTCAAATGGTCTAATAATTAATCTAGACCAAATGGCACAAGTTGGAGAACAAGTTAACTTGATCAAAGTGCCCCAAAACCCTTCCTGTCCAGAACCAAATTTGAACAACTCTACATTGGAAACTTTCTCCTTTTGATCCCAACTTTTGTGGACATGTTCAAAACCACAAGTGATGACACTACACCAAGTGGTGCATCTAGGAGAATAGGTTTGCATGACTAAATCTTGGGAAGTCCATTTTTGTTGATTTTTAGGGTTTACAAAAGTTGCATTGGCAACTTTGCCCAAATGAGCTCAAAATTGGTGGGAGGCCCTATTTATATGTGACATTTCACCCTGTGGAGTCTCATGGCAAATGGAGATCATCTGCTTGCCAAAACCACCATCAAACACCTTCTGGCAGAAACTTAAAATGCCTGTTTCGGCCATTTCCACTAATCTCTGTGAGCTCACCTTTTTGCCACAGCCTCATCTGGTCCCCCTCTACCACCTACATCTTTCCCTGCCCGACGAGCCATGATTAAGGGGGTTAGAACCCCATTTTTCTTCTCTGGGCAACAACATTCTCCCTCTCTCTCAGCTTCTCTCTCCCTCCTTGGCATTCCAGAGCATCCAAGGCTCTCCCCAGGATTTAGCCCATCACCCAGCACACTCCAGACGCAAGTGGACACGGCAGAGCGCGCAAAACGCGCTCATGCCGGCCAAAAGCCTGCTCTGGAGTGCACTACAGTAGCGGCCGAGCCCTGCTGCCGCACTCCCGTCCAGCTCGGGCCGCCCAAGCGTGCCAGTCGACGTGCCTCGGCGTCCGCGACATGCCACGGCCTGGTCCCCCTCCTCCTTCTCCCTCCTGCTGCCTCTGCTCACACGCGCGTCGGCCGCCCGAGAGCTCCAATGGGCGGCCTCCCTCCCTCCTGCTGCCTCGCAGGGATGCTCAATCGCCGAGAACCACGGATGGCCGACGACCTCCCCCCACCACCGTCAAAGTTGCGGCCACCTCGGCCCCCTCCGGCGGCCGTGACCTGCACCAGCGGATGCGCCGCTCCACGCTGAGCTCGCCCATAGGCAGAGCGCCGCGGGAGACGGCCGGAGGCGCCGGCTATCGCCGGACGAGCGCCGGCGTGCGCTCTGCCTCCCCTGGTCTGTCTCGAGCAGGAGGTAGAGGACGACCGCCCCGCCAGCTGGCGTGGGGGCCCACGTGTCGGCGACCCAGCGGCTGGGCCCCGCCCGTTTAAGTGGAGACGGCTTCGGCCGGATCCGCTTTCCTTGCGCGTTGGCGTACTTTTGAAAAACCGCCATCGACGTCGCCTCCTCTGCCGTCCAGCCGAGCCACTGGGCCAGCCCACTGCTAAACTGCGCCCAGTGCGCTGGATAAGGGTACAACCGTTTCCCCTTTCCTTTTTCTTTTTCTATAGACTTGTAAAATCCATAAACAATTCAAATGGACTCCAAATTTGATGATTCAAATTTCTAATGACACTATAAATCATGATCTACCTGGTGATGCAACATGCACATTTTTCCAGAGAACTTTTCTTCACAAATATTTACCAAACCCTATTTTTCCTATTTCTGTGATGAACTTTAGAAAATCACAGAGAGCCCATTTTTGATCCAAACTCCATGATTCAAAATCCTAGATGTCTATAAGTTCAAAACATAGTTTTTGAACATTTTTACTAATACTTTCTGTATCACCTCAAATAATGGTCTATTTCTTTATATATAGCCAACTTTGCAAAATCATAGGATATTCATTTGAACTCCAAATCGAGAGAAACCAATTCCTAGATGCTTCTAAAATCATCCTTTGTTAAATGGGTGCCTTTGCACATTTTTCACAAATATATTTCTGTACACTTCTTGCAAACCCATTAATCCCTTGATTCCATCATATTGAAATGTTCAGAGATGTCCATTGATCAAATCCTAATGAAACCACTTTGGTCATCCCTCATATGACCAGAGGTATCCCAGAAAAGTCCAACTCATATTTTTAGAGCACTTTTATTTCCTGCCTTGTTGTGTTGCTCATTGTGTTTGTTTCCGATGTTAGTTGACGAAGTAGACGGAGTACTTGGAGAAGGACAGAAGATTTCAAGACTCTGATGAACCAGTCAAGCAGCCCTTTGACCATGTCTATGAAACCCTTTTTATGCATGTCATATAGCTCTTTATTATTGTTGCATCGGAATCATGATGAGATGGTGAACCACGTGGGTTGGTTGCCTCTGTTACTTCCTCGTTGATACTTGCATTGTGCGTGACCCTACCTTCTTATGAGGGTTATGCCGGTGGCAGTAGATAGGATGCTAAAGTAGTGCTACGCAAAAAGGGACGGGAATATGCATGGTGATGGAGACAAAGTATTTTCAAAAGACTTTTTCGAAAACCCCGTCGGGTGCCACTTATGCCCGAGGGAGATGATGAGATGGGTAACCACTTGATGACGAAGTGGTCTACCGAGGCAAGTGTGTGTGTTGTTTTCGAAAACGGATTAGATTTAAGATTTGATGACTGTCCCAACCTTACATGCGCAACCACTCTACCCTTATATGGGAAAGGGCATTATTGATTACCTAGGTCGATACTAGCTTTGAGCCCCCATTACTAGTGACGGGGGAGAGTTGGTGCTCTCTCTCGGGACGGGGTCGTGCCAGGTAGGGCGGCCATGACTGTTTTCACAGGGCACCGGACACACCGTTGGTACCCCGTGCTTGTGGTATGTGATGAATATGGGAGCGAGGCTCCACAACTTTATGATGTGAAATGTTGGGCACGGGGGTTACTACCAATCGAGTGGACTCCATGTTAGTGTCGTCTAGGGAAAGGTAGTGATCGGGTGCTTACCCCGGGTACTTGAGGTATCGCGGGTCGTGGATGACACGGAAGTTCCCCGGATCTTGTGGGTACAGTGTGCAACCTCTGCAGAGTGTAAAACTATTCGAATAGCCGTGTCCACGGTCAAGGACGGTTGGGCGGTGCTGCTTAAACTATGTCCAGAGTTTTACAATCGTGTGTGTGTGAGTTGATAAAACTACTTGGGTCAAGTCAAAGGACTTGACATGATTGAGTTGGGTTGGTGCCCACTCTATTTATGTTGATATCTGTAACCTGTCCTCATGGTTACTTGAATTCTCCTGATGCATGTCTTACAAGTTGTTGAACATGTCATGGCACTCAAAACTAGCTTTCTGCAAAAATTTACCTATATAATGCATTGTTGTATCTTGAACCAAAACATGGGTTGCTTGCGAGTACATTCAAAGTACTCATTGGCTTGCCACTGGTTATTTTATTGGCCAGGCATGAAAGAACAGGATATGATGAAGAATACTTCAGCGACGAACATGCGAGCTAGGACGTTTCCCAGTCAGAATGCCTATAGGGTTAAGGCAGATGGCATGGGTCCAAGTTATCGACAAAGATTTCCGCTGCGATGTTATACTCAAGGCTCGACCATAATGGTCCTACTTGTGTAATACGGTATGTATGGGTGTAAGACTCTTGTTATTCAGCTTCTGTGTGTTCAGTGAGCATTGATCTCTGGGATCACTGTACACGTGCATTCGGTGATCGCGACTTATGAGTCGGGGTCCCCACAGAGCTGGTATCAGAGCCATCCTAACTGTAGGAAGCCTTAGTTAGCATGGTTGTTAGTTAGGGTAAAGCTATTTCCAAAAACTATTACTAGTTTTCAAAACTATCCATACTTCTCTTCCCTTCTCAGTTTTTCGAAAACTAAGGTATACTTTCCTTATTGATCTCTTCCCCTTCAAAACCTTTTGTCGCTAGAACCCTTATGCCCCTGAACACTGGATTCCTTGTAATCCTCGTGGATAATCTAGAAGGAAGATGCCTTGCCAGACATTCACCCACATCTCCTAAACACAAGATTGGCGACATCACAACAAGACGATACTAACAGAAGATATATCCTCGAGGAATGAGGACCTGAAGACGCAGGAGATGGTGACACCCTTGACACTACCCCAAGATGATGCAACCTTAGCCTACGATGATCAGGGCATAGGATATGCAAGATCATGATATACATCACTAATATAGTAACCCTGTCACTACCGTTGTTGTATCGGCAACCACCGGTGGATGAGAACCTAGGCATTTGGTCCGCCTCACTATAGTGAGCAGGAAAATGGTTCTCTTCATCCCCTGTTCTCGGTGACGATATTGTCAACAATGTGTCCGACAGATTGGGCCTCTATTACGCCTTGTTAATGACATTGCATAAAGGAGTGCCACCCAGAACTGCTGATGCCTTAGAATGCAAAAAGGGATCGTCGTGATTAAGAAGACAATAGAAGACCAAGTCAATGCCAGTTACGAGGAGCCACCTTCACCCCATCCCTTCAACAGGCGAGAAGTTGTTGAAGAATCTTCAGGCTCAACCCAGATTGTTTCATCGAACAACTACAAGAGACGTAGCAACACCTGAGGAAAACTCAGAAGACTGCATGAGGCACAAGGCACGACTACTGAGTCCGAGAACCCCTAGGGTAGGATGAGTCGTGTACCCCCTATGCGCAGTCGAGTCCGTATGGTAGTTCGAATAGAACCATGTTAAGTGTTGCTTGTTTTTATTTGTTTGTGTTTTGATATAGGTCGCACTTTTGCCCTAAGCGAAAAGTATGCGACTATATCACCTTCCTTACCTTGCTTTTTCTGTTTGGCCCTTTTTGCACCTGTTTGTTGCACTTGCACTATAGAACCCCCTTTAGGCATTCCCCTCCTCTATGCTACTTTTCCCTCTCATCTCTCTCCTCAACTGAAGACAAGCAAGACAATATGCACCAAGGATTCCACCTCGGCGACCAACAAGCACTGAAGACTTTTGCTACAACCTCCTCGACCAAGTACAACCCCGTATATTTACACCTCAAGACTAGAAACCCATTCCTAGACCCTTCGAGACTTCATAAGATACCCCAGCTCGAATCCTTAACCATGTGCTTAACCCACAGAAGTGCAAGAGAACCTGTTAAGCCTCCGTAACCTTGCTTATCACTGGGTTCATTAGGGAACTAGTGGACATAGCGAACGAGCACATTATCATCCTAAGATAGCACCAAAACTGACGATGCCATAGGGAAGACCAATCTGAGGATATAGGAGCAGAGGACAAATGACTTGGTGAGTTTATATCAATGACTTTGAGGAATCGTCCGAGACTATTTGGTGGATTATGAGGCTTTCATGTTGGTAGATGAACTTGGTGGGATCATTAATATAGAGTAGCATAGCTTTCATTACCCCTGAGTAAATTGGATTTATAGGACAATTATGATCGCAAGCTGAACTCCTGGAAGTGCAAGGATTTGACTTGATGGTATTGATAGGAGATAGTTGATATTACGTAAATAACTTGAGGGAAACATGTAGGATCCCTCGTTGGACAAGAGATTTGGATTTAAATAGGTGATCCTAGTTGAGTATAGATGCTGAGTAAGTCTACATGGTTCGGAGTAAATTGGATTTAGATTGATGATCTTGATCATGATACCATGTTTCTCGGTGGACAATAAATTAAGAGATTGGATTAAGTGTCGGGGATGATTTAGGGATCTATATAAGCTTGAGGTTGGAGGTTACATGACCATGATAATGGAAATTGGTGGACTGACTATAGCAAGGAAGCCCTTTCAAGTATTTGGGGACTAAAGGACTTTAGCAGATCATGTGGAACACCATAAACATTGGATTTGTAGAATTAATGGATTGTGTAGTGATGGGCTATTGGAGTTGATTCATAGGAAGGAAACAAGATCTTGGAGTGGCTTACGATGTGTTTCCTTAGGATAGAGATGCTTTATCATGGACCTTGGGTCAATAGACTGAGCACTTGGATTGTGGTGATTAAATTCAAGCTTAGCAGCTTATATGCTCTACCCATGGATTTTTAGGGGTAGCCATACATATGAGTTTGGGGATCATGGACATATATGATTTTGTTAGACCTCCTCTCAAGAGTCATGAGGATATGAATAGCATGAGTGATGATTGGAGTTGACCTACACGAGATGATGCTTTCAGCAGTATAAGGTGATCTGTTTGGAGGACTAGGTAGAACAATTGGCATCTCAGGAATTGTGCTCAAGGATGAACGTTCACTCGCACCCTAGAATCCTTGGAACCCTTAAGCCCTACCAAGCTACAACATGGTCGGACCATGACCGTGGGTCATGACTCTAGATCAAGAACACCTTGGACCATACTCAAGCGTGACCACCACTAATTCCCCAGCCTATTTTATGTACCCCATGAACAACGTCTTCATGGAGTACTTAGACAAGATAGTTGTCCTACTTGTCTACCAAAGACGGAAGAAGAGTCGTTCAACTGGTCAAGGAACATTTGAAGACCGCCATGCCAAGGAGGAAGAACTACACCAACCACCATCTTCAAGGAGTATACTTCCGCGTCGAAGACCAGGCATATCTACGGGCCACTTCTCTCTAAGGAACCAAGCATTTCCATGACAAGGAGACCCACACCAAGATTCATCGGCCCCCTTCGAGATCACTCCAAAATTTAACAACCCCCTCCGAGATCACTACAAGATGAAGAGAAGACAGTTACTAGCTGGAGTTGCCACCTGAGTTGCCTGATGTGCACAACGCTTTCCATGCATCACAACCCCAGAGGTGTTTCCAACTTCCTAACTAGCCCGGTCTCTACAAGGACATCGATCACCGAGCCATCGACCTCTAGCCCAATATGACCACCGCAAGAAACCCCTTAGGAACTTGGATTGAGAAGAACGTCATACACGAAGCCACACCATCAAGTACTTCAAGTTCAATGGAGCACTAAACAGAAGCAGAAGCAGTATGAGGACGTGAAGACTACCCCGAATCCAAGTTTCCATACTCCTTTCCGCGCCTAGTTTGGGAATCTCTGGGACGAGATTCTTGTAAGGGGGGTAGCTCTGTCACACCCTGATTTTCATGCCACAACACTTAAGCTAATGAATCATGATAAAATGTGTTTTGGCAAAAACTTTTGAGTGTTTTGGACTTTGCTTGATGGGATTTTTGTTTGCTGTTTGCAAGTGCTCTAAAAATCAAATAAATCCTCCAACTCCTATACTTCATCTCCTTGATCCAAAACCTTTTCCCAATGATCATGCCATGTGTATAGAGCAATATAGTATTTTCTTACAAAAATAATTTGGCCAAAAAGTATTTTCACAAATTAGTTTTCCAAAAACCCCTGAATTGAGGTTTGCACTGCAAGTACTTAATTAAGGGCAGCAAAAATCTTTCCAAAAATATATTTGACTCCTATTAGATATAGGTTACCCAGAAACCATAAAAATATAATTTTAAAAGTTATTTTCCTATTTTATTTAAAATCTTTTTCTTAAGGCCAGAAATGGTCTTTAATAGGGAAAAAATATTTTATTGTTTCAAAAATATTTGACAAAAATCTAGGGAAAATCAGTGGACATATATTGTCCATATATAAGAGTTTCAACACATGGTCATGTTCAAAATGTTGGTCAAATCCCTCAAAAACCCTTTCTGGATATTTCAAGATTTTGAAATATTTACAAAGGAAATATTCTCCAAAAATTCCAAGAAAATTCTAGCATGTCACATATGACATATTAGATGATATTGCCAAATCTCATGTCATGGAGAATAGTATAACTCCATGAAATCCCCTCAAAACCATTTCTGTCCATTTTGAAATTTGAGCAACTTTACATTGCCAAACATGTCCAAATGTTCTCAAACCTTGTGAACATGCTCAAATGGTCTAATAATTAATCTATACCAAATGGCACAAGTTGGAGAACAAGTTAACTTGATCAAAGTGCCCCAAAACCCTTCCTGTCCAGAACCAAATTTGAACAACTCTACATTGGAAAGTTTCTCCTTTTGATCTCAACTTTTGTGGACATGTTCAAAACCACATGTGATGACACTACACCAAGTGGTGCATCAAGGAGAATAGGTTTGCATGACTAAATCTTGGGAAGTCCATTTCTGTTGATTTTTAGGGTTTACAAAGTTGCATTGGCAACTTTGCCCAAATGAGCTCAAAATTGGTGGGAGGCCCTATTTATATGTGACATTTCACCCTGTGGAGTCTCATGGCAAATGGAGATCATCTGCTTTCCCAAACCACCATCAAACACCTTCTGGCAGAAACATAAAATGCCTGTTTTGGCCATTTCCACTAATCTCCGTGAGCTCAACTTTTTCCCACAGCCTCATCTGGTCCCCCTCTACCACCTGCATCTTTCCCTGCCCGAGGATCCATGATTAAGGGGGTTAGAACCCCATTTTTCTTCTCTGGGCAACAACATTCTCCCTCTCTCTCAGCCTCTCTCTCCCTCCTTGGCATTCCAGAGCATCCAAGGATCTCCCCAGGCTTTAGCCCATCACCCAGCACACTCCAGACGCAAGTGGACACGGCAGAGCGCGCAAAACGCGGTCATGCCGGCCAAAAGCCTGCTCTGGAGCGCGCTACAGTAGCGGCCGAGCCCTGCCGCCGCACTCCCGTCTACCTCGGGCAGCCCAAGCGCGCCAGTCGACGCGCCTCGGCGTCCATGACACGCCACGGCCTGGTCCCCCTCCTCCTTCTCCCTCCTGCTGCCTCTGCTGACACGCGCGCCGGCCGCCCGAGAGCTCCAATGGGCGGCCTCACACGCGTGGCACCCTGGCCCTTCCCAGCTCCTTCTCTCCCCTCCTCTAGCCTAGACCAACCCCACGAACACCCTAGACACGCCCACGCGCGCCCCCGTGGCCTCCAGCAATGGCTAGGAGCTCGCCAGCGCACGAGCCACGGTGCACCTCGCCCCCTCATATTTAAGGTCACCCCGGAGTCCCTTCTCCACTCCTTTGGCTCTATCTCCCTCCCTTGCACCCCCGGACCAACCCACTCCTCCTCCCGTGCCTCCCTTCTCCTCCTACCACCGCACGGCCGCCGCTTCAGCTCGCTCAAATTGGAGCAACGCCGAGCTCACCTCCCTCCCTTTTCTCCACACAAAGGCTCCCCGTGGTCCGGCCAACCTCCCAACCTCCTCGAACCGTCGCAGGGATGCTCGATCGCCGAGAACGACAGATGGCCGATGACCTCCCCCCGCCACCGTCAAAGTTGCGGCCACCTCGGCCCCCTCCGGCGGTCGTGACCTGCACCAGCGGATGCGCCGCTCCGCGCTGAGCTCGCCCATAGGGAGAGCGCCGTGGGAGACGGCCGGAGGCGCCGGCTATCGCCGGACAAGCGCCAGCATGCTCTCTGCCTCCCCTGCTCTGTCTCGAGCAGGAGGTAGAGGACGACCACCCCGCCAGCTGGCGTGGGGGCCCGCGTGTCAGCGACCCAGCGGCTGGGCCCCGCTCGTTTAAGTGGAGACGGCTTCGGCCGGATCCGCTTTCCTCGCGCGTTGGCATACTTCCGAAAAACCGCCATCGACGTCGCCTCCTCTGCCGTCCAGCCGAGCCACTGGGCCGGCCCACTGCTAAACTGTGCCCAGTGCGCTGGATAAGGGTACAACCCTTTCCCCTTTCCTTTTTCTTTTTCTATAGACTTGTAAAATCCATAAACAATTCAAATGGACTCCAAATTTGATGATTCAAATTTCTAATGACACTATAAATCAAGATCTACCTGGTGATGCAACATGCACATTTTTCCAGAGAACTTTTCTTCACAAATATTTACCAAACCCTATTTTTCCTATTTCTATGATGAACTTTAGAAAATCATAGAGAGCCCATTTTTTATCCAAACTCCATGATTCAAAATCCTACATGTCTATAAGTTCAAAACTTAGTTTTTGAACATTTTTACTAATACTTTCTGTATCACCTCAAATAATGGTCTATTTCTTTATATATAGCCAACTTTGCAAAATCATAGGATATTCATTTGAACTCCAAATCGAGAGAAACCAATTCCTAGATGCTTCTAAAATCATCCTTTGTTAAATGGGTGCCTTTGCTCATTTTTCAAAAATATATTTCTGTACACTTCTTGCAAACCCATTAATCCCTTGATTCCATCATATTGAAATGTTCAGAGATGTCCATTGATCAAATCCTAATGAAACCACTTTGGTCATCCCTCATATGACCAGAGGTATCCCAGAAAAGTCCAACTCATATTTTTAGAGCACTTTTATTTCCTGCCTTGTTGTGTTGCTCATTGTGTTTGTTTCCAACGTTAGTTGATGAAGTAGACGGAGTACTTGGAGAAGGACCAGAAGATTTCAAGACTCTGATGAAACAGGCAAGCAGCCCTTTGACCATGTCTATGAAACCCTTTTTATGCATGTCATATAGCTCTTTATTATTGTTGCATCAGCATCATGATGAGATGGTGAACCACGTGGGTTGGTTGCCTCTATTACTTCCTCGTTGATACTTGCACTGTGCGTGACCCTACCTTCTTATGAGGGTTATGCCGGTGGGAGTAGATAGGATGCTAAAGTAGTGCTATGCAAAAAGGGACGGGAATATGCATGGTGATGGAGACAAAGTATTTTCAAAAGACTTTTTTGAAAACCCCGTCGGGTGCCACTTATGCCCGAGGGAGATGATGAGATGGGTAACCACTTGATGACAAAGTGGTGTACCGAGGCAAGTGTGTGTGTTGTTTTCGAAAACGGATTAAATTTAAGATTTGATGATTGTCCCAACCTTACATGCGCAACCACTCTACCCTTATATGGGAAAGGGCATTATTGATTACCTAGGCCGATACTAGCTTTGAGCCTGCAATACTAGTGATGGGGGAGAGTTGGTGCTCTCTCTCGGGACGGGGTCATGCCAGGTAGGGCGGCCATGACTGTTTTCACAGGGCACCGGACACACCGTTGGTACCTCGTGCTTGTGGTATGTGATGAATATGGGAGCGAGGCTCCACAACTTTATGATGTGAAATGTTGGGCACGGGGGTTACTACCAATCGAGTGGACTCCATGTTAGTGTCGTCTAGGGAAAGGTAGTGATCGGGTGCTTACCCCGGGTACTTGAGGTATCGCGGGTCATGGATGACACGGAAGTTCCCTGGATCTTGTGGGTATAGTGTGCAACCTCTGCAGAGTGTAAAACTATTCGAATAGCCGTGTCCACGGTCAAGGACGGTTGGGCGGTGCTGCTTAAACTATGTCCAGAGTTTTACAATCGTGTGTGTGTGAGTTGATAAAACTACTTGGGTCAAGTCAAAGGACTTGACATGATTGAGTTGGGTTGGTGCCCACTCTATTTATGTTGATATTTGTAACCTGTCCTCATGGTTACTTGAATTCTCCTGATGCATGTCTTACAAGTTGTTGAACATGTCATTGCACTCAAAACTAGCTTTCTGCAAAAATTTACCTATATCATGCATTGTTGTATCTTGAACCAAAACATGGGTTGCTTGCGAGTACATTCAAAGTACTCATTGGCTTGCCATTGGTTATTTTATTGGCCAGGCATGAAAGAATAGGATATGATGAAGAATACTTCGGCGACGAATATGCGAGCTAGGACGTTTCCCAGTCAGAATGCCTGTAGGGTTAAGGCAGATGGCATGGGTCCAAGTTATCGACGAAGATTTCCGCTGCGATGTTATACTCAAGGCTCAAACATAATGGTCCTACTTGTGTAATACGGTATGTATGGGTGTAAGACTCTTGTTATTCAGCTTCTGTGTGTTCAGTGAGCATTGATCTCTGGGATCACTGTACACGTGCATTCGGTGATCACGACTTATGAGTCGGGGTCCCCACACAACAGCCGCCGCACCGCGCGATGCGCTCCACCGCGGCAAGCACCGTTGCCGCGGGAGCACCTCACGCTGCTGTGGCAACTGGAGCGGGGTCTTCCCGATCCACTGCTCCAGCTCCCGCCAAGCGCCCAAGGGAAACTACTCCTCCGCCTCGTCGCGCCGAAGGTGGGCCGGACTTCGACCTCTCTGCGCTCAGCTCCGACGAGGAAGAAGAAGAAGAGTAAGATTCTCTGTTGTACTTGTAGTTCTTCAATTGTTGCTGTTTTATCTTGTATCTGATTTGCTTTACTCTGAACCCTTTCCTTTTCAGGACTCTGGCCCAGAGAGCAGCGAAGAGAGCCAAGGCCCCGGTGATTGTCATCGAGGACGAACCCACCGTGACAACAGGGGACGTGCCCGAGACCACCTTGCCGGACCCGGCAACTACTCCTCAAAGCAGCCCCCAGCGCAACCCCCATCGTACGTATATGGTTTACTTCCTGTTGTTAGGCGCGCATGGTTGCTCTTTCTTTGCTGGTATCTGACTGCTGGTTTGTGTAGGAGCAGAGCAGCCTCACCAAGAGTGCCGGAAGCCGCTCCCGACGCGTCATCTGCTTCGACTACACCGCCAAGGGAGGATTCCCCGGGAAGGGACAGTTCTCCAGCAAGGGACATCACCAGCGACCCTCCGGTGGTTGAGACCACGACCGCAGATCCTAGTGCTGGTAATCCTTCTTGCTTGAAAACTGCCCTTGAGTTCTTCTTCTCCTAATTTTATTTTTGAATATTCGCTTGACTTTTCTCCCTCCTCCGGTCTTCTGATCCATCTGTCACGGAGCAAATGGAGACCGAGGTCGCCGGCGAGGAGGACGCGCGCGGCGACACCGACGACGCCGTTGCCACCGAAGAAGGAGCCGGCGCTGATGATCCCGCCGGCGAAGAGGCCGCCAAGGCTGCCGCCGCAGAAACTGGTGAGGGGTCCGGCGATCTCACTGACGGCCCTAAGGCCGCAGGAGCGCCAGGCGCTACGCCGACCGCCGATCCCTCCGCCGCTGCTGCAGCGCCAGCTCCGAAGAGCCCCAGCCCAACGCCTATTTGAAGGCCGGTGATGGCATCTTCATCAAGCTCCCCTGGGTGTCGAGCTCCAGGGCGCCGGTTGAAGGAGAAATCCTGGATGGAGAAGTGCTTGCCTCCGCTGGGCTGACGCTTGTCGACGCGCCGAGCAGCAGCAGCGATGAGCCTGAGGTGGAGCGGCTGCTGCGGAGGCTGATGTTGCTCTACCGCGCCCGACAAGCCAAGCTGGAGTCCCGAGAGGCGCTCGTTCGCGAAGGCGGGAGTGGACATCGAGAAGCGCGTGGAGGAGCTCCGGGGTCTTCGCCAGGAAGCTCTCTGGGCCTTGGCAGAGGAGCGGGAGAAACTTGCCGAGGAGTGGAAAGCCTTCCTCCTCGAGAAGGCCGAAGCTGAGGAGCAACAGCGACTTGCCGCCGAGAAGCTGTTTGCGCAAGAAGGTGAGCTGGCGCAGCGGAAGGTTAACCTTGACAGCCACGAGGAGGAACTTGCCGCGCGTGAGCAATCAATTGGCGGGGCTCTCAAGGAAGCAAAGGATGCTGCCGCAGCTGCCGAGGCCGTCAAGAAGGAGCTGGAGACGAAGGTGGCGCAGCTGGAGGCTGGTCTCAAAGCGAGTGGCGAGGAGCTTGCTGCGCTCAAGCGTGAGCGTGAGATGGACGCCCTCACCCTTGGCGAGCTGCAGGGTCATCTCGCCGAGAGGGGCCAGGAGCTTAGCGCCGCCAAGGACTCTAATGCAGATCTCGAGCTGAAGCTGGCTACCTTGACCCAGACGCTGGACGGCGTCAGGAAGCAGGAGGCGGCCTTGAAGAAGGAGATCAAGGCCAACGAGGCGCTGCTGGCGAGTGCTGCTGCCGCCCAGAACACCTTCAGGGAGAATGTGGAGCACTGGACGGAGGGTCTAGTGGATGTTGCCGCCACCATCGACGGGGAGCAGCCGCAACTGGGGATGGAGGATCTCAGGTACTCCTCCGATGAGCACCTCCCACCCAGCGCCAAGCTCAGCTTGTTCTTCAAAGGCGTCGCGACGGCCCTCCAGCGACTCCGGGAGAGGATCCCAAAGCAGCTGGCCGACGAGTCGCGCAAGATCTGCGCGAGAGCTCTTCAGAAGGTGCTGGTGAAGGTGGCCTTCCGCAACCCAGGCCTCAACCTCACCAACGTCCTTAGGTCGTTGCCACCGGATGTTGATCTGGAAGCGCTCAAGGCCCTTGTCGCACCCATTGTGGACAAGGTGAGCGGGATCAAGAGGGTTGAGGGCAATCGCGTAGATTAGGCCGCCCATTTTCTCTTTGTCGTTGCTGGTCATGTTATGAAAACAATCTGTTAGAGCTGCGACAAGCTATCTTGTAATATAACTCAATTTTGGGTATCTATCGCTATGTTATTTCCTTTACTTGATTCCTTCCTTTGTATGTTTTTGCCCTACGCTTTTAGGGAACTTGTCGGCGCAGGCACCTGAGCCACGAGCGCTGAGTGCGGGACGTCAGCAGCCTGCTGGCAGTGCCGCTACCGATAAGAAACCTTGTCGCAACTAGTGGCAGCTCACTTAAGTTGTTGAGCGGACTCGAAACAAAGTAAGGGCGCAACTAGCTACGAGTTGGTTCCTCCGCGCACAGGTTTTCCATACAAAGCGCGGTCGTTCGAGGAAGATAACTTAAAAAATTTAAAAACTGATTGCTCAAACTTTGGCAACTTAGCTTTTCTGTCGTTCGCTTCCCGGCAAGACGAGAACACCTTGAACGACGCCTGGTCCACATCATTATCTTCTCCTTCCCCCCCGGCAAACTTGTGTGCGAGGGAACCTTCCTTCCTTTGAGAAAGAGAAAGAAGAGAAAATAAAGATATGGAGCCTTACAGCTTGTTATTGCTTCCGGGGGTTGGTGCTGCACAAAGTGTCAGAAAATACATGCAAAAAAGCAGAAAGCATGGAATTGACAAGATGTGCGGGGCACATGAGCTTTATTTATGCACGGGGTCTGCGCCCAGCTTTGTACGAAGGATTACATGCAACATCGGCAAGACTTGTACAAAAGGTGGTTGCCGGAACAGGTTCCGGCAACCGCTCCCTACGGGTAAAACTTACGAAGATGCTCAATGTTCCAGGAGTTGCTCACCGGAATGCCATCTTTGGTCTCAAGGCGGACAGCTCCAGGCCTAGTGACTTGTCTCGCCCGATAAGGGCCTTCCCACTTCGGCGTCAACTTGTTGGAATTCTTGGCGGAATGAACGGACCGAAGAACAAGGTCGCCTTCCTCGATACTTCTGGCCTTAACTTTGCGGCTATGGTAGTGGCGCAAAGCTTGCTGGTATCGAGCAGCTCGTACAGCAGCCTGAAGACGGTCTTCCTCAAGGAGCAGCGCGTCATCTTGTCGCAGCTGCTCTTGCTCAAGCTCATCATAAGCGAGCACTCGAGGCGATCCGTATACGAGTTCCGTGGGGAGAACTGCCTCTGCTCCATAGACTAGAGCGAAAGGTGTCTGGCCAGTGGCTCGATTTGGCGTCGTCCTGATCGACCAAAGAACCACCGGCAGCTCCTCAATCCAGTTCTTTCCGCACTTGTGCAGCCTGTCGAAAGTTCTGGTCTTGAGACCGCACAACACTTCAGCATTTGCCCTCTCCGCTTGACCGTTGCTTCTTGGATGAGCAACAGAAGCGAAGCAATCCTTGGCGCCAAGATCTTGGACGTACTGCATGAAGGTGCGGCTCGTGAATTGTGTGCCGTTGTCGGTGATGATCCTGTTAGGGATCCCGAAACGGCAAACAATCGACCTGAAGAACTTGACTGCTGACTGTGCTGTCACCTTCCTCACTGGCTCCACTTCCGGCCACTTTGTGAACTTGTCGATTGCAACGTACAAGTACTCAAAGCCCCCGACAGCTCGGGGAAAGGGGCCGAGGATATCGAGCCCCCAGACCGAAAATGGCCAGGATAAAGGGATCGTCTGGAGAGCTTGAGCTGGCTGGTGTATCTGCTTGGAATGGAACTGGCACGCTTCACACTTGGTTACTTGTGCAGTTGCATCCTGGAGGACTGTCGGCCAAAAGAAACCTTGCCGGAACGCTTTGCAGGCAAGTGCTCGTGCGCCAATGTGGTGACCACATATGCCTCCATGTATCTCTGCCAACAGCTTTTGTCCGTCTTCCCGGTGAATACACTTCAATTTCAAACTTTTGAGCCTTATTCTGTACAGTGTGTTGTCGACAAACTTGTACATACTTGACTGCCGGGCTACTCTTTCCACTTCTTCTTGCTCTTCAGGAAGTTCTCCTGTCTGGAGGAAACGGACAATCTGCTGTGCCCATGCTGGAGCTTGCGGCTCGACAACAAGGACTAAAGGCACATCTGCTGCTGCGGGAACATCCACTTCGATGGCGAGAACCTGCGTTTTAGCCGGAGCTTGATATCCCCCGGCAAGCTTGCCGGAGCAAAACTTGTTGGGAGCGTCTGCTTCAACGAAACAAACCCTAGGGCTTGCCAGAGCAGACTGCTCCTCAGCACTCTTGGTGTTGATCTCGGGGACCTTCTTGGCGGCGGCTTCGGGGAGCTCTGCCGGAAAATAGTCACCAGAAACCAACTTCCTCTTCTTGCTCTGTCCAGTTGATGGTGTTACAGACGTTTGAGTCAACTTGAGCACAAAGATCCCTGGTTCCACAGGTAACTTTAGTGCGGAGCACTTTGACAGACCATCAGCAATGTCGTTCTGAGCTCTTGGAACATGTTCCATTTGCAGGCCGTCAAAGTGCTCTTCTAGCTTTCTCACTTCATCGACGTAAGCTTCCATCAATGGACTCTGATAATTCTTGTTCACTTGGCGGACGACAAGCTGTGAGTCACCCCTGACAATGAGCTTCTTGATCCCAAGGTCTGCTGCGATCCTGAGACCGGCAAGCAAACCTTCATACTCTGCGATATTGTTCGTTGCTTGCTCCTTGGGAAAGTGCATCTGGACTACGTACTTGAGGTGCTCTCCAGTGGGTGCAACAAGTAGCACTCCCGCACCGGCGCCTTGCAGCGAGAAGGCACCATCAAAGTACATCAGCCACTCTTTGCTTGCTTCCTTGACGGGGATGCTCGTTTCTGGAATTTCTTCATCTTGTGTTGGCGTCCACTCTGCTATGAACTCTGCCAATGCTCTGTTTGGATAGTTGAAGTGCTTTCAAACTTGAGGCCAAAGCTTGACAGTTCCAGTGCCCACTCGACAATCCTGCCTGTTGCTTCTGGATTCTGTAGTATCCTCTTCAGCGGAAAACAAGTGACAACTGTGATCTCATGTGCTTGGAAGTAATGGCGCAGCTTTCTCGAGGCCATGAGAAGGCCGAAAAGCAATTTCTGCACACCAAAGTACCTTGACCTAGCCCCCTGCAGAAGGGAGCTGACAAAGTAAACTGGGCGCTGCACCATTCTCTTCTGCATCTCCTTACACGCCTGCGCAGATCCATCTTTGTTGGGACCAGAGCTTGTCGGTGAAGCCGCCTTTTTGTCGCTGGATGCATCTGCCGTGGTTGCTAGCTCATCATCCGCCTCCCTCTCCGCCACTAATGCAGCACTAACAACTTGATTGGTTGCCGCTAGATACAACAGCAACTTCTCTTGTGGCTTAGGTGCGACAAGTATTGGAGTGGAGGACAGGTATCTCTTCAAGTCCTGCAGCGCAGCCTCCGCCTCCGGAGTCCATTTCATTGGACCTGCCCTTTTCAATATTTTGAAAAATGGCAGGGCGCGCTCAGCAGACCTAGAGATGAACCTGCTGAGAGCAGCCACGCAACCGGCAAGTCTTCGTACATCCTTAATGCGCTTTGGTGCTTTCATCTTCTCAATGGCCTTGATCTTGTCGGGATTGGCTTCAATTCCTCGCTGAGACACGAAGAACCCGAGAAGCTTGCCGGAGGGAACTTCGAACACGCACTTCTCGGGGTTAAGCTTGAGGTTGATCTTGCGCAGATTTGCAAAGGTTTCATCTAAATCTTGAATCAGAGTAGCCTTGTCCTTGCTCTTGACCACTATGTCATCCATGTAGGCTTCTACATTTCTGTGTATTTGTGGCTCAAAAGCGACATGGACTACCCTTGCAAATGTTGAACCAGCATTCTTTAAACCGAAAGGCATCCGTACGAAACAGTATGTGCCACATGGAGTGATGAATGCGGTTTTCTCCTCATCCTCTTCTGCCATGAAGATCTGATGGTATCCTGAGTATGCGTCAAGAAATGAAAGCAAATCACATCCTGCCGTGGAGTCAACAATCTGGTTGATGCGCGGCAAGGGAAATGGGTCTTTGGGACAAGCTTTATTGACATTGGTAAAGTCGATACAAAGCCTCCATTTCCCGTTTGCCTTGCGCACGACTACAGGATTGGCCAACCATGTAGGATGGAGCACTCCTCTGACAAGGCCTGCTGCTTCCAATTTCTTGATTTCTTCTGCGATGAATTCTTGGTGCTCCACTACTTGTTTCCTGACTTTCTGCTTGACGGGCCGCGCATGAGGGCAGACGGCAAGATGGTGCTCGATTACTTTCCTGGGAACACCGGGGATGTCAGACGGTTGCCACGCAAACACGTCGACGTTCGCCCATAGGAAAGCAACGAGCGCTCTTTCCTATTTAGGGTCGAGAGTGGCACTGATGGTGAAGGTACCACTAGTGCCGTCCTCCTTGGTGGACACCTTCTTGGTCTCTTGTGGAGCTGCCATCGTCTTCTTACACTTGCCGGTGGAGCTCGATGGTGCGTCCTCGACGGTAGCGCAGCACTCCGAAGAGGTGCGCTTGCCGGAGTGGGCATCAGAGCTCTTGCCGGACTTGGTCTTCTTCTTCCCCCCGGGAGCTTCAACGGCAAGTGACTTGCGATCTGTTGCGGCTGCTGCTTCCCGGTAGATCTTGTCGGCGCAGATAAGAGCATCCTTCTTGTCGCCAGGGACAGAGATGACACTTACCGGGCCTGGCATCTTCAACATGTTGTATGCATAGTGAGAGGCTGCCATGAACTTGGCGAGTGCTGGACGGCCGAGTATCCCATTGTAGGGCAATGGAAAGTCAGCAACGTCAAAAGTGACCCTCTCAGTCCTGAAGTTCAACTCGCTGCCAAATGTCACTGGCAACGTGATCTTTCCCTTCGGCTTGCTCCTTCCCGGATTGGTTCCTTGGAATGTGCCGGTCTCTTCGAGCTCGCTGTCAGGGATCTGGAGTTTCTGTAGTACCGCGGAGGAGATCAGGTTCAAGCCGGCCCCGCCGTCAACTAGCATCTTAGTGACCTTGAGGTTGCGGATAGTTGGTGAAACCAACATCAGCAAGCAACCGACCGCAGTTATGCGATCAGGGTGGTCCTCAATATCAAAGATGATAGGCGTGCTGGACCATTTCAGAGGCTTGCGTGACTCGACGGGTGGTTCTGCTGCATTGACTTCCCGCACCCACTGCTTGAGCTGGCGGTGTGAAGTAAGCAGAGAAGCACCGCCGTCAATGTAGAGGACCTCTGTGGCTTTCTGGAACTCCTGCTCATCGGTCTCATCATCATCCACATCTTCATCGTCGTTGTCATCTTCATCCTTGTCGCGGCCGCGGGGAGGCCTGTCTCCTTGCCGCTGCTTGGCCTTGCCGCGGCGTCCTCCTCTGCCGGGACGTTTCTTGCCGGCTCCTCCAGCACCTTCCTGGGCCTTCTCCTTGTCGCGTCGCTCGTATTCAGCGTTTTGCTGCTCGACGAGCTGCTCGACCTTCTTGCAGCTCTGGAGGTCATGGCCCTTGGTGCGGTGGATCTTGCAGTACTGCTTGTTGGTGCCGTCCTGCTTGTCGGCGACTGCCACAGCCTGGTAGTTGGTGCCCGCGGCAATCTCCTTGCCGGAGCTACCAGCTTTGGCTTTCTTGGCGCCACCTCCGTCGCCGGACTGCTCAACAACTAGCACTTCTTTGCCTTTCTTCTTCCTGTTGTTCTGCCGCCGACCTTTCTTTGCCGGGGCAGCATCCTCACTGTCAGATCCTCCTGCTCCTGTGTTCTCTCCGGGGAGTCTCCTCCCTTCCTCAGCACGTGCACACTTATCGGCCAGGGCATATAGCTCACTGACGTCTCTGATCTTGCACATTGCCATCTCCTCCCGCATCCTGCGGTTTCGCATGTTCTGATGGAACGCGCTGATTACCGCGGCAGGGTGGACATCTGGGATGTTGTGCTGTACACGGCTGAATCTCTGAATATACTTGCGCAGGGGCTCTCCTTCCTTCTGGGCGAGCAGATGAAGATCGCTCTCTTGGCCATGAGGCTTGTGGCCGCCTGTAAAGGCGCCGACAAACTGATGGCATAGATCCGCCCAGGAAGATATGGAGTTGTCTGGCAAGTGCATGAGCCAGGATCTGACATTGGGCTTGAGCACCATCGGGAAGTAGTTGGCAAGGATCTTGTCGTCTCGCCCCCCGGCAGCCTGCACCGCGATGGTGTAGATGCTGAGGAACTCCGAAGGATGCGACTTGTCGTCGTACTTCTCTTGTACATCTGGCTTGAAATTCTTCGTGCTGGACCACTGGACTTGCCGCAGCTCACGAGTGAACGCAGGGCAACCTACCGCGTACGGCAAGTCACCTGGTTCCCCTGGCGCATGCATGTCGACAGTGGGCCCAGCTCGCTGGTCTGATTGACGCCGCGCTTCTCTTCGGCGCTCGATGCGAGTACGAGCATCTTCTTGTTGTCATTCGTGAAGAACTTGGCGCTGATCGCGACGAGCTCGTGGATCTGATGACGCGGTGGAGTCACTGTCGAGGTGGATCCGACGAGTCGGCAATCTTGCCTTCGGGGTGGGGAGTGCATGGTGGTTGCACCCCCACCGGTCTTGTCGCCATCGTCTCGCGCCTGGCAGTCCTGCCGCGGCAGCGAGGCACTCGGCTGCCGCGGAGTGTCGCCGTTGGTGAAGCCGATGAGACTCTGAATGGTGGCCCTAAATTTGTTGATCTTGTCTGTCGTTGGAGGGTAATCCAGGAGCAGTTGAGCTCGCGCCAAAGCTTCTGCTGGAGTGGTCGGCGGTAGTGGCGAACGGTGCGAGGAGCGGGATATGCTCGGACTTCTAACTATGTTAGAAGGAGCAGTATCCCGTCCGGGTGACCGTGCCTCGCTCGGGCCAGCATGTTGGCATGCATGCCGGTCTTGAGCACCGCGAGACCCACCAGCTCAATCTTGTTCCAACGAACGCATGGTACTGCGAATACGATGACGCTCTTGGTCCCGCGCCTCCTGAGATGGGCGCGGTGCGCGTATGGACGCCGAGGTCTGCGCAGCCTTGTCCTTGGACCTGGCAGCACTATGAGCACCCTCGTCGACGCCCGTTCTTCCGCTGGCGTCTACCCCACCACCCGTTTGCTCCGGTGGTGGTGGGATCGATGCAGACGGAACGGCAGCCTCCAAAGCCTTCTTCTTCGGTGGCATGTCGATGGAGATGATGAAGATCTAGCTCATGTGAATGCCGGATCAGATTCACACAACCTCGACGCCCCCTACCTGGCGCGCCAAAGATGTCAGGGAAACTGATCCACGAACACCTATGGGACCGGTGGACCGAGCCCCTTTCGGTTCAGCGGGGGGCGGAGGTCGCACGAAGAGCAGATCGAGGCGAAGCACACGAGCAGTTTACCCAGCTTCGGAGCTCTCCGGAGAGATAATACTCCTACTGCTACATGTAGGTGTATATTGAGTTCTTGCTCGAGAGCGTGTAGAGCTACGAGACCGAGCATGAGAGTGTTTCTAGCTTCGAATTCCTCGAACCCCTTCTACGTTGCGCATGGGCCTCCTTTTATATGCTCAAGGGGTCACCAACAGGTGGCAACATAGACAAGGGTAAAAATGGAAAAGGACTAGCGGTAGGTACAACTACCATGTACAGTGTATCATACCTAACCCTGACGGCAGGGGACAAAGGCAATAAATGCCCGTCTATGTTGCCCAAACAATGCAGAAAGGGACCGTCAGGGACGCCACCGCTTGCCACGATGGCAATCTTGTCAGCGCTGCTCGCCACCACGCACCGCTGGCTGCACAGCCTTCCGCCACGCGCGCCTGGAAATGCCCCAGGGCGACACGTTGGTGGATGTGCTGGAGCGCTAGTACAGAGTGATGGCTTCCAGCGGCAAGCGTCTTGCCGCGGTCGTTATCTTGTCGCGTCCGGAAGCTTGTCGCTCACCGGGGCTTGCCGGGAAGCATGGCGCGTCGCGGCAAGTTCCTTGAGATGCCTTGGTTGGCCTTCCCGGCAAGCTCCTCTTGCTGGGGCCTTGTCTCCTTGGCTTAAATACTTTGTTCTTGAATGGCTTCCCGGCAAGCTCCTCTTGCCGGGGCCTTGTCTCTTAAGGAGCCATGGAGGATCTTGGCGGTCACCCGGCAAACCTTGCCGCGGGGTGCTGTGACTGCCCGTGCACAAGTTCGGGATACTAGGGTACCCCTACTCTAGTACACCGACATTATGTAAGGTGCAAGTGCTTCTGAAAGACTATGTCTCGGTCATCTGTTTCTCAAACACCATGTAGTGCGAGAAACCAAGCGGAGGCGATCGAGTCATGTGGGGAAAAGTGCGCAAACCTCTGCAGAGTGTATAAACTAATCATGGTTAGCCGTGTCCCCGGTTATGGACATCTTGAGTATCTAGTACCTGGATATCATGTGAATCTCATCATGTTACTATAGTCAATATTGTTGGGTTTTAATGAGTACTTTTAATTGGGATTGAGAATGCTGTCAACCATTCTCAATGTTTGACAACCACCATGATAGTTAAATAACTTTATTCCTTTGGAGTAGGGAAAAATTTGCTTTATGCAAAAATTGTAACCATAGAGCTTTTCCACCAGCCAAATATGCATGTAGTATAGCTTATTCCATTGTTATTCTCTATGTGTTACATTGCCAGCATATTCCATGTGCTGACCTGTTTTCGGGCTGCAACGTTTCATGTTGCAGACTTTTCAGACGACTAGTAAGATGCTTTTAGGTCGTGGTTCTATACTCAGTGATGCCGTTGGAGTTGATGGACTCACTTATCTTCCAAGCCTTCCGCTGTTATCGATTTTAGATGGCCTTAAGCCATATTTATTTCAATAAGTTCTCTTTTGAGACATTCGATGTAATAAGTGTGTGATTGCTACTCTGTTATAAATCCTCCAAGTACTGTGTGGTGTCAGCATTACTGATCCAGGGATGACACTGAGCACAGAGATCAGACTGTTTGAGGTCTGGTCGCTACAAAGGTGGTATCAGAGCACACACTGACTGTAGGACACGACCACTAAGCTTAAACCCTAGATCACTACTCTTTCTTCTCATTTCTGACTCCTCATCTTTTCTATTCTTTAGGATGGCAGATGCAAGGATCAAGTTCGCGCAACCAGATGAGAATTCACCTTTTGGATATCACTTGAAGGAAGCCACTAGATACTTGAACATAGGAGTACCAAGCTTCACCGGGACTTTCAATGCCACTTTACCCTAAGAGGAGCGTTGGAGAATTCAAGTCTACATTCCAGGAAGGACGTTTGCACCAGTCACGGAGCCAATAGAGTTTACCTTTGATGTACCAACATGGAGCCTAGGAAAAAGCATGGCAGCTCACATCGCCATGGGACGAGTTGGAGAAGTTTACCACAACGACCTCAAGAATACTATCTACCAGATTTGTGGGCGCCGATATGAGCATTGGGAGATGATCACCACCAGGAAGGACAGATCAATCGCAGCTTACATTCAGGAGTTAAACCAACACATCCGACGCCAGGAGAATCAGATGTGCGCAGATATGGAGGAACTACAGAAGGCTATGACCAGGATCAAGGAGCTAGAAGCAGAACTCAAGGCTACACGTAAGGACTATATGGAAGAAATCGTCGCTCTAGTAAGACAGAACGGTGACCTTAAGGAGAAGATTGGAGTATTTATGGGAGGATCAGCACCCAGAGAGGAAGAGGATGAACCTACTTGTCCAGATAATTATATCATCATCGACGACACCGACTCGGATCCCGACGACAGCGATGATGACTATGTTGATGAAGCTGGAGCAAATATCATGGAATCTACATCGGAGCAGTTTTTCTAGTTGACCACCATAACAGTAGTAGAATTTTCCACCATTTAATTAGTTTTAGTCCAAGCACATTTGTAACGATAGTTAGACCGTTGTATGCCCTTGTTTGAATTGATTGGAATGATATTGTGTGTTTTTGTCTCATGTGCATATGGGTAGTGTTATCTCACTAGACCTCATTCTATTCTTAACTCTCCCCTTTAAACCCTCAGATGCCTCTGAGATGCGACCCCGAGTTTGTTTTCCCGCCAGAGATCACCCAGTTGATTCAGTAGCAGAATACCTTGATTCAAACATTGGTACAGAACCAAGGCAACAACAACAACAACAACCCACCACCACCACCTGTTGACCATGTGGCACGTTTCTTAAGGTTCAATCCGCCGGTGTTTTCCAGTAGCACCGAGCCGATAGTAGCATATGATTGGCTCCGTGAGATAAGGAGGGAGTTGACCACTGCAGGATGCACAGATGGAGAAAAGGTGAAGTTTGCCGCACATCAGCTTGACGGACCCGCAGCAGCATGGTGGGAGAATTTTATAGCCACTTACCCTATAGACACTGTCACATGGAATTAGTTTCAGCAAGCTTTTCATACTGCCCATGTTTCAGCAGGAGCTATGGCCATGAAGAAGCGTGAGTTTCGCAACTTACGCCAAGGAGGACGGACAGTTGGCCAGTATGTGGATGATTTCAGTAAGCTAGCACGTTATGCCCCAGATGACGTTGCTACGGATGCAGCTAAGCAGGAGAAGTTTCTAGAAGGACTGAATGATGAGCTGAGCATGCAGTTGATGGTAGCCACTTTCAATAACTACCAGGAGTTAGTAGATCATGCTCTTATGATTGAGGGGAAGTAGCAGCAGATTGACAATCGTAAGAGGAAGTATGCATAGGGGAAGTACAATTCTGGAGCTCAGCAGAAGCCACGCTTTACCCCAAAGTCAGGAGGACATTTTTAGCATACTCACGGAGGAGGCAGCTCACACAATCATAACGGCGCAAAGAATGGAAACGGGAATGGAGGAAGCAATGGACAAAGCCGCACCAACCCGTCAACACCATCCAAGGCAGACCTAAGCCATATGACTTGTTATAAGTGCCGTAAGACTGGGCATTATGCAAATGATTGCCCAGAAGCCCAAAATGGAAATGGCAATGGAAGCTCAGGAAAGAAGCCGAACCCTTTCAACAGGGGGCAAGTGAACCACGTTACCGTGGAGGAGGTTGAAGCTCAGCCAGACGTAGTAATAGGTAAGTTTTTGGTTAAGACATTTACTACAGTTGTTCTTTTCGATACTGGTGCATCGCATTCATACATATCAAGGGGATTTGTGGATAAATATAAACTACCGACCCAAGCACTTAGGTCACCCATGCTAGTAACCTCACCCGGAGCAGAGTATACGGCTAGTATATGGTGTGATCGACTGCCATTAAGGATTGGACACCATGTATTTCCCTCGGACCTAATAGTTTTGGAATCGCAAGGTTTGGATGTGATATTAGGCATGGATTGGTTATCGAAGTATGGAGGGAATATTGATTGCGCCAGTAAGTCGATTTTGCTTACCACCCTTGAAGGAAGAAGAATCAAGTATGTATCACGGCATGAGCCGAGAAGAGCACATGTAAATTCCTTATCGGGAGTTGTGAAGGAGGAAGTACCAGTGGTAAGGGATTTCCCCGATGTATTTCCAGAAGAGTTGCCAGGCATGCCACCGGATAGAGACATTGAGTTCTTAATTGAACTACTGCCAGGCACTGGGCCTATATCCAAGAGACCGTACAGGATGCCAGCCCAAGATTTGGAGGAAATTAAGAAGCAGATTAAGGAGTTGTTGGACAAAGGTTTTATTCGCCCAAGTTCTTCGCCTTGGGGATCACCAGTACTTCTGGTGGAGAAGAAGGATGGATCGTTAAGAATGGTTGTTGATTATCGCGGATTGAATGAAGTAACAATCAAGAACAAGTACCCACTACCAATGATCAATGATCTGTTTGATCGGTTGCAAGGAGCTAAGGTGTTTTCCAAGATCGATTTGCGATCAGGATACCATCAGTTGAAGATTCGGGAGCAAGATATACCAAAGACGTCTTTTACCACCAGGTATGGGCTGTATGAGTATACCGTTATGTCATTTGGTCTGACTAATGCCCCAGCCTATTTTATGAACATGATGAACAAAGTGTTTATGGAGTTTTTGGATAAGTTCGTCGTGGTGTTCATTGATGATATTTTGGTGTACTCGAAAAATGAAGAGGAACATAAGGAGCACTTGCATTTGGTACTCGAGAAGCTCAGAGAACATCAACTATACGCCAAGTTCAGCAAGTGTGAGTTTTGGTTGAAGGAAGTTGGATTTCTCGTACATGTTATATCCGGAGAAGGTATCGCAGTAGTCCCCACTAAAGTTGTCACTGTGACAAACTGGGAAGCACCAACAACAGTTGGAGAGATCAGGAGTTTCCTTGGACTCGCAGGATACTACCGGAGACTCATTGAAAATTTCTCGAAGATTGCGAAGCCTATGACAGAGTTGTTGAAGAAGGATACTAAGTTCATTTGGACTGAGGAGTGTGAGGCTAGTTTCCAAGAGTTGAAGCAACGTTTGGTTACCTCACCAGTATTAATTCTGCCAGATCAGACTAAGGATTATGAAGTGTATTGGGACGCTTCATGTCGAGGACTTGGAGCAGTGCTTATGCAGGAGGGAAGAGTTGTTTCGCATGCTTCACGACAGCTTAAGCCTCATGAGTTGCATTATGCTACTCAAGATTTGGAGTTAGCAGTCGTAGTGCACGCACTAAAAACATGGAGACATTTTCTCATTGGAAATCATTGTGAGGTGTACATGGATCACAAGAGTTTGAAGTATATCTTCACACAGAAGGAGTTAAATCTCAGGCAGAGGAGATGGTTGGAGCGTATTAAGGATTATGATATGAGATTGCATTATCACCCCGGGAAGGCTAACGTTGTAGCAGACGCGTTGAGCCGCAAGAGCCACGTCAATACACTAATGACGGGAGGAATACCCAAGGATTTAGCCGAGGATCTTCATGATCTAAGTTTGGAAATAGTTCCGAGAGGCTATGTAGCAGCATTGGAGATTCAGTCTACGTTGATGGATAAAATCAGAGAAGCCTAAAAGGCAGATAAGGAAATTGCTTCCATTAAGGAAAGGATGAGCAGGGGAAAGGCTAAAGGATTTCGTGAGGATGAGCACGATACCTTATGGTTTGAGGACCGTGTTTATGTGCCCAATGACCCGGAAATAAGGAAGTTGATTCTGCAAGAGGCACATGATTCACCATATTTGATTCACCCCGGAAATACGAAGATGTATTTGGATTTGAAGGAAACTTTCTGGTGGACCGGAATGAAGAAGGATATTGCAGAGTATGTAGCAGTTTGTGATGTATGTCAGAGGGTGAAGGCAGAACATCAGAAGCCAGCGGGATTGTTACAGCCATTGCCTATACCCGAATGGAAGTGGGATAAACTAGGCATGGATTTCATCACGGGATTGCCCAGGACTCGTTCAGGCTATGACTCGATTTGGGTTGTAGTCGATCGTTTGATGAAGGTAGCTCATTTCATTCCAGTAAAGATTACCTACAGCAGTGCCAAATTGGCTAAGATATACATGACAAGGATTGTATGTTTGCATGGAGTTCCGAGGAGTATCATATCAGATAGAGGAACCCAATTCACCTTGAAGTTCTAGAAGCAGTTGCACGAAACATTGGGAACCAGGATGGAGTTTAGCACAGCTTTCCACCCACAGACAGATGGACAGACCGAGAGAGTCAATCAGATTTTGGAGGATATGCTTAGAGCTTGTGTTTTGGAATATGGATCAAGTTGGGATGACAACTTGCCATACGCAGAGTTTTCTTACAACAACAGTTATCAATCCAGTTTGAAGATGGCCCCTTTCGAAGCCTTGTACGGAAGGAGGTGCAGAACCCCGTTGTTGTGGGATGAGGTAGGAGATCGCCAGTTGTTTGGACCAGATTTGATTAAGGAGTCTGAACAGAAAGTAAAGTTGATTCGCGACAGGCTCAAGGTAGCTCATTCAAGGCAGAAGAGCTATGCAGATTCAAAATGCAAGGGGACAGAATATGAAGTCGGGGACAGAGTTTATCTTCGAGTATCTCCACTTCGAGGAGTTAAGCGTTTTGGAGTTAAAGGAAAGTTAGCGCCACGTTTTGTGGGGACATACAAAGTTTTGGAACGCATGGGAGAAGTAGCGTACAAGTTGGAATTACCTGAAGGATTGTCAGGAGTTCACGATGTGTTCCATGTTTCACAGTTGAAGAAGTGTCACGCAGAGATGGCTGATATACCACTGAGAGATACTCTGCCACTAGAAGCGATTTAGTTGAAAGAAGATTTGACCTATGAAGAGAAACCAGTTAAGATTCTGGAGTATGCCAGCAGAGTTACCCGCAGTAAAGTTATCAAGTTTTGCAAAGTTCAGTGGAGCCACCACACCGAGGAGGAAGCCACCTGGGAGCGAGAGGAAGATCTGCTCAAGGACCACCCTCACCTATTTGCTACCCAACCCGAATCTCGAGGGCGAGATTCATCTTAAGGGGGGTAGGTTTGTAACATCCCAAATTTTCAATTTGGAATGTTATACATAGATCATCATTGCATATCATATTTTTGTTGCATTGTTGGCTCGATCCTAGAAATTCTACACAACTCAAGGACCCACGGAGAGAGTTGGGGTTTCGTTATTTTCTTATTTGGGGTTTTCTCAAATTTTGAAAATAGGATCATTGATTTTATTTATTTTATCTTCAGTTATTTCTACTACCAAAAATTCAGAGAGGGAATAAAATGACTTTCCCAAAATAAAGAAATAAAGAAGATTTAATAAAAAAATCAAATAAGATTTATTTTGGAGTTTTTCGCCGTTTATTTGAATTTAGGAAAAATGCGCGTTTTTCAAAATTGCATTTAGGCCCCAAATAAATGTTCATCTTGTCCAGCTTGATTTTAGAAGCCGGGGAAATTTATTTCGGAAATTTTGGAGTCCGTTTAGTATTTCTTTTTATTTTTCTTCTGCGCGAAATTATTTAAAAAAACCGCAACCGACCTACGGGCCGTGCCCGAGCGGGACTCCGCTCGGGGGCACTATATATAGCGCCGCCCCGGCGCCCCAGGCCCAGCCGCCCCGCCCCGCCAGCCCGCCAGCCACCGCCGACCCACCCGCGCAAACCCTAACCCTAGCCGCCAGCCGCCGCTGCCGCCGCCGTCGCCGGACCCCGCCGACCGCACGCTCGCTGAGGTTCGCCGCCGCCTCATTTTCCGTGCCGTTTTTTTAGAAAACCGAGCTGGTTTTTCTTCGGTTTTTTTTTCGGTTTTTTCGTTACATCGGTTTTATTTTCGGTTTAGTTTAATTAGCGAG
Source organism: Triticum aestivum (assembly GCF_018294505.1). Lineage (NCBI taxonomy): Eukaryota > Viridiplantae > Streptophyta > Magnoliopsida > Poales > Poaceae > Triticum > Triticum aestivum. The sequence continues at coordinate 185,280,329 of NC_057807.1, forward strand.
CGTTCGCTCGTTCATTCGTTTCAACAAACGTGTTCGTCAGATTAGTTTAGTTAACGAACGTTCGTTCGTTGACCCGTTCATCGTTTTTCTTTTTCTCGGATTTAATCCGCGATTTTTCTGATCACGATTCCTGATCCGATTTTTGTTTTAGTTTAACTTTTCACTCGTTTATCGAAATCAGGCGATTCAAGCGCCTGGAGTTTCGTCTCGAAACCCTCTTTCCGAATAATCTACTTAAACAAGTTCTTGCTTCTGTAAAATTTGACTTAGATCCAGATTAGTAAAACGAAGCTGTTTTCTTTCGCCGTTTGACTTTCGTTGCTTTATTTGATTTGATTCTTTTTTCAAACCGGAGTTCTTAAGTTGAACATTCTGGTTAGGTCTTTTACTCGAGTTTTACCTGTGCATTAGATGAGTACTTATTGTATGCTTGTTTGTTTGTCTGCGATAGAATACCCGGAGTGTGCCGCCTGTTACTTCGAGTCTCTAGGTCTCGCGGATCATCAGCAAGGCAAGTAACACTTGATCATACCTTTCTACTACCCAGTTTTTATGCATTAGATTAATCCTCAAACATTGCATGATTAGGATCTAAGTAAATTGTGGGATGGGAAGTAGATGAGGTAGTACCTATTACCTGTTTTATTATCAAACCTTTGGGAGTTACTTCTATGTTTGCTTATTATGCCAGGCTATGCTAGTAGACGTGGATTGGGTGAGTGTATCCATGACAGATGTGAGATTGTTAAATTAATGGTTATTTAAGGTGGCAACTTGAATACACATCTGGGTGGATTGAGGCACCTGGTTTCTATCAGGACTTGCCTGTATTTCTTCGGACCGCCATCCAGGCTCAAAGGGATCATGAGATTATTCAAACTAGAAACTCCCGTGTGCAGCCACATGCTATTATGGGCTCTAGCATACTTGACTAAGTTGTGCGAACTCTTAAGGGGTGGACTAGCAGATGTAGGGGATGTAGGTTGGTATGGTCTACCCCTTATGTAAGGTGCAAGTGCTTCTGAAAGACTATGTCTCGGTCATCCGTTTCTCAAACACCATGTAGTGCGAGAAACCAAGCGGAGGCGATCGAGTCATGTGGGGAAAAGTGCGCAAACCTCTGCAGAGTGTATAAACTAATCATGGTTAGTTGTGTCCCCGGTTATGGACATCTTGAGTATCCAGTACCTGGATATCATGTGAATCTCATCATGTTACTATAATCAATATTGTTGGGTTTTAATGAGTACTTTTAATTGGGATTGAGAATGCTGTCAACCATTCTCAATGTTTAACAACCACCATGATAGTTAAATAACTTTATTCCTTTGCAGTAGGGAAAATTGGCTTTATGCAAAAACTATAACCATAGAGCTTTTCCACCAGCCAAATATGCATGTAGTATAGCTTATTCCATTGTTATTCTCTATGTGTTACATTGCCAGCATATTCCATGTTCTGACCCGTTTTCGGGCTGCAACGTTTCATGTTGCAGACTTTTCAGACGACGAGTAAGATGCTTTTAGGTCGTGGTTCTATACTCAGTGATGCCGTTGGAGTTGATGGACTCACTTATCTTCCAAGCCTTCCACTGTTATCGATATTAGATGGCCTTAAGCCATATTTATTTCAATAAGTTCTCTTTTGAGACATTCGATGTAATAAGTGTGTGATTGCTACTCTGTTATAAATCCTCCAAGTACTGCGTGGTGTCAGCATTACTGATCCAGGGATGACACTGAGCACAGAGATTAGACTGTTTGAGGTCTGGTCGCTACACTTTGTTATTTGGTTGTAGGGTTGTTTGAGAGAGACCATCTTCATCCTACGCCTCCCATGGATTGATAAACCTTAGGTCATCCACTTGAGGGAAATTTGCTACTGTCCTACAAACCTGTGCACTTGTAGGCCCAACAACGTCTACAAGAAGAAGGTTGTGTAGTAGATATCAAGCTCTTTTCTGGCGCTGTTGCCGGGGAGGTTAGTGCTTGAAGGTATATCTTTAGATCTTGCAATCGAATCTTTTTTGTTTCTTGTTTTATCACTAGTTTAGTTTATAAAAGAAAACTACAAAAAATGGAATTGAGTTTGTCTCATACGCTTCATCTTTTTAATATCTTTCGTGAGAATGATGAAAAGGAAAATTGTGCTCAAGTGCTAGAAGAACAATGCATTAAAGTTCTTGGTACTAAATCTTTGAATGATGAGCATGATTGCAATGTTGTTAGTATGAACTCTTTTAATATCCATAGAACTAATGATGATTGCACTTGTTATGATGAAAATGTCTCCTATAAGCATGTCGATTTTTGTGGAGTAGATTGGGTTTGCAAGTAGACACCAAATAGGGAAGATAGATATTGCAAGAGGCATAAGCATTTAGAAACTAAATGGTTGCAAGAAATGCTAAATGTGAGTGCTGAAAATTTAAATTTCCTTTGCCATACTTGTGAACTTTAGAATGAACGTGGTCATTTACATCTTCGATGCAAATTGTTTCATGATCGAATCGTGTCCAAAAATTGTGATGATTTTATCTCCCTTGCTCATTACAATGAACTTAGTTTGCTTTTTGGTTATGAAGAATTGAAACGTTTAATTAAGGACCTTCCAGAATTTGCCCATAAGAAATTCCTTGATATTGATCTAGAGAAGATTTATTTGTATTGTGCGGTGAATTGCATTGAAAATCCTTATATTGCCAATTACCTAAAGAAAAGAAAGCAAATTGAAGATGAAGAGAATACTAATGAAAGGGAAGAGACTTCCCAATATCCTCCTATTATTTTTTATGATGAATCAGGTATCGAGGAGGAGCTTTCTATTCAACCAATCTCATCTATAAGGAGCTCAAAAAGGAAGGTTAAACCCACACATAATGTGAAGAAGAAAAAGAAAAGAAGGAGCAACAAAGGTAGAAAGTTATCCCTCCCAAATCATGTTGCTCCTACTAATCATTGTGATGATGATAATTGCTTTACTATTGGTGCTATCCATATTTTTAACGATGAGAGTCATTATGCTTATGATATGAAAGGGCCCAAGCTTGGGGAAGCTATGTTTGATGAGGATGAAATATATGAGAATATATTTGCTGAGAATATATTTTCTGAAATATATGAGAATATATTTGCTGAAAGGGCCCAAGCTTGGGGAAGCTATGTTTAATGAAGATGATATTTTTAGCATCCCAAGTTTTGATATGCAAAGTTGTTATAATAGCATGCCTCTTACCTATGATGATTACATTGATGAAAGTGGGTTTGGAAGAGTGTCAACTTTAGGAAGTAGTGATCCCACTATTTTGGAGGATGTGGAATCTTATAATATTTATGAAAGTGGATTTGGAAGAGTGTCAACTTTATTTAGTGATGACTCCACTATTTGGAAGAGGTTTCAATCGATTATGATGACAACGAAGTTGCTACTTATGATGATTATTGTGATGAAACTAATGCTATAAAAAGTAGTGATGATTATATTTATAAAACTTGTCATCATTATGATTACCCTTTTTTCTGAACATTACTCTTTTAATGTGGAAACAATTTTTAGTGTTCAAGTCTCTTATGATACTCCCACTATTCCGAATGAGAAGAATTTTGCTTATGTGGAGAGTAGTAAATTTTCTATGCTTATAGATCATTAAAAGAATGCTTTAGGTGATGGTTATATTGTTTAATTCATTCATTATGCTAATGAAAATTATTATGAGGGAGGAATATATGCTTGTAGGAATTGCAATAATATCAAGTTTCCTCTCTTTGCGTTGAAAATTTTGAAGCTATGCTTGTTTTACCTTCCTATGCTAGTTGATTATTGTTCCCATAAGTTGTTTGCTCACAAAATCCCTATGCATAGGAAGTGGGTTAGGCTTAAATGTGCTAGTCATATGCTTGATGATGCTCTCGTTATGTTTCAATTCTTATCTTTTATGTGACCATCATTGTCATCATCATGCCTAGCTAGAAAGGCATTAAAGAAAAACGCTTGCTGGGAGACAAACAAATATTTACCCTTATTATTTTTGTGTTTCCAAATGATTATGCTACTGTTGTAATCATGTTTTATAGCTTTTGTTTCAATAAAGTTCCAAGTAAGACCTTTAGGATAGCTTATAGTGATAGTTGTGTTGATCCTGCTAAAAATCAGAAACTTTTGCATCCAGTAAATTAGTTTTGTTACTTCACAGTGACCTGCTTCTGATCTTATTCTTTTTGATCAGTATTTGTACACAAATTTCTTAGGACTTCATAATTTGGTATAATTTTTGGAGTTACATAAGTATACGTTTGATACAGATTACTACAGACTGTTCTGTTTTTGACAGATTCTGTTTTCTATGTGTTGTTTGCTTATTTTGATGAATCTATGAGTAGTATCGGAAGGTATGAACCATAGAGAAGTTGGAATACAGTAGATATTACATCCATATGAATTTATAATGAGTTCATTACAGTACCTAAGTGGTGGTTTTATTTTCTTATACTAACGGAGCTTACGAGTTTTGTGTTCAGTTTTGTGTGGTTGAAGTTTTCAAGTTTTCGGTAAAGATTTGATGGACTATGGAATAAGGAGTAGCAAGATCCTAAGCTTGGGAATGCCCAAGGCACCCCAAGGTAATATTCAAGGACAAGCAAGAGCCTAAGCTTGGGGATGCCCCGGATGGCATCCTCTCTTTCGTCTTCGTTCATCGGTAACTTTACTTGGAGCTATATTTTTATTCGCCACATGATATGTGTTTTTCTTGGAGCTTCATTTTCTTTTGTTAGTATTTTCTTGATGTTATTTAGAATAATGTTTTGCATCTTTAGTTTCAATAAAAAAAAGTCAAGGATAGCCTTTGCCATGCTTATTTTGCTAGTATACATGTTGCTGTTTGAAAACAGAAAGTTTACCGCTGTTGCAAAAATTCCCTAGAAAATTCAGAGAACGATATAATGTTGAAACTTTTTGCATACTGAGATCTGATAAATCTTCTACATCGTAGTATTTTTATCATGATTTTTAGAGTTAGGGAAGTATTGATACTCTTGCATTGTTTACAGACTGTACTGTTTTGACAGATTGTTGTTATGTTTGCATTGTTTGCATATGTTTGCTTGTTTAATGATTCTATTTGAGAATAGGAGTAATAAATATGCAGAGGCATTTAGTATGTAATGTTGAATAATAATTTTAGTGATTTGTTGCAGTAGAACATGATAAGTTTTGCATTGGTTTATACTAACCTATCTCACGAGTTCTTGTTGAGTTTCTTGTGGATGAAGCTTTTGAGAAAGAGAGAAACCATGATATGAGAGGAATTAAGGAGACACAAAAGTTCAAGCTTGGGGATGCCCAAGGCACCCCAAGATAATATTTCAGGAAGTCTCAAGCATCTAAGCTTGGGGATGCCCCGGTAGGCATCCCACCTTTCTTCTTCAACAACTATCGGTTAGTATCGGTTGAGCCTAAATTTTTGCTTCTTCAAATGAGTTGTGCTATCCTTGCATTGTCATTTTATCTTGCTTTGCTTGATGCTTGAATAAAGTACTTAAGATCTGAAATTCTTAAATGAGAGAGAGTCTTCAGATAGCTACATAATTATTTAGCTACTCATTGTTCTTCACTTATATCTTTTTGGAGTAGTTTGTCATTTACTCGTGTGCTTCAGTTATATACTATGAGTAAATGGTTGAATGAGTTGAATGTCATAAATCTGAAATTTTATGTCTCATTTGCTTATCCCATGGGGAGTAATGACTTCACATCTAAGAAGTTGAGGTTGTAAATTTATTGAAGGTTAGCAAGCATTGTATTGGTCATTTGAACAATTCATGAAAGAATATTGAAGGAAGAGAGATTTCACATATAAATATACTATCCTAGACATCTTTTAGAATTGTGAGAACTCATTAAGTATGACATGCTAAAGAGTTGATCTTGGACAAGGAAGACAATGTAATGGTTTATGTTTTCCGACATCTCAGTTAAAGTATATTGTCATGGATCATTCAAACATGTTGAGCTTACCTTTCCCCCTCATGCTAGCCAAAATTTCTTGCACCAAGTAGAGATACTACTTGTGCTTCCAAATATCCTTAAACCCAGTTTTTCCATGAGAGTCCACCATACCTACCTATGGATTGAGTAAGATCCTTCAAGTATGATCTTTTGGTGTGAAGAAAATAGCTTTATACGATCTTGTTATAGAAGTAATAAAAGCGACGGACTGCATAATAAAGGTCCATATACAAGTGGCAATATAAAGTGACGTTCATTCGCATTAAGACTTTGTGCATCCAACCCTAAAAGCGCATGACAACCTCTGCTTCCCTCTGCGAAGGGCCTATCTTTTACTTTATGTCTTTTACTTTATGCAAGAGTCAAGGTGATCTTCACCTTTCCCTTTTTCATTTTATCCTTTGGCAAGCACCTCGTGTTGGAAAGATCCTGATATATATATATATATATATATATATATATATATATCCAATTGGATGTAAGTTAGCATGAACTATTATTGTTGACATCACCCAAAGGTGAATACATTGGGAGGCAACACTATAAGCCCCTATCATTCTCAGTGTCCGATTAAAACTCCATAACCATTAGTATTGCGTGAGTGTTAGCAATTGTAGAAGACTATATGATAGTTGAGTATGTGGAGTTTGCTATTCCTGAAAATAAGATGAATTGCAATTGTTTGATGACTAAGAATGAAGTTTGCTAGTTTTCAAGAAAGTTTATGGTCTATGCTTTGACATGTGAATTGCTTGTTACTTGTTCGTGAGAAGTTTTATGAGATGAACTACTGTTATGACATATTATCATGCTAGAAAAGGTGATTGAAATTATCATTGATCAAATGTGTGCACCTTCTAGCATTCACACTTCATAAAATCTTTCTTTTATCATTTACCTACTCGAGGACGAGCAGGAATTAAGCTTGGGGATGCTGATACGTCTCCAATGCATCTATAATTTATGAAGCATTCATGCTATTTTATTATCTGTTTTGAACGATTACGGGCTTTATTATACACTTTTATATTACTTTTGGGACTAACCTATTAACCGGAGGCCCAGCCCATATTGTTGTTTTATTGCCTCTCTCCGTATTTCGAAGAAAAGGAATATCAAACGGAGTCCAAACGGAATGAAACCTTCTACATCGTGATTTTTGGGAAGATTATGACCCAGGAGACTTGGAGTTGAAGTAAAGGGAGCATCATGGAAGCCACGAGACAGGGGGCGCGCCCACCCCCCTGGGCAGGCCCTACCCTCTCATGGGCCCCTCGAGGCTCCCCTGACCGACTTCTTTCGGCTATATAAGCCTACATACCCTGAAAACATCGAATATCAAGATAGATCGGGAGTTCCGCCGCCGCAAGCCTCTGTAGCCACCAAAAACCTCTCGGGAGCCCGTTCCGGCACCCTTCCGGATGGGGAATCCCTCACCGGTGGCCATCTTCATCATCTCGACGCTATCCATGACGAGGAGGGAGTAGTTCACCCTCGGGGCTGAGGGTATGTACCAGTAGCTATGTGTTTGATCTCTCTCTCTCGTGTTCTCTCTATGGCACGATCTTGATGTATTGCGAGCTTTGCTATTATAGTTGGATCTTATGATGTTTCTCCCCCCTCTACTCTCTTGTGATGAATTGAGTTTTCCTCTTGAAGTTATCTTATCGAATTTAGTCTTTAAGGATTTGAGAACACTTGATGTATGTCTTGTCGTGCTTATCTCTGGTGACAATGGGATATCACGTGCCACTTGATGTATGTTTTGTTGATCAACTTGCGGGTTCCACCCATGAACCTATGCATAGGGGTTGGCACACATTTTCGTCTTGACTCTCTGGTAGAAACTTTGGGGCGCTCTTTGAAGTACTTTGTGTTGGTTGAATAGATGAATCTAAGAATGCGTGATGCATATCGTATAATCATGCCCACGGATACTTGAGGTGAGAATGGAGTATCTAGGTGACATTAGGGTTTTGGTTGATTTGTGTCTTAAGGTGTTATTCTAGTATGAACTCTTGAATAGATTGATCCGAAAGAATAACTTTGAGGTGGTTTCGTACCCTACCATAATCTCTTCGTTTGTTCTCCGCTATTGGTGGCTTTGGAGTGACTCTTTGTTGCATGTTGAGGGATTGTTATATGATCTATCTATGTTATTATTGTTGAGAGAACTTGCAATAGTGAAAGTATGAATCTTATGCCTTGTTTCCTATCATTGCAATACCGTTTACGCTCACTTTTGTCATTAGGTACCTTGCTATTTTTCTTATTTCAGATTACAAAAATCATTATCTACCATCCCGTAACACCCACGATGCGGCTATATCTCCCACGTGTCGAAGCAGGACTTAGAGGCATAACCGCATTGTGGTTTTGTCGCAAGAAGGGTCATCTTCACACAATCCCATGTAATGAACAAGAATGGGATAAAGAGTTGGCTTACAATCGGCACTTCACACAATGAACATATAATTTATACATCATTCAGAGTACACACATAGTCCGAGTATAGACGAAGCCAAAAGAAAAGAAGATAACCCAACTGCTAGATCCCCGATCGTCCCAACTGGGCTCCACTACTGATCAACATGAAATGAAACATAGCAACGACCAAGATCTTTGTTGAGCTCCCATTTGAGCTTAGTTGCATCAACTGCACTAGTATCATCGGCACCAGCAACTGTTGTGATAGTATCTGATGAGTCACGAGGACTCAGCAATCTCAAAACCCGCGAGATCAAGACTATTTAAGCTTAAGGGTTGGAAGTGGTAATGAGGTGGAGTTGCAGCAAGCACTAAGCAAATATGGTGGCTAACATACACAAAAAAGAGCGAGAAGAGAAGCAATGGAACGATCGTGTAGCTAGAAGTGATCAAGAAGTGATCCTGAAACTGCTTACGCACAATCATAACACCTAGATCATGTTCTCTTCCCGGACTCCGCCGAGAAGAGACCATTACGGCTACACACGTAGTTGATGATCGAATCTGGTGTCAAGTTCTCTACAACCGGATATTAACAAATTCCCATATGTCACATAACTGCGGGCACGGCTCTCGAAAGTTTATACCCTACAGGGTGTCCCAACTTAGCCCATCACAAGCTCTCATGGTCAACGAAGGATATTCCTTCTCCCAGGAAGACCCGATCAGTTTCAGAATCCCGGTTTAAAAGACATTTCGGCAATGGTAAAACAAGACCAGCAAAGCCGCCCGATGTGCCGACAAATCCCGATAGGAGCTGCACATATCTCGTTCTCAGGGCACACCGGATGAACACTACATACAACTAAAACCAGCCCTCAAGTGTCCCCGAGGTGGCGCTGCAAGTGGCTTTATTTCAGACCAACACTCGGAGGAGCACTGGCCCGGTGGGGGGGGGGTAAATAAAAATGACCCTTGAGTCTGCAGAACCCAAGGGAAAAAGGCTTAGGTGGCAAATGTTAAAACCAAGGTTGGGCCTTGCTGGAGGAGTTTTATTCAAAGCGAACTATCAAGGGGGTCCCATAAATCACCCAACCGCGTAAGGAACGCAAAATCAAGGAACATAACACCGGTATGATGAAAACTAAGGCGACAAGAGTGGAACAAAACACCAGGCATAAGGCCGAGCCTTCCACCCTTTACCAAGTATATAGATGCATTAATTAAATTAGAGATATTGTGATATCCCAACAGAATCATGTCCATCATGGAGCAATCTTCAACTTCACCTGCAACTAATAACGCTATAAGAGGGGCTGAGCAAAGCGGTAAGATAGCCAAACAACGGTTGCTAGGAAGGGTGAAAAGGTTAGAGGCTGACATGGCAATATGGGAGGCATGGTAAACAAGTGATAGATAGCACAGCATAGCAATAGAACGAAGCAACTAGCAAGCAAAGATAGAAGTGACATCAAGGGTAATGGTCATCTTGCCTTAGATCCCACAAGGAAGAAGAACGAGTCCATGAAGAAGACAAACAGACGTACTCGAAAGAATCCTCACAACTCTAGAACGAAACCGAAGCTAATGAGAGCAGCAAACCGGAAAGAAACAAACAACATGGTAAATGCACAAGCATAAACATGGCATGATGCATGTTCGGTTTAATGATTCATGGCATGGCAAAGTACAACAAACAATACTACAAGTTAAGTGGAGCTCAATATGCAACGAGTTGCATATTGACAAAACACCACATTGACATATTTAGTTTAATCTCGTTTAAGCTACCAAACAATATCAAATGTTGTGAAACATGGCAAGAGGTGAAGCATAATTAAACTACCTACCTAGGCAAGTTTAAATGAGACCGGCAACAACAAACAACAATTTCGGAAAAACCTCATGTGCTTATTATGAATTTGGTACTGTTCTGCCCTAAACCATATTTTAATTTTGTTAAACAATAAAGCAAAGTGCACCATTTTAATCTATGCATTTTTCCACCCCATATACATGTAAAGTTTATTAAATTCGGAGCTACAGTTAATTAGTTATGAAATAAATCATTTTAACATGGCATTTATGCAAAATAATAGCAAACAACAAGTTAAACATTTTAAACATGTATGAAAGCAACATATTATGAAACTACATGAAATTCTAAGCACTTAACATGTATAAATTATTTACATATGATGCATGATTAATTAGTTATTGTATGCAAGAACACTAGGGGTTATTCTGCCAAACTGCACATCTTTGGATAATTAGTAAATCGCTCCGCGGGAAAAAAAGATGAGTCGGGCCGAAACTGGTTGGCCCAACAATGCAAAGGGCAACAGTGGCTGGGCTGAGGCTCACAAGACGGCCTTGGGCCAGCGGATCTGGCAGGCTGGGGTGGTTGAAGGGGCGCGGCTGGGCCTGATCTGGAGACAATGGCGCGGTCAACGCGAGCGGGAGGCTGGGCGTGCTGTCCAGATGAAGCAGGGGACGAAGGGGGAAGCAGAGGCGTGGGACTGCGATGGCACTAGTGGCCTTCGGCGAGCTGAGGAGGTCCGGCGGTTGAGAGGCGCGTGAGGATAGCGAGGAGCTCGGGAACGGGCGTCGAGGAAGGAGCTCCGGTGTGGCAGCGCATGCAAGGCCAGATCCGGACATGGGGAGGGGGATCCAGGCGGCGGAGGTAGCATAACGGCAGCGAGGTCGGCCTGCGTCCGGGACAAGGAGAGAGACTGTAGGTTAGAGGGAGAGATGGAGAAGGAAGAAGGGAAGGAGTGAGAACAGAAGAGATGGACGTGAGGCTCATCTGGTGGTCAACGACGACAGCGCAGGACAGCGTCAGGCACGGGGTTCGTTGCAGAGAAAGCATGGAGGCATCGGCGTCGTCTCCCCCGCGGATGCAGGCGCACGGCGGTGCAGACCTCGTCGGGCACGAAGGATGTAGCTGGATTGAGGCAGAAGAAGGCCCCGGGCGGCCATGGTGACGAGGGGCTCGTGCTCTTGGACGAGAGGACGCTCGGGCCTCGGGAGCAGAGGAGGTGGCGGAGGAGGCTTCGGTTGCTAGTGGCAGGTTCATGCACTCGAGGAGCTCTTTTCCTCGGGCGCTCGGGTGTGAGGTGATCGGGAGGAGGCTGACGGTTGGGGTGGTGAAGAAAACAAGGGAGGTGGGTGTTGGAAATATGCCCTAGAGGCAATAATAAAAGTATTATTATATTTCATTGTTCATGATAATTGTCTTTTGTTCATGCTATAACTGTATTATCCGGAAATCGTAATACACGTGTGAACACATAGACCACAATATGTCCCTAGTGAGCCTCTAGTTGACTAGCTTGTTGTGATCAACAGATAGTCATGGTTTCCTGGCTATGGACATTGGATGTCGTTGATAACGGGATCACATCATTAGGAGAATGATGTGATGGACAAGACCCAATCCTAAGCATAGCACAAAGATCGTGTAGTTTGTTTGCTAGAGCTTTGCCAATGTCAAGTATCTCTTCCTTAGACCATGAGATCGTGTAACTCCCGGATACCGTAAGAGTGCTTTGGGTGTACCAAACGTCACAACGTAACTGGGTGATTATAAAGGTGCACTACAGGTATCTCCGAAAGTATCTGTTGGGTTGACACGGATCGAGACTGGGATTTGTCACTCCGTATGATGGAGAGGTATCTCTGGGCCCACTCGGTAATGCATCATCATAATGAGCTCAAGGTGACCAAGGTGTTGGCCATGGGATCATGCATTACGGTACGAGTAAAGTGACTTGCCGGTAACGAGACTGAACAAGGTATTGGGATACCGACGATCGAGTCTCGGGCAAGTAACGTATCGATTAACAAAGGGAATTGTATACAGGGTTTGATCGAATCCTCGACGTCGTGGTTCAACCGATGAAATCATCGAGGAGCATGTGGGAGCCAACATGGGTATCCAGACCCCGCTGTTGGTTATTGACCGGAGAGTGGTCTCGGTCATGTCTGCATGTCTCCCGAACCCGTAGGGTCTACACACTTAAGGTTTGGTGACGCTAGGGTTATTAGGAAGACTAGTATGTGACTACCGAATGTTGTTCGGAGTCCCGGATGAGATCCCGGACGTCATGAGGAGTTCCGGAATGGTTTGGAGGTGAAGTTTTATATATGGGAAGTTGTCAAACGGACACCGGAAAGTTTCGGGGGCATACCGGTATTGTACCGGGGCCACCGGAAGGGTTCCGGAGGTCCACCGGGAGGGGCCACCCCTCCCGGGGGACCACATGGGCTGCGTGGGGCAGGAGCCAGCCCCTAGTGGGATGGGTGCGCCCCCCCTCCTTGGGCCCTTGCACCTAGGGTTTGGGGGGGGGAACCCTAGAGGGGGCGCCCCCCTTGCTTGGGGGGCAAGCCCCCCTCCCCTTGGCCGCCGCCCCCCCTAGATTCCCATCTAGAGGGGCCGGCCCCCTTGCCCTTTCCCCCTATAAATAGAGGGGCGAGGGGAGGGCTGCAACACACAATTGAAGGCGCAGCCCCTCCCCTCCCCAACACCTCTCCTCCTCCGCGTGTGCTTGGCGAAGCCCTGCCGGAGAACTGTCACTCCACCATCATCACGCCATCGTGCTGCTGCTGGAGCCATCTTCCTCAACCTCTCCTTCCCCTTGCTGGATCAAGAAGGAGGAGACGTCATCCGTCCCGTACGCGTGTTGAACGCGGAGGTGCTGTCCGTTCAGCACTTGGTCATCGGTGATCCGAATCACGTCGAGTACGACTCCATCATCACCATCACCGTGCAAGCTTCCGCTCGTGATCTACAAGTGGTATGTAGATGCGAACTCACTCCCTTGACTCATAGCTTAGATGAACTCATAGATGGATCTTGGTGAAACCGTAGGAAAAATTTTAATTTTCTGCAACGTTCCCCAACAGTGGCATCATGAGCTAGGTCTATGCGTAGTTCTCTTTGCACGAGTAGAACACAATTTTGTTGTGGGTGTGGATCTTGTCAACTTGCTTGCCTCTACTAGTCTTTTCTTGCTTCAGCAGTATTGTGGGATGAAGCGGCCCGGACCAACCTTACACGTACGCTTACGTGAGACCGGTTCCACCGACTGGCATGCACTAGTTGCATAAGGTGGCTGGCGGGTGTCTGTCTCTCCCACTTTAGTTGGAGCGGATTCGATGAAAAGGGCCCTTATGAAGGGTAAATAGAAGTTCACAAAATCACGTTGTGGTTATTCGTAGGTAAGAAAACGTTCTTGCTAGAACCCAATTGCAGCCACGTAAAAGATGCAACAACAATTAGAGGACGTCTAACTTGTTTTTGCAGCAATTGATCATGTGATGTGATATGGCCAGAAGTTGTGATGAATGATGAATTGTGATGTATGAGATCATGTTCTTGTAATAGGATTCACGACTTACATGTCGATGAGTATGACAACCGGCAGGAGCCATAGGAGTTTTCTTTATTTTTTGTATGACCTGCGTGTCATTGAAGAACGCCATGTAACTTACTTTACTTTATTGCTAAACGCGTTAGCCATAGAAGTAGAAGTAGTCGTTGGCGTGACAACTTCATGAAGACACGATGATGGAGATCATGGTGTCAAGCCGGTGACAAGATGATCATGGAGGCCCGAAGATGGAGATCAATGGAGCAATATGATATTGGCCATATCATGTCACAACTATATAATTGCATGTGATGTTTATTATGTTTATGCATCTTGTTTACTTAGGACGACGGCAGTAAATAAGATGATCCCTTACAAAAATTTCAAGAAGTGTTCTCCCCTAACTGTGCACCGTTGCTACAGTTCGTCGTTTCTAAGCACCACGTGATGATCGGGTGGGATGGATCCTTACGTTCACATACAACGGGTGTAAGACAGTTTTACACAGCAAAAACACTTAGGGTTAACTTGACGAGCCTAGCATGTGCAGACATGGCCTCGGAACATGGAGACCGAAAGGTCGAACACGAGTCGTATGAAAGATACGATCAACATGAAGATGTTCACCGACGATGACTAGTCCGTCTCACGTGATGATCGGACACGGGCTAGTCGACTCGGATCGTGTAACACTTAGATGACTAGAGGGATGTCTAATCTGAGTGGGAGTTCGTAATTTGATTAGAACTTAATTATCATGAACTTAGTCTAAAACCTTTGCAAATATGTCTTGTAGATCAAATGGCCAACGTTCATGTCAACATGAACTTCAACGCGTTCCTAGAGAAAACCAAGCTGAAAGATGATGGCAGCAACTATACGGACTGGGTCCGGAACCTGAGGATCATCCTCATAGCTGCTAGGAAATAATATGTCCTAGAAGGACCGCTAGGTGACGCTCCCGTCCCAGAGAACCAAGACATTATGAATGCTTGGCAAACTCGTGCTGATGATTACTCCCTCGTTCAGTGCGGCATGCTTTACAACTTAGAACCGGGGATCCAAAAGCGTTTTGAGCATCACGGAGCATATGAGATGTTTGAGGAGCTGAGACTAGTTTTTCAAGCTCACGCCCGGGTCGACAGATATGATGTCTCCGACAAGTTCTGCAGTTGTAAGATGGAGGAAAATAGTTCTGTCAGTGAGCACATACTCAAGATGTCTGGGTTGCACAACCGTATGACCCAGCTGAATATTAACCTCCCAGATGAGGCGGTCATTGACAGAATCCTCCAGTCACTCCCACCAAGCTACAAGAGCTTTGTGATGAACTACAACATGCAGGGGATGGAAAAGACCATTCCTGAATTGTTCTCTATGCTGAAGTCAGCAAAGGCTGAAATCAAGAAAGAACATCAAGTGTTGATGGTCAATAAGACCACTAAGTTCAAGAAGGGCAAGGGCAAGAAGAACTTCAAGAAGGACGGCAAGGATGTTGCCGTGCCCGGTAAGCCAGTTACCGGGAAGAAGTCAAAGAATGGACCCAAGCCTGAGACTGAGTGCTTTTATTGCAAGGGGAAGGGTCATTGGAAGCGGAACTGCCCCAAATACTTAGCGGATAAGAAGGCCGGCAACACCAAAGGTATATTTGATATACATGTAATTGATGTGTACCTTACCCGTACTCGTAGTAACTCCTGGGTATTTGATACTGGTGCCGTTGCTCATATTGGTAACTCACAGCAGGAGCTGCGGAATAAGCGGAGACTGGCGAAGGACGAGGTGACGATGCGCGTCGGGAATGGTTCCAGAGTCGATGTGATCGCCGTCGGCACGCTACCTCTACATTTACCTACGGGATTAGTTTTGAACCTTAATAATTGTTATTTGGTGCCAAGTTTGAGCATGAACATTGTATCTGGATCTTGTTTGATACGAGATGGCTACTCATTTAAGTCTGAGAATAATGGTTGTTCGATTTATATGAGAGATATGTTTTATGGTCATGCTCCGATGGTCAATGGTTTATTCTTAATGAATCTCGAGCGTAATATTACACATGTCCATAGTGTGGATGCCAAAAGATGTAAAGTTGATAACGATAGTCCCACATACTTGTGGCACTACCGCCTTGGTCACATTGGTGTCAAGCGCATGAAGAAGCTCCATGCTGATGGACTTTTGGAGTCTCTTGATTATGAATCGTTTGACACATGCGAACCATGCCTCATGGGCAAAATGACCAAGACTCCGTTCTCCGGAACAATGGAGCGAGCAACCAACTTGTTGGAAATCATACATACCGATGTGTGCGGTCCAATGAGCGTTGAGGCTCGCGGAGGATATCGTTATGTTCTCACTCTCACTGATGACTTGAGTAGATATGGGTATGTCTACTTAATGAAACACAAGTTTGAGACCTTTGAAAAGTTCAAGGAATTTCAGAATGAAGTAGAGAATCAACGTGACCGAAAAATAAAGTTCCTACGATCAGATCGTGGAGGAGAATATTTAAGTCACGAATTTGGCACACACTTAAGGAAATGTGGAATCATTTCACAACTCACGCCGCCTGGAACACCTCAGCGAAACAGTGTGTCCGAACGTCGTAATCGCACTCTATTGGATATGGTGCGGTCTATGATGTCTCTTACCGATTTACCGCTATCATTTTGGGGATACGCTCTAGAGACAGCTACATTCACTTTAAATAGGGCACCGTCTAAATCCGTTGAGACGACACCGTATGAATTATGGTTTGGGAAGAAACCTAAGCTGTCGTTTCTAAAAGTTTGGGGATGCGATGGTTATGTCAAGAAACTTCAACCTGAAAAGCTCGAACCCAAGTCGGAAAAATGCGTCTTCATAGGATACCCTAAGGAAACTGTCGGCTATACCTTCTACTTAAGATCCGAGGGCAAGATCTTTGTTGCCAAGAATGGATGCTTTCTGGAAAAAGAGTTTCTCTCGAAAGAAGTAAGTGGGAGGAAAGTAGAACTCGATGAAGTACTACCTCTCGAACGGGAAAGTGGTGCAGCTCAGGAAAATGTTCCTGTGATGCCCACACCAACTGAAGAGGAAACCAATGATGATGATCAAGGTACTTCGGATCAAGTTGCTACTGAACTTCGTAGGTCCACAAGGACACGTTCCGCACCGGAGTGGTACGACAACCCCGTCCTGGAAATCATGTTGTTAGACAACGGTGAACCTTCGAACTATGAAGAAGCAATGGCGGGCCCAGATTCCAACAAATGGCTTGAAGCCATGAAATCCGAGATAGAATCCATGTATGAAAACAAAGTATGGACTTTGATAGACTTGCCCGATGATCGGCGAGCGATAGAAAACAAATGGATCTTTAAGAAGAAGACGGATGCGGATGGCAATGTTACCATTTACAAAGCTCGACTTGTCGCTAAGGGTTATCGACAAGTTCAAGGGATTGACTACGACGAGACATTCTCTCCCGTAGCGAAGCTGAAGTCCGTCCGAATCATGTTAGCAACTGCCGCATACTATGATTATGAGATATGGAAGATGGACGTCAAAACGGCATTCCTTAACGGGTATCTTAAGGAAGAACTATATATGATGCAGCCGGAAGGTTTTGTCGGTCCTAAGAACGCTAACAAAGTATGCAAGCTCCAGCGATCCATTTATGGGCTGGTGCAAGCATCTCGGAGTTGGAATATTCGCTTTGATGAGATGATCAAAGCGTTTGGGTTTATGCAGACTTATGGAGAAGCCTGCGTTTACAAGAAAGTTAGTGGGAGCTCTGTAGCATTTCTCATATTATATGTAGATGACATACTCTTGATGGGAAATAATATAGAATTTCTGGACAGCATTAAGGCCTACTTGAACAAATGTTTTTCAATGAAGGACCTTGGAGAAGCTGCTTATATATTAGGCATCAAGATCTATAGAGATAGATCGAGACGCCTCATAGGTCTTTCACAAAGCACATACCTTGATAAGATTTTGAAAAGGTTCAAAATGGATCAGTCCAAGAAAGGGTTCTTGCCTATGTTACAAGGTGTGAGATTGAGCTCGGCTTAGTCACCGACCACGACAAAAGATAAAGAAGAGATGAGTGTCATCCCCTATGCTTCATCCATAGGATCTATTATGTATGCCATGCTGTGTACCAGACCTGATGTAAACCTTGCCGTAAGTTTGGTAGCAAGATAATAAAGTAATCCCGGCAATGAACACTGGACAGCGGTCAAGAATATCCTGAAGTACCTGAAAAGGACAAAGGACATGTTTCTCGTTTATGGAGGAGATGAAGAGCTCGTCGTAAAGGGTTACGTCGACGCTAGCTTCGACTCAGATCTGGATGACTCTAAGTCACAAACCGGATACATGTATATGTTGAATGGTGGAGCAGTAAGCTGGTGCAGCTGCAAGCAGAGCGTCGTGGCGGGATCTACGTGTGAGGCGGAGTACATGGCAGCCTCGGAGGCAGCGCATGAAGCGATTTGGGTGAAGGAGTTCATCACCGACCTAGGAGTCATACCCAATGCGTCGGGGCCAATCAAACTCTTCTGTGACAACACTGGAGCTATTGCCCTTGCCAAGGAGCCCAGGTTTCACAAGAAGACCAGGCACATCAAGCGTCGTTTCAACTCCATCCGTGAAAATGTTCAAGATGGAGACATAGAAATTTGCAAAGTACATACGGATCTGAATGTCGCAGATCCGTTGACTAAACCTCTCTCGCGAGAAAAACATGATCAACACAAGAACTCTATGGGTGTTCGATTCATCACAATGTAACTAGATTGGTGACTCTAGTGCAAGTGGGAGACTGTTGGAAATATGCCCTAGAGGCAATAATAAGAGTATTATTATATTTCATTGTTCATGATAATTGTCTTTTGTTCATGCTATAACTGTATTATCCGGAAATCGTAATACACGTGTGAACACATAGACCACAATATGTCCCTAGTGAGCCTCTAGTTGACTAGCTCGTTGTGATCAACAGATAGTCATGGTTTCTTGGCTATGGACATTGGATGTCGTTGATAATGGGATCACATCATTAGGAGAATGATGTGATGGACAAGACCCAATCCTAAGCATAGCACAAAGATCGTGTAGTTCGTTTGCTAGAGCTTTGCCAATGTCAAGTATCTCTTCCTTAGACCATGAGATCATGTAACTCCCGGATACCGTAAGAGTGCTTTGGGTGTACCAAACGTCACAACGTAACTGGGTGATTATAAAGGTGCACTACAGGTATCTCCGAAAGTATCTGTTGGGTTGACACGGATCGAGACTGGGATTTGTCACTCTGTATGATGGAGAGGTATCTCTGGGCCCACTCGGTAATGCATCATCATAATGAGCTCAAGGTGACCAAGGTGTTGCCCATGGGATCATGCATTACGGTATGAGTAAAGTGACTTGCCGGTAACGAGACTGAACAAGGTATTGGGATACCGACGATCGAGTCTCGGGCAAGTAACGTACCGATTAACAAAGGGAATTGTATACAGGGTTTGATCGAATCCTCGACATTGTGGTTCAACCGATGAAATCATCGAGTAGCATGTGGGATCCGACATGGGTATCTAGACCCCGCTGTTGGTTATTGACCGGAGAGTGGTCTCGGTCATGTCTGCATGTCTCCCGAACCCGTAGGGTCTACACACTTAAGGTTCGGTGACGCTAGGGTTATTAGGAAGACTAGTATGTGACTACCGAATGTTGTTCGGAGTCCCGGATGAGATCCCGGACGTCACGAGGAGTTCCGGAATGGTCCGGAGGTGAAGTTTTATATATGGGAAGTTGTCAAATGGACACCGGAAAGTTTCGGGGGCATACCGGTATTGTACCGGGGCCACCGGAAGGGTTCCGGAGGTCCACCGGGAGGGGCCACCCCTCCCGGGGAACCACATGGGCTGCGCGGGGCAGGAGCCAGCCCCTAGTTGGCTGGGTGCGCCCCCCCCCTCCTTGGGCCCTTGCGCCTAGGGTTTGGGGGGGAACCCTAGAGGGGGCGCCCCCCTTGCTTGGGGGGCAAGCCCCCCTCCCCTTGGCCGCCGCCCTCCTAGATTCCCATCTAGATGGGCCGGCCCCCTTGCCCTTTCCCCCTATAAATAGAGGGGCGGGGGGAGGGCTGCAACACACAATTGAAGGCGCAGCCCCTCCCCTCCCCAACACCTCTCCTCCTCCGCGTGTGCTTGGCGAAGCCCTGCCGGAGAACTGTCACTCCACCATCATCACGCCGTCGTGCTGCTGCTGGAGCCATCTTCCTCAACCTCTCCTTCCCCTTGCTGGATCAAGAAGGAGGAGACGTCGTCCGTCCCGTACGTGTGTTGAACGCGGAGGTGCTGTCCGTTCAACACTTGGTCATCGGTGATCCGAATCACGTCGAGTACGACTCCATCATCACCATCACCGTGCAAGCTTCCGCTCGTGATCTACAAGTGGTATGTAGATGCAAACTCACTCCCTTGACTCGTTGCTTAGATGAACTCATAGATGGATCTTGGTGAAACCGTAGGAAAAATTTTAATTTTCTGCAACGTTCCCCAACAGTGGGGTGGCGATGTGGATGGATGGATTTGATGGGTGGCGGCTGCGGCTGATCCGAGGAGGAAGGAGGCTGGTCGGCTGGTTGTGAGAAGGATCTGGGAAGATCCCGAGGGAGAGGGAGACCGGGTGGAGGAAATGGCGGCGGGGAGGAATGGACGGATGGGATAGATTGTTAGGGCTAGGGTTGGACCAATATATATATATATATATATATATATATATATATATATATATAGGACAAATGTTTGCTACAAGCAGTGGTAGTTACCACCACTTGCGTTTTGTATGTTGTATGTAGTACCTGTCGAAACCGAGAGTATGTACGTGTAGTATGTAGTATATAACAATGATTAGGTAGTATATATACAAATTTTTAGGTAGTATATACCATTTTTTGAGTATGCTCTTTTTACGTACAAATATATACGTATTTCACAAATATAACAAAAACTATGGGCTCATATGCAATTTTTTCATGTAACTTGTTTTGAAATATCTTAGATATAGTATACTAACATATTTAAAATAATAAAATAGTATATATTGTACCACATCCTAGTATATGAGACATGTGGGGTAACTACCACCGGGTGGTAGGATGGATTTTCCCTATATATATATATATATATATATATATATATATATATATATATATATATATCCAGTGGGTTTAGGATAGTGGCTATCTCGACCCTCGGATCGAAATCAGACGGTCTGAGAAAAAATAGGCTTAGGAAGTCCAAATAAGAAAACAGAGATGTTTTATAGATGTTTGGGGATGATATGAACCCATCGGTAAAGAAAGTACGGGTCGGGTTCGGAGAAGTTTTCGGACGCACGGAAGATGGGGTCGGACAAAAGGTCATAGCGATAAAGGGGTTTGATGGGCTGAGAGGAGAAGAAGAGAGTGGTCCGGTTGAATGAAGAGAAGGTCAACAGAGACAAGAAAGAAGCGACAACTACGAGCGGATGCATGTTTTGAAAAAAAATGACGACAACGGTGTGCCAATGCAATGAAGATGATGACATGATGAATGCAACAAACAAATAGATAACAGAGCTGACACGGAAAACATGGAAGGCATCTGGAGTGCCAGTCTTGGGGCGTTACAACACTCCACCACTACAAGAGGATCTCGTCCCGAGATCTAGGATGGCACCGGAGGGAAATCGGAATATGGGGAGTAGATGTAAAACTAAGTTGCTTCTTTGACAAACGAGTGAAACCACGAACCTTGAAAGGTTGAACAAATCGAAAAAAAGAATACAATGGAGGTGAATGAGATTGCCAAAACTCCGTTAGCAAAGAGGAACAAGGAACATTCGAGAACCTTGTAGGTTGAAAGACATGAAATAAGAGCTTCAAGAACCAAAAGAATATGACAACACCGGTATAACCGCATAACTTGTAACACCCACGATGCGGCTATATCTCCCACGTGTCGAAGCACGACTTAGACGCATAACTGCATTGTGGTTTTGTCGCAAGAAGGGTCATCTTCACACAATCCCATGTAATGAACAAGATTGGGATAAAGAGTTGGCTTACAATCACCACTTCACACAATGAACATATAATTTATACATCATTCAGAGTACACACATAGTCCGACTACGGACGAAGCCAAAAGAAAAGAAGATATCCCAACTGCGAGATCCCCGATCGTCCCAACTGGGCTCCACTACTCATCAACATGAAACGATACATAGAAATGACCAAGATCTTTGTTGAGCTCCCATCTGAGCTCAGTTGCATCAACTGCACTGGTATCATAGGCACCTGCAACTATTGTGATAGTATCTGCTGAGTCACGAGGACTCATCAATCTCAAAACCCGCGAGATTAAGACTATTTAGGCTTAAGGGTAGGAAGTGGTAATGAGGTGGAGTTGCAGCAAGCACCAAGCAAATATGGTGGCTAACATATGCAAATAAGAGCGAGAAGAGAAGCAACACAACGGTCGTGAAGCTAGAAGTGATCAAGAAGTGATCCTGAAACTGCATACGCACAATCATAACACCAAGACCGTGTTCACTTCCCGGACTCCGCCGAGAAGAGACCATCATGGCTACATACGCGATTGATGCGTTTTAAATAGAATCTGGTGTCAAGTTCTCTACAACCGGATATTAACAAATTCCCATCTGTCGCCTAACCGCGGGCATGGCTCTCAAAAGTTTATACCCTGCAGGGGTGTCCTAACTTAGCCCATCACAAGCTCTCACGGTCAACGAAGGATATTCCTTCTCCCAGGAAGACCCGATCAGTCTCGGAATCCCGGTTTACAAGACATTTCGACAATGGTAAAACAAGACCAGCAAAGCCGCCCGATGTGCCGACAAATCCCGATAGGAGCTGCACATATCTCGTTCTCAGGGCACACCGGATGAACACTACGTACAACTAAAACAAGCCCTCAAGTTTCCCCGAGGTGGCGCTGCAAGTGGCTCTAGTTCGGACCAACACTTGGAGCAGCACTGGCCCCCGGGGGGGGGGATAAAGATTACCCTTGAGTCTGCAGAACCCAAGGGAAAAATGCTTAGGTGGAAAATGTTAAAACCAAGGTTGGGCCTTGCTGGAGGAGTTTTATTCAAAGCGAACTGTCAAGGGGGTCCCATAAATCACCCAACCGCGTAAGGAACGCAAAATCAAGGACCATAACACCGGTATGACAAAAACTAAGGCGCAAAGAGTGGAACAAAACACCAGGCATAAGGCCGAGCCTTCCACCCTTTCCCAAGTATATGGATGCATTAATTAAATAAGAGATATTGTGATATCCCAACATAATCCGGTCCATCATGGAGCAATCTTCAACTTCACCTGCAACTAACAACGCTGTAAGAGGGGCTGAGCAAAGCGGTAACATAGCCAAACAACGGTTGCTAGGAAGGGTGAAAAGGTTAGAGGGTGACATGGCAATACGGGAGGCATGGTAAACAAGTGATAGATAGCGCAACATAGCGATAGAACGAAGCAACTAGCAAGCAAAGATAGAAGTGATATCGAGGGTAATGGTCATCTTGCATGAGATCCTGCAAGGAAGAAGAACGAGTCCATGAAGAAGATAAACAGACATAGTCGAAAGAATCCTCACAACTCCAGAACGAAACCGAAGCTAACGAGAGAAGCAAACCGGAAAGAAACAAACAACATGGTAAATGCACAAGCATAAACATGGCATGATGCACATTCAAGTATGATGCATGTCCGGTTTAATGATTCATGGCATGGCAAAGTACAACAAACAATACTACAAGTTAAGTGGAGCTCAATATGCAACGAGTTGCATATTGACAAAACACCACATTGACATATTTAGTTTAATCTCGTTTAAGCTACCAAACAATATTAAATGTTGTTAAACATGGCAAGAGGTGAAGCATAATTAAACTACCTATCTAGGCAAGTTTAAATGAGACCGGGAACAACAAACAACAATTCCCGAAAAACCTCATGTGCTTATTATGAATTTGGTACTGTTCTGCCCTAAACCATATTTTAATGTTGTTATACAATAAAGCAAAGTGCACCATGTTAATCTATGCATTTTTCCACCCCATTTACATGTAAAGTTTATTAAATTCGGAGCTACAGTTAATTAGTTATGAAATAAATCATTTTCACATTGCATTTATGCAAAATAATAGCAAACAACAAGTTAAACATTTTAAACATGTATGAAAGCAGCATATTATGAAACTAGATGAAATTCTAAGCATTTAACATATATAAAATATTTACATATGATGCATGATTAATTAGTTATTATATGCAAGAACCCTAGGGGTTTTTCTGCCAAACTGCACATCTCTGGATAATTAGTTAATCGCTCCGCGGGAAAAAACATGAGTCGGGCCAAAACTAGTTGGCCCAACAATGCACAGGGCAATAGTGGCTGGGCTGAGGCTCACCAGAGGGCCTTGGGCCATCGGATCTGGTGGGCTGGGGTGGCTGAAGGGGCGCGGCTGGGCTGATCGGGAGACAACGGCGCGGTCAACGCGAGCGGGAGGCTGGGCGCGCTATCCAGACGAAGCAGGGGATGAAGGGGGAAGCAGAGGCACGGGACTGCGATGGCGCTGGTGGCCTCCGGCGAGCTGAGGAGGTCCGTCGGTCGAGAGGCACGTGAGGATAGCGAGGAGCTCGGGCACGGGCGTCGAGGAAGGAGCTCCGGTGTGGCGGCGCAGGCAAGGCCAGATCCGGACATGGACAAGGGGATCCAGGCGACGGAGGTAGCAGAACGGCGGCGAGGTCGACCTGCGTCTGGGACAAGGAGAGAGACTGCAGGTTAGAGGAAGAGATGGAGAAGGAAGAAGGGAAGGAGGGAGAAGAGAAGAGATGGACGCGAGGCTCATCTGGTGGTCAACGATGACGGCGCAGGACAGTGGGGTACATTGCAGAGAAAGCATGGAGGCATCGGCGTCGTCTCCCTCACGGATGTAGGCGCGCGGCGGTGCAGACCTCGTCGGGCACGGTGGATGGAGCTGGATGGAGGCAGAAGAAGGCCCCGGACGGCCATGGTGACGAGGGGCTCGTGCTCCTGGACGACAGGACGCTTGGGCCTCGGGAGCAGAGGAGGTGGCGGAGGAGGCTTCGGTTGCTGGTGGCAGGTTCATGCACTTGAGGAGCTCCTCTCCTCGGGTGCTCGGGTGTGAGGTGATCGGGAGGAGGCTGACGGTCTTGGGGCGTTACACATCAATATTGCACTTGTATCACCATCTCTTCGCCGAACTAGTGCACCTATACAATTGACCATTGTATTGGGTGTGTTGGGGACACAAGAGACTCTTTGTTATTTGGTTGCAGGGTTGTTTGAGAGAGACCATCTTCTTCCTACGCCTCCCACGGATTGATAAACCTTAGGTCATCCACTTGAGGGAAATTTGCTACTGTCCTACAAACCTGTGCACTTGCAGGCCCAACAACGTCTACAATAAGAAGGTTGTGTAGTAGACATCAGGGGACACGATGTTTACCCAGGTTCGGCCCTCTCGATGGAGGTAATACCCTACTTCCTGCTTGATTGTTCTTGATGATATGAGTATTACAAGAGTTGATCTACCACGAGATTGTAGAGGCTAAACCCTAGAAGCTAGCCTATGATTATCATTGTTCTTGTCCTACGGACTAAACCCTCCGGTTTATATAGACACCGGAGGGGGCTAGGGTTACACGAAGTCGGTTACAGAGAAGGAGATCTACATATCCGAATTGCCAACCTTGCCTTTTAAGCAAAGGAGAGTCCCACCTGGACACGAGACGAAGTCTTCAATCTTGTATCTTCATAGTCCAACAGTCCGGCCAAAGTATATATTCCGGATATACAAGGACCTCCTAATCCGGGACTCCCTCACCTTCCCAAGCCATTTGTACGTTAAGGGGGACTCCTGAGCATCGCGTCTCAGGAGCCTAAGTGACCACATAGCCCCTCACCCCTTGGGCTCGTCCTGGTGATCTGGATGACCCAGCGGAGGATGAGGTACGCGCGGGGTGGGGCCCTACCGACGCAGAACACCAAAGCTTGCCCTCACTCCTCTTTTCCTGAGTTGTTCGCACGTCAAGGGGGACTCCTGAGCATCACATCTCAGGAGCCTAGATGGCTGCGTAGCCCCTCACCCCCTGGCCTCGTCCTGGCAATCCGGACGACCCAGTGGCGGCTGAGGCACGCGCGGGGTCGGGCCCTGCCGACGCAGAACAACAAAGCAAACGGAAAAGGTCGGGGAACCAAAAGCTAGTTATCACAAAACATATTGTTCCAAGCATCAATTTTAACACCTCCACGAGGCATGCTACATGCTACAGGATAAAAACAGGAAGGAGCAGCACCGCTCAGCCACCTCTTCAGCCCTGGCTGCCGCTGTCGCCCGCCTACGGAGCCTTGTCAACAGCAACATTGCCCTTCCCCTCGGCTCCAGCCGCAGGGCCGACGATGAGGAATTTGTCCAGCAGGGCATTCACCGAACTCTCCACGGCGCCAGTAACGGTGTCACAGGAGTCGGGGTCCACGGGCTCAAGGAAGGTAGCGAAGTCGAAGCTGGTGTCCCGAAGATAGAGATGGCTGAAGGCGCGCGTCAGGGCCGAGGAAGAAAGCGAGCGAGCCTCAACTTCCACCATGGAGCCAAACCCATCGACGACGTCCTCGAGCCCATCGACGACCTCATGAAGCAGGGCTGCAGGGCTCTCCTTTGGGGTCACCACTGTCCCCAGGGGATCGCTCCCAAAGAGTGCCTGCCGAGCCTTGTGAAACCTCGCCTCGAGGGAGCCGAGGGTGCTGCGCTCCATGCCAGCCGCCACCTTGGCCTCAATAAGTGACGCATGGGCTGCTTCCACTTCCTCCTTCATCTTCTTCAAGCGGTCATGCTCCGTGGCCTGCTCCTGGGCTGCCTGGTTCAGCTCGGCGTCGCGACTGACGATGTCAGCCTCCTGGGCCTTCAGCTTCTCCTCTCGTTCATGGAGCTCACTGGCCTGGGCAGCCTGCTGATCCTAGAGGGCCTTTAGCTCGGCTTCCACTGTGCGGCACCACTCCTGGGTGTCCTTGGCTTCCTTCTACACCAAGTCACGCTCGGCAGCAGCTACTCTAGCCACCTTCTAGGCCTCCTCCGCGGAACTTGAGGCCGCCCGGACAGATGCGTCGCCCTGGAGCCACCCTGAGATCAGCCCGAGGCACCCCAATGCAGCGCGCCAGTCCGGAGCATGAAGATCACCCTGGAGATGGTCCAGCGCGGCCCGGGCCTCCTCTAGGGCTCCAGAGGTGGCAGGGGCGCCACGACCCAGCAGCACGGTGGGTGGAGGTGGAGATGTTCTCGGCACCAAGATAGGTGAAGCTACAGTGACAGGAAGGACTGGGGGCTCCGGAGGCCTTCTGATCTTGGCAGCCGCGACGGAGGCGGACGCTGCCAGAGTCAGCCCTGCCACTGACGTTGGCTCCTCCTGAGGCTGGGCCTCCGAGTCCTGAGAAGACGAAGCCGCTGCTGGAGTTGCAGGAGCCGGAGCGCCCCTCTTCACCAAAGCTGCGGCAGCCACCTCGGCACGCTCGACCACGGCAACCTCAGCGCTCTCCTTCTTCTTCTTTGATGACGATTGCTGCCTAACGTCAAATGAAGACACTAAGCATCGCATCAAGATTGAAGAGCAAGGCCAAGAAAGAACACTTACTATTCTGAAGCGACATAGATCCTCTTTAGGCTCATCAGCGGGGGCTTCACCGGGGTAGATGGAGCTGCACTCTTGGGAGCAAGAGAGCACGAGGGATGCTGCCGGCGAAGGTTGAGTGCTCCCTAGAGGTATCAGCGCAGTCCTGCCCCTCCTCACCATCGTCCGCTTCGGCTGCCTCGAGGAGGCCACCCTGGATCTCGTGGTGACCCCGGTAGGACGAGCCAGCTCCACCACTAGATGCGCGTCCTCATCATCATCGTCAGAGAAGTTGCGGAGGATCTCTCCCTGCTTCGGGGCGGAGGGTTCCTCCCCTCTCCTCCTCCTTAGTGGCCTCAGAGGAGCGGTTACCGCAGGACAGGTTCACCAAGGAGGCGACCGGTGGGGGAGGCCCCATCGGCACGGGCCCAAACTCGTCGAAGACAGGCATGGCGGCGGCGATTTCTCTCCATCGTCTCGGCGGTATAGCGGGAGGAAAATCATTTGGAGGGATGCCCGAGTCCTTCCTAGTCAAGGAAAGCAGCACCTTGCTCAGCTCCTCCTCAGGAAGGCCATCCTTATGCAGGTGGATCATGTCGTCGGTGCCCCCGAGCATCCACAAGGGGCGGGAGCGATCCTGGAGTAGCTCCAGGCACTGCGTCAGGAACTCCTTGATGATCATGGCCCCCATCAGCTTCTCGGCCTTCAGGTCGGCCTCCATCTTCCTCATCAACGGCCTCAGATGGGGGTCGGTGATCTTCTCAGAAAACCACCCCTTCTCGTAGGTCGGGAGCCTGATACGTCTCCAACGCATCTACTTTTCCGAACACTTTTGCCCTTGTTTTGGACTCTAACTTGCATGATTTGAATGAAACTAACCCGGACTGACATTGTTTTCAGTAGAACTGCCATGGTGTTGTTTATTGTGCAGAAAACAAAAGTTCTCGAACCTGAAAATCCACAGAGATAACTTTTGGAAAATATAAAAATACTAGCGAAAGAATCAAGGCCAGGGGGCCCACACCCTGTCCACGAGGGTGGGGGGCGCGCCCCCTCCCCCTGGGCGCGCGCCCTATCTCGTGGGCCCCCTGATGCTCCACCGACCTCAGCTCCAACTCCATATATTCTGTTTCGTGGAGAAAAAAATCAGAGAGAAAGTTTCACCGCGTTTTGCGATACGGAGCCGCCGGCAAGCCCTAATCTCTCTCGGGAGGGCTGATCTGGAGTCCGTTCGGGGCTCCGGAGAGGGGGATTCATCGCCGTCGTCATCATCAACCATCCTCCATCACCAATTTCATGATGCTCACCGTCGTGCGTGAGTAATTCCATCGTAGGCTTGCTGGACGGTGATGGGTTGGACGAGATTTACCATGTAATCAAGTTAGTTTTGTTAGAGTTTGATCCCTAGTATCCACTATGTACCGAGATTGATGTTGCTATGAGTTTCTATGCTTAATGCTTGTCACTAGGGCCTGAGTGCCTTGATTTCAGATCTGAACTTATTCGTTTTCATGAATATATGTGAGTTCTTGATCCTATCTTTCAAGTCTATAGTCACCTATTATGTGTTATGATCCGACAACCCCGAAGTGACAATAATCGGGATACTTCTCGGTGATGACCGTAGTTTGAGGAGTTCATGTATTCACTATGTGTTAATTCTTTTGTCCGGTACTCTATTAAAAGGAGGCCTTAATATCCCTTAGTTTCCATTAGGACCCCACTGCCACGGGAGGGTAGGACAAAAGATGTCATGCAAGTTCTTTTCCATAAGCATGTATGACTATATTCGGAATACATGCCTACATTACATTGATGAACTGGAGCTAATTCTGTGTCACCCTATGTTATAGCTATTACATGAGGAATCGCATCCGACATAATTATCCATCACTGATCCAATGCCTACGAGCTTTTCACATATTGTGCTCTGCTTATTTACTTTTCCGTTGCTGCTGTTACAATTACTACAAAATTGCTATCTTTACTTTTGCCACTATTAACACTACTCTCATACTACTTTGCTACTAAATACTTTGCTGCAGATACTAAGTTATCTAGGTGTGGTTGAATTTACAACTCAACTGCTAATACATGAGAATATTCTTTGGCTCCCCTTGTGTCGAATCAATAAATTTGGGTTGAATACTCTACCCTCGAAAACTATTGCGATCCCCTATACTTGTGGGTTATCAATACTATTTTCTGGCACCGTTGCCGAGGAGCATAGCTCTATTTTTGAGTCACTTGGGATTTATATCTACTGATCACTATGAGGAACTTGAAAGACGAAAGAACTAAGATTTTTCACTCAACTACGAGGGGAGGTAAGGAACTGCCATCTAGCTCTGCACTAGATTCTCCTTCTATTTTGAGAAAGCTTGCGACACCTAAACCTGCTACTGCTATGAATTCTGATATGTCGCATGTTATTGATGATGCCACTTCTGCAATGCATGATACTTAGGATGAAACTACTTCTGTGCTTGATACTACGTTGCCATTAGGTGAATTTCTTGATGAACAACTTGCTAGGGTTAGAGAGAATGAAATTATTGAAGATGAAATTATTGATGATAGTGATGTTGAAGGTTCTCCCCCTAAGTATGAATTGCCTGTTGTTCTTGAGGGTTATGTTATGGATGAAGAAACTGCTAGAGATCTTTTTGCTTGTAATGATAGATCTGATCTTAAGAAGTTACTAGCTAAACTTAAACATAAAACTTTAAATGCTAGAATGAAATATGACCCTGCTTTTACTACTTCACCTATCTTTGTTACTGATAAGGATTATGAATTCTCTGTTGATCTTGAGATCATTACTTTGGTTGAGTCTGATCCTTTTTATGGCAATGAATCTGGAACTGTTGTGGCACATCTTGCCAAGTTGAATGATATAGACACCCTATTCACTAATGATGAGAAGTCTCGCTACTATTATATCCTTAAGATATTTCCGTTCGCATTAAAGGGTGATGCTAAAACTTGGTTTAATTCTCTTGATCCTGGTTGTGTGCGTAGTCCCCATGATATGATTTATTACTTCTCTGCTAAATATTTTCCTGCTCATAAGAAACAAGCTGCCTTGCGGGAAATATATAATTTTGTGCAAATCAAAGAAGAGATTCTCCCACAAGCTTGGGGGAGGCTTCTCCGATTACTTAATGCTTTTCCTGATCATCCTCTTAAGAAAAATGAAATACTTGATATCTTTTATAATGGACTAACCGATGCTTCCAAGGACTACTTGGATAGTTGTGCTGGTTGTGTTTTCAGGGAAAGAACAGTCGACCAAGCTGAATTTCTATTGACTAATATGTTGACTAATGAAAATAATTGGACACTTCCTGAGCCAATTGAGCCAACTCCTGAGCCAGCTCCTGAGCCTATTCCTAAACCAACTCCGAAGAAGAGAGGTGTTCTATTTCTCAGTCCTAAAGATATGCAAGAGGTAAAGAAATCAGTGAAAGAAAAGGGTATTAAAGCTGAAGATGTTAAGAATTTACCTCCTATTGAAGAAATACATGGTCTTAATATACCGCTTATTGAAGAAACACATTGACTTGATAACCTGACACAGGTAGTAAATGTAAATTCTCTCTATAGATATGATAAAGTTGAAATCTCGTCCACTAAATTTCATAGCCCATGTTTAGATGAATTTGATGACTTTATGGCTAGACAAGAAAGTTTTAATGCTTATGTTGGTAGAGAATTAAAGAATAATGCTTTCATGATAGGATGCCTGAGTGATTATATGGCTAGAGTTAGAGGTGAATTTAAACTCATTAGCAGATATGCTTCTATGGTTACCACTCAAGCTGAACAAGTACTTATCAAAGTGATTTGCTCGATGAATTAAATAATAAACATGACTTTGCTCTCAGAGTGGCTACTAGAACTAGTAGAATGACTCAGGAACCTTTGTATCCTGAAGGCCACCCTAAGAGAATCGAGCAGGATTCTCAGAGAAATAATTTAGATGCACCTAGTCCTTCTAAAAAGAAAAAAAATGATAGGACTTTGCATGCTTCTAGTGAACCTGTTGTAGACACACCTGAGAATCCCAATGATATTTCTATTTCTGATGCTGAAACACAATCAGGTGATGAACATGAACCTAGTGATAATGTTAATGATAATGTTCATGTTGATGCTCAACCTAGCAATAATAATGATGTAGAGATTGAACCTGCTACTGATCTTGATAACCCACAATCAAAGAATCAACGTTATGATAAGAGAGACTTTGTCGCTAGAAAGCACGGTAGGGAAAGAGAACCGTGGGTTCAGAAACCCATGCCTTTTCCTCCTAAACCATCCGAGACAAAGGATGATGAGGATTTTGAGCGCTTTGCTGAAATGATTAGACCTATCTTCTTACGTATGCGCTTAACTGATATGCTTAAAGTAAATCCTTAAGCTAAATATACGAAGGATATCATTACAAATAAAAGAAAGATACCAGAAGCTGAAATTTCCACCATGCTTGATAATTACACTTTTAAAGGTGAGATACCAAAAAAACTTGGAGATCCAGGAGTACCAACTATACCATGCTCCATTAAAAGAAATTATGTTAAAACTACTTTGTGTGATCTTGGAGCCGGTGTTAGTGTTATGCGTCTCTCTTTATATCGTAGACTTGAATTGAATAAGTTGACACCTACTGAAATATCTTTGCAAATGGCTGATAAATCAACTGCTATACCTGTTGGTATTTGTGAGGATGTGCCTGTTCTGGTTGCAAATGTCACTATCTTAACGGACTTTGTTATTCTTGATATTCCTGCGGACGATAGTATGTCGATTATCCTTGGTAGACCCTTTTTGAATACTGCAGTGGCTGTTATTGATTGCAACAAAGGCAATGTCACTTTTCATGTTAATGGTAATGAGCATACGGTACACTTTCCGAGGAAACAACCTCAAGTTCATAACATCCATTCTATTGGAAAAATTCCAACTATCATTATTGGAGGTTTTGAATTTCCCCGCCCTACTGTCAATAAAAAATATGATATTATTATTGTTGGGGATGTTCATATCGCCGTTGAGGTAACCTAGTGTTATTCGAAATTTCTCCGGTTCCATGTTATTCGGAATGAGTTTTTAACAGGACTTGATCAACCTTGTTAGTGGATTCATTTTGATGATCATGAGATGGATGAAACTAGAAGGCACAACCTTTTGTACTCTTTTTTTACTTTCTCTTATTTAGAATAAATAAAGCAAAAATAGTATTATCTGTCTGTTTTCTGAATTATCCATGCAATAAAAAAATATCCCGAAAATAAAAGTGCTCCAAATGCCCTGCAAATTTAGTATGATTCTTTATGGAATATTTGAGGATTTTAGGCACTGAGAACACAGCAGGGGGGCAAGCACCTGGCCACGAGGGTGGAGGGCGCGCCCACTCCCCCTGGGCGCGCCCCCCTGCCTCGTGTGCCCACGGTGGTCCCCCTCCACTTATTCCTGCACCCACACACTTCATCTTCCTCTCAAAAAAATCCCCATCCAGCTGAAGCACGAGTTCTAGCTCATTTTGCTGCGATTTTCAATCTCCTTGCTCAAAGCTCCATTCGCAAAACTGCTTTGGGAGATTGTTGCTTGGTATGTGACTCCTCCAATGGTCCAATTAGTTTTTGTTCTAGTGCTTTATTCCTTGCAAATTTTTGCTACATAGGTGACCCCATTCTTGAGCTTGCATGTCAAATTGATGAGGTCCTAAGTAATTCTAATGCATGATATAGGCTCTAGGCACTTGTGGGAGTAGTTGCTATTAGTTTTATTAAGTTTGATTCACTTTTATTCTGAGTTATTAAAAATTTCAGAAATTTTTCAGAGGAAGAAATATGTATAGGAAAATGTACCAAGGTGGTTCTTCAAGAAAGGAAGCACCCAGGCATCCGAACACAAGAGGAGAGCGGAGGCAGCTCGCCACCATGCCAGAGCTCAGGAGGCAATGGCTGCTGCATCTCAGTATGACCCCAATTATGATTTCGAATATTAGCCAGGCTATCCATGACAATAGACCATCTTAGGCCAAAAGCCTAAGCTTGGGGGAGTACGTATTTCTCACCGACATTGCATTCATGTTCACACACTTATTCTAGTTGTCGGTGTTCATACTTTTCCATTGTACTTTCCATGCTAGTTTAATTTCTTCTTCTAGCTTTCTTCTTGTGTGTTTGATAAACCTTATGAAAAACAAAAAAAATAGTTGGCTTAATTTCCGTGCTTGTAGTAGTAATTAAAATGATAACGCAAAAATATTTCCCGTTCTTATTTTGCTTGTTGGGAGCTTTCCCGTGTAAATAGTTTTATTTCTTTTATTTCCTTTGGGGGTCAAGAGTAGAAGAACATAATGAAAATGTTTAGTGGCTCTAATATGCATGATTGTTGATTTAACCTAGAGCCCACATTATGTTGTATTCTCCCTTGAATTGAATGCTTGCAGATTCCAGCTTAGTCCAATGCACGTGCACTATTATTATTATACACACCGTTCGGTCGTGCAAGTGAAAGGCAATAATGAAGATATATGATGGACTGATTGAGATGAGAGAAGCTGATATGAACTTGACCCCTTTTGTTTTTGTAAATATGATGAGTTCATCGTTCCTGATTCAGCCTATTATGAATAAACATGTTTGCAATGACAATTAGAGATTATAGTTGCTTATGCCATGCTTAATTAGCTAGGAGCTTATAATGGTTTACCTTTCATGCCAACATGCTATTAAAATGGTTGTGATGTGGTATGATAGGGTGGTATCCTCCTTTGAATGATTCAAGTGACTTGACTTGGCACATGTTCACGCATGTAGTTGAAACAAATGAACATAGCCTTCACGATATTTATGTTCATGGTGGATTATATCCTACTCATGCTTGCACTTGGTGTAGATTAATTTTAATGCATGTTCATGACTGTTGTCGCTCTCTTAGTTGGTCGCTTTCCAGTCTTTTGCTAGCCTTCACCTGTACTAAGCAGGAATACTGCTTGTGCATCCGAACTCCATAAACCCCAAAGTTATTCCATATGAGTCCACCATACCTTCCTATATGCGGTATTTACCTGCCGTTCCAAATAAATTTGTATGTGTCAAACTCCAAACCTTTGAATGAAATTCTGTTTTGTATGCTCGAGCAGCTCATGTTTCAACTAGGGCTGTCTGTATCTTCCATGCTAGGTGGGTTATTCTCAAGAGGAGTGGACTCCACTCCACATTCACGAGAAAATGGCTGGTAGCTAGGATGCCCAGTCTAATGATCAAAAAGATTAAAGCAAATCAAAATAATTAAAACAAAACTCCCCCAGGACTGTTGTTGGTATGGAGGTACCCCGTTGTTTCGGATGGCCGTGGAGTGTGCTTGTTGGTGGTGGGGAGCATAAACTTTTACCATTCTGTTTGGGAACTGCCTATAATGTATGTAGCATGGAAGATATTGAGATCTCATAGTTCTTGCGTTCACAGTGAAAGTATGCTGCTCAAAATGTTATTTATCTCTATTTCAAAATCGAGCTATGGCACCTCTACAAATCCCGCTTCCCTCTGCGAAGGGCCTACCTATTTACTTTTATGTTTAGTCATCACCTTCTTATTAAAAAGCACCTGCTGGAGAGCACACTGTCATTTGCATTCATTACTATTAGTTTATATTGGGTATGATTTGACTGGATCTCTTTTACCATGAATTACAATGTTTAGTCAGTCCTTGATCTTTAAAGGTGCTCTGCATTTATGTTTTGCGGTCTCAGAAAGGGCTAGCGAGATACCATCTTGTTATATCATATTATGATTGTTTTGAGAAACTATTGTCATCCGAGTTTTATTATTATTGCTCGCTAGTTGATTATGCCATTGATATGAGTAAACATGAGACCTAAGTGTTATTGTGAATATGGTTAGTTCATAATCTTTGCTGAAAACTTGAATGCTGGCTTTACATATTTACAACAACAAGAGCAAACAGAGTTTGTAAAAGTTTTTCTTTATCACTTCCAATTTAACAATTGAATTGCTTGAGCACAAGCAAAGGTTTAAGCTTGGGGGAGTTGATATGTCTCCAACGTATCTACTTTTCCAAACACTTTTGCCCTTGTTTTGGACTCTAACTTGCATGATTTGAATGAAACTAACCCGGACTAACGCTGTTTTCAGCATAACTGCCATGGTGTTGTTTATTGTGCAGGAAACAAAAGTTCTCGGAATGACCTGAAAATCAACGGAGATAACTTTTGGAAAATATAAAAAATATTGGCGAAAGAATCAAGGCCAGGGGGCCCACACCCTGTCCACGAGGGTGGGGGCCGCGCCCCCCTGGGCGCGCCCCCCTATCTCATGGGCCCCCTGATGCTCCACCGACCTCAACTCCAACTCCATATATTCCGTTTCGCGGAGAAAAAATCAGAGAGAAAGTTTCATCGCGTTTTACGATATGGAGCCGCTGCCAAGCCCTAATCTCTCTCGGGAGGGCTGATCTGGAGTCCGTTCCGGGCTCCAGAGCGGGGGATTCGTCACCGTCGTCATCAGCAGCCATCCTCCATCACAAATTTCATGATGCTCACCACTATGCATGAGTAATTCCATCGTAGGCTTGCTGGACGGTGATGGGTTGGATGAGATTTACCATGTAATCAAGTTAGTTTTGTTAGGGTTTGATCCCTAGTATCCACTATGTTCTGAGATTGATGTTGCTATGACTTTGCTATGCTTAATGCTTGTCACTAGGGCCCGAGTGCCATGATTTCAGATCTGAACCTATTATGTTTTCATGAATATATGTGAGTTCTTGATCCTATCTTGCAAGTCTATGGTCACCTATTATGTGTTATGATCCGACAACCCCGAAGTGACAATAATCGGGATACTTCTCGGTGATGACCATAGTTTGAGGAGTTCATGTATTCACTGTGTGTTAATGCTTTGGTCCGGTACTCTATTAAAAGGAGGCCTTAATATCTCTTAGTTTCCATTAGGACCCCGATGCCACGGGAGGGTAGGACAAAAGATGTCATGCAAGTTCTTTTCCATAAGCACGTATGACTATATTTGGAATACATGCCTACATTACATAGATGAACTGGAGCTAGTTCTGTGTCACCCTATGTTATAGCTATTACATGTGAAATCGCATCCGACATAATTATCCATCACTGATCCAATGCTTACGAGCTTTTCACATATTGTGCTCTGCTTATTTACTTTTCCATTGCTACTGTTACAATTACTATAAAACTGCTATCTTTACTTTTGCCGCTGTTACCATTACTATCATACTAGTTTGCAACTAAATACTTTGCTGTAGATACTAAGTTATCCAAGTTTGGTTGAATTGACAACTCAACTGCTAATACTTGAGAATATCCTTTGGCTCCCCTTGTGTCGAATCAATAAATTTGAGTTGAATACCCTCGAAAACTGTTGCGATCCCCTATACTTGTGGGTTATCAGAGCCCGGCTGGCAGCTCTAGCTGGTCATGGGAGCACTTGGCGTCCATCGGGACCCACTTGTTCCGGGCGTCCTCTACCTTCTTGCTGGCGCGGGAGATCGCGTTACCGCCCCGGGTCCCAACGAAGCCGACACACCCTGCAGGCCGGTCGCCAGTCAGGCGGAGGTAGCAGAAGTGACGGAGCATGGCGACAAAGGGCACCACCCCCACAAATGCCTCATAGTAGAAGGCGAAGATGGATAAGAGGAGGACAGAGTTGGGATAGATGTGGAGCGCCTGGAGGCCGTAATGGTGGAGGACGACATAGAAGAAGCGGGAGAAGGGGGAATTAGCCCCGAGCAGAGGCTGTGCAGGAAGAAGGGATAGAAGGTATTGTTCACGGGCTCCGGCATGGCGGAGGCGACCAGGAGCGCAGTCTTTCCCCACTCACTATCATAGCTCGCCGTTAGGAGAAGCACAGTCTGGAGCTTCTCCTTGGTGACGAAGGGCGTGATCAAGGCCTGCTTGAACCAGGTGGGGTCGGCAGCCAGGGCTGGAGCTTTGTCTTTCTCGGCGGCCATCGGGCAGAAGATTGGTGGGAACGATCAGCAGATCTGGAGAATTTCTTCGGCGTTGGGAGAAGGGGATCTGGAGCAAGACGAAGGGAAGGCAATGAAGGCACGACGGCAGATGGCAGCCCTTTTGTCAGACGAAAACGGTTGTCGAGGCGGCATGGGGAAGTGCAGACGCCCACATCCCATCATCAGCCACGCGTCGTTCAAGGCCACAGGTGGTTAGGGCCCATGGCGCTCCGCACTTGCCCCTTGGCTTCACCTAGAAGCTAAGTCCGAGCGCGCCTTGGCCCCGGGGGCTACTGTCGGCATTTGATACGTCTCCAACGTATCTATAATTTTTGATTGTTCCATGCTATTATATTACCCGTTTTGGATGTTTATGGGCTTTACTATACACTTTTATATCATTTTTGGGACTACCCTACTAACTGGAGGCCCAACCCAAATTGCTGTTTTTTTGCCTATTTTAGTGTTTCGAAGAAAAGGAATATCAAACAGAGTCCAAACGGAATGAAACCTTCAGGAGCGATCTTTTTGGAACAAACACAATCCAGGAGACTTGGAGTGGACGTCAATAAGCAGTCGTGGCGGCCACGAGGCGGGAGGGCGCGCCGTAGGGGGGTGGGCGCGCCCCCACCCTCGTGGGCCCCTCGTGGCTCCCCTGACCGACCTCCTTCGCCTATATATACCTCCATACCCTGAAAACTGCCAGGAGCACCACGAAACCCTATTCTCTCTCTTTGAATCTCAATAAAAAGTTCTCCTCGATCTACTTGGAGATCTATTCGATGTAACTCTTTTTGCGGTGTGTTTGTCGAGATCCCATGAATTGTGGGTTTATGATCAAGTTTATCTATGAGAAATATTTGAATCTCCTCTGAATTCTTTTATGTGTGATTGGCTATCATTGCAAGTCTCTTCGAATTATCAGTTTGGTTTGGCCTACTAGATTGATCTTTCTTGCAATGGGAGAAGTGCTTAGCTTTGGGTTCAATCTTGCAGTGTCCTTTCCCAGTGACAGCAGGGGCAGCAAGGCACGTATTGTATTGTTTCCATCGAGGATAAAAAGATGGGGTTTATATCATATAGCTTGAGTTTATCCCTCTATATCAGGTCATCTTGCCTAATGCGTTACTCTGTTCTTATGAACTTAATACTCTAGATGCATGTTGGATAGAGGTCGATGTGTGGAGTAATAGTAGTAGATGCAGAATCATTTCGGTCTACTTTTCGTGGACGTGATGCCTATATACATAATCAGGCCTAGATAATCACATAACTATGCACTTTTCTATCAATTGCTCGACAGTAATTTGTTCACCCACCGTAATACTTATGCTATCTTGAGAGAAGCCACTAGTGAAACTTATGGCCCCCGGGTCTATTTTCCATCATATAAGTTTCCGATCTACTTTATTTTGCAATCTTTCCTTTTCAATCTATATCATAAAAATACCAAAAATATTTATCTTATCTTATTATCTCAATCAGATCTCACTTTCGCAAGTGGCCATAACGGGATTGAGAACCCCTTTATCGCATTGGTTGCGAGGTTCTTGTTTTGTTGTGTAGGTACGAGGGACTCGTGTGGAGCCTCCTACTGGATTGATACCTTTGTTCTCAAAACTAAGGGAAATACTTACGCTACTTTGCTGCATCACCCTTTCCTCTTCAAGGGAAAACCAACGTAGTGCTCAAGAGGTAGCAAGAAGGATTTCTGCCGCCGTTGCTGGGGAGGTCTTCGCTTAAGTTAAAACATACCAAGTACCCATCACAAACTTATCTCCCTCACATTACATTAGTTGCCATTTGCCTCTCGTTTTCCTCTCCCCCACTTCACCCTTGCCGTTTTATCCGCCCTCTCATTCATGTTCTCGTCTCTCTTTTGCTTGCTCCTCGTATCTTCTGCCGCTATCTCTGAAACTGGGGAGGTTATCATTGATAAGGGCAATAATAATAACATGGAAAATTTTGATGATCCTGTTGAAGAACCCACTATCTTACATACTAAAAAGTTTTGAGTCGGTAGTGGTAATATTATTGGAAAAGGGGTTATTCAAGATTTCTTTAATTGTGCCGGTGCTTTACCTTCTATGGGTGGCTCTATCCTTCATAGAACTAGTAGTCTTGCAGATGTTATCGCCTTGCTTATAGTTGAACTTGAAAGACAGTTTATGCATATGCATCCTTGCATACAAAAGATTTTTCTAGAGTTTTCCAATAATGAGAAATTCTTCTGTTAAGCGTGCAGCTACTATCTTTTTGGATCATGAGTTCAGATTCATAAGATAAGAAGCAAAAGAAATTTTTGCGCACTATAGGGTAGATGTTGGCCGTCCTCCCATAGAGGCAATCCTCTTCAATCAAGAGGACATAATGCATTTACAATCTCTAGATTATGTTGCATTTAATGAAAATCTTAGAAAAAAGGTTCCTACCGATGTTCTAGTTGATAGAATTTCCGAACTTAATAACGATTTCGCAATTCGAAACAATGAGTTAGGATTTTCTCTTGAGTATAGGCTCATGACATTCTACTAAAAGAATGCTTATAATGATGAATTGGTTGTGCAATATGAGGGGCCGAAGGAGGAACCCATACCTCCCGAGATTGGTCTTGGGGACTTCTGTCCCATTAAATTTAGCCCTTTTGATTACTTTTTCTTGCCACAAATAAAACTTGCCTCTGAACGTAGGGAATATGAGATGAGTTTTCGTGATTTATCTTATTATTATGGCAATACTTATATCTATTCTCGCTTTTATGCCTAGCTAGGAGCGTTAAATGATAGCGCTTGTTGGGAGGCAACCCAATTTTATTTTTTTTCCATACTTTTTTGCTTATGTTTAGTAATAAATAATTCATCTAGCTTTTGTTTATATGTGGTTTTATGCTTTAATTAGTGTTTGTGCCAAGTAGAACCTATAAGATAACCTACGGTGATAGTTAATTTGATCTTGCTGAAAAACAGAAACTTATGCACGCACGAGAATAATTTTAATAAATCACAGAAACGTGATTTTTAGTTGATTCTTTTTCTAGTAGATCAGTAGACAAATTTACCAGGACTTCCTATTTTGGTAGGATTTTTAGAGTTCCATAAGTATTCGAAAGTTACAGATTGCTACAGATGGTTCTGTTTTTGACAGATTCTGTTTTTCGTGTGTTGTTTGCTTATTTTGATGAATCTATGGCTAGTATCGGGGGGTATGAACCATAGAGAAGTTGGAATACAGTAGGTTTAACAACAATATAAATAAAAAATGAGTTCATTACAGTACCTTAAGTAGTGGTTTTTTCTTTCTTGCACTAACGGAGCTCATGAGATTTCCTGTTGAGTTCTGTGTTATGAAGTTTCCAATATTTGGGAAAAGATTTGATGGACTATGGAATAAGGAGTGGAAAGAGCATAATCTTGGGGATTCCCATGGCACCCCAAGATAATTCAAGGACAACAAAAATCCTAATCTTGGGGATGCCCCGGAAGGCATCCCCTCTTTCGTCTTCGTCTATCGATAACTTTACTTGGAGCTATATTTTTATTCGCCACATGATATGTGTTTTGCTTGGAGCATCTTGTATGATATGAGTATTCGCTTTTTAGTTTACTACAATCATCCTTGCTGTACACACCTTTTGGGAGAGACACAACATGATTCAGAATTTATTAGAATACTCTATGTGCTTCACTTATATCTTTTGAGCTAGACACTTTTGCTCTAGTGATTCACTTATATCTTTTTAGAGCATGACGATGGTTTTATTTTGTAGAAATTATTGATCTCTAATGCTTCACTTATATTATTTTGATAGTCTTTCAGAAAAGCATAGTATTTGCTATGGTTACAAAATTGGTCCTAATATGATGGGCATCCAAGTAGGGTATATAAAAACTATCATAGAAAGTGAATTGGATGATATGATCAATTTGATGCTTGATAATTGTTTTTAGATATGAGGATGGTGATATTAGAGTCATGCTAGTTGAGTAGTTGTGAATTTGAGGAATACTTGTGTTGAGGTCTGTAATTCCCGTAGCATGCATGTATGGTGAACTGCTATGTGATGAAGTTGGAGCACGATTTATTTATTGATTGTCTTGTTTATGAGTGGTGGTCGGGGATGAGCGATGGTCTTTTCCTACCAATCTATCCCCCTAGGAGCATGCACGTAGTACTTCATTTTGATAACTTGTAGATTTTTGCAATAAGTATATGAGTTCTTTACGACTAATGTTGAGTCCATGGATTATACGCACTCTCACCCTTCCACCATTGCTAGCCTCTCTTGTGCCGCCCAACTTTCGCTGGCACCATTCACCCACCATATACCTTCCTCAAAACAGCCACCATACCTACCTATTATGGCATTTCCATAGCCATTCTGAGATATATTGCCATGCAACTTTCCACCATTCCGTTTATTATGACACGCTCCATCATTGTCATATTGCTTTTGCATGATCATGTAGTTGACATCGTATTTGTGGCAAAGCCACCATTAATAATTCTTTCATACATGTCACTCTTGATTCATTGCATATCCCAGTACACCGTCGGAGGCATCCACATAGAGTCATATTTTGTTCTAAGTATTGAGTTGTAATCTTGAGTTGTAAGGAAATAAAAGTGTGATGATCTTCATTATTAGATCATTGTCCCAAGTGAGGAAAGGATGATGGAGACTATGATTCCCCCACAAGTCGGGATGAGACTCTGGACGAAAAAAAGAGAGAAAGGCCATAAAAAAGGGAAAGGCCCAAGAAAAGAGAGAAAAAGAGAGAAGGGACAATGCTACTATCCTCTTTACACACTTGTGCTTCAAAGTAGCACCATGATCTTCATGATAGAGAGTCTCCTATGTTGTCACTTTCATATACTAGTGGGATTTTGTCATTATAGAACTTGGCTTGTAAATTCCAATGATGGGCTTCCTCAAAATGCCTTAGGTCTTCATGAGCAAGCAAGTTGGATGCACACACACACAGTTTCTTTTGTTGAGCTTTCATACACTTATAGCTCTAGTGCATCCATTGCATGGCAATCCTTACTCAATCACGTTGATATCTATTAATGGGCATCTCCATAGCCCGTTGATAGGCCTAGTTGATGTGAGACTATCTTCTCCTTTTTTGTCTTCTCCACAACCACCATTCTATTCCACATATAGTGCTATGTCCATGGCTCACGCTCATGTATTGCGTGAAAGTTGAAAAAGTTTGAGAATTCTAAAGTATGAAACAATTGCTTGGCTTGTCATCGGGGTTGTGCATGATTAAATACTTTGTGTGATGAAGATAGAGCATAGCCAGACTATATGATTGTGTAGGGATAGCTTTCTTTAGCCATGTTATTTTGAGAAGACATGGTTGCTTTGTTAGTATGCTTGAAGTATTACTATTTTTATGTCAATACGAACTTTTATATTGAATCATTTGGATCTGAACATTCATGCCACAATAAAGAAAATTACATTGAGAAATATGCTAGGTAGCATTCCACATCAAAAATTCTGTTTTTATCATTTACCTACTCGAGGATGAGCAGGAATTAAGCTTGGGGATGCTTGATACGTCTCCAGCGTATCTATAATTTTTTATTGTTCCATGCTATTATATTACCCATTTTGTATGTTTATGGGCTTTACTATACACTTTTATATCATTTTTGGGACTAACCTACTAACTCGAGGCCCAGCCCAAATTGTTGTTTTTTTGCCTATTTCAGTGTTTCGAAGAAAAGGAATATCAAATGGAGTACAAACGGAATGAAACCTTCGGGAGCGATCTTTTTGGAATAAACGCAATCCAGGAGACTTGGAGTGGACGTCAACAAGCAGCCGAGGCGGCCACGAGGCAGGAGGGCGAGCCCCCCACCCTCATGGGCCCCTCGTGACTCCCCTGACCGTCCTCCTTCGCCTATATATACCTCCATACCCTGAAAACTACCAGGAGCACCACGAAACCCTATTTCCACCATCACAACCATCTGTACCCGTGAGATCCCATCTTGGGGCCTTTTTCGGTGCTCCGCTGGAGGGGGAATCGATCACGGAGGGCTTCTAAATCATCGCCAAGGCCCTGCGATGAGTTGTGAATAGTTTACCACAGACCTTCAGCTCCATAGTTATTAGCTAGATGGCTTCTTCTCTCTCTTTGAATCTCAATACAAAGTTATCCTCGATCTTCTTGGAGATCTATTCGATGTAACTCTTTTTGCGGTGTGTTTGTCGAGATTCGATGAATTGTGGGTTTATGATCAAGTTTATCTATGAGAAATATTTGAATCTCCTATGATTTCTTTTATGCGTGATTGGTTATCTTTGCAAGTATCTTTGAATTATCAGTTTGGTTTGGCCTACTAGATTGATCTTTCTTGCAATGGGAGAAGTGCTTAGCTTTGGGTTCAATCATGCGGTGTCCTTTCCCAGTGACAGCAGGGGCAGCAAGGCACATATTGTATTGTTGCCAATGAGGATAAAAAAGATGGGGTTTATATCATATTGCTTGAGTTTATCCCTCTACATCATGTCATCTTGTCTAATGCGTTACTCTCTTATTATGAACTTAATACTCTAGATGCATGCTGGATAGCGGTCACTATGTGGAGTAATAGTAGTAGATGCAGAATCGTTTCGGTCTACTTGTCGTCGACGTGATGCCTATATACATGATCATGCCTAGATAATATCATAACTACGCGCTTTTCTATCAATTGCTCGACAGTAATTTGTTCACCAAACGTAATACTTATGCTATCTTGAGAGAAGCCACTTGTGTAACCTATGGCCCGAGGGTCTGTTTTCCATCATATAAGTTTCCGATCTACTTTATTTTGCAATCTTTACTTTTCAATCTATATCATAAAAATACCAAAAATATTTATCTTATATTATTATCTCTATCAGATCTCACTTTCGCAAGTGGCCGTGAAGGGATTGACAACCCCTTTATCGCATTGGTTGTGAGGTTCTTGTTTGTTTGTGTAGGTACTGGATAGATACCTTGGTTCTCAAAACAGAGGGAAATACTTACGCTACTTTGCTTCATCACCCTTTCCTCTTCAAGGGAAAACCAACGCAGTGCTCAAGAGGTAGTAGCGTTCTGGATACAGGGGTACCCAGACTTGCCAGCCTTCGGCCCAATGCATGCTTCCATCGACGGCCTGGTACGGCCCAGCTCTAGCATCAATAGCTCAAGACCC
Source organism: Triticum aestivum (assembly GCF_018294505.1). NCBI lineage: Eukaryota > Viridiplantae > Streptophyta > Magnoliopsida > Poales > Poaceae > Triticum > Triticum aestivum. The sequence continues at coordinate 185,325,029 of NC_057807.1, forward strand.
TCGCGAGGCAGACGACACCAAGACCCCCGAGGGATCGGCCTCCTCAGGCTAGTTCTCAAGGGGCGGAGAGTTCTATAAAAGTTGCACCTCACGAGGCTCAGCTGGCGTGAGCCGAGACGACCAAGGCCAGGCGGGCGCAGAGCGCCAGTTTCCTCTTTGGCGCAAAGGAGGCAGGCGGTAGGCACGGAGTCCCGAGGAATCAGCTAAAGGTTTCCATTCTAGTGCAACAATACCAAGACCACCAGCACGGATAGGATGTACTACTTGTCCCCCTTCAAATCTGGCCATTGTGGTATCCCTTCCCGCCAACATTTGGGAAGAGGACCAAGGCCACTATAAATAGGACTTAGCCACCAAAGAAGGGGGAGAGACGAACAGAGCAAAGCCATTCCACCTCACCAGCTCTCTCAAGCTAAAGAACACCTCACCTCCTAAGGCCAGTTCATCCACTGTACTAGTTCGTCCTCAGCCCTTGGAGGCAATCCACCAAAACTCTAGAGTAGGGTATTGTCGGTGTCAAAACCGGCGGATCTCGGGTAGGGGGTCCCGATCTATGCGTCAAGGCTGATGATAACAGGAAGCAAGGGACACAGATGTTTACCCAGGTTCAGTCCCTCTCGATGGAGGTAAAACCCTACTTCCTGCTGGATTAATATTGATGATATGGGTAGTACAAGAGTAGATCTACCACGAGATCGTAGAGGCTAAACCCTAAGATCTAGCCTATGATGGTATGATTGTGATTGTGATTGGCCTTCTAAAGACCAACCTCTCCGGTTTATATAAACACCGGAGAGGGCTAGTGTTTACATGGAGTCGGTTACAAGAAAGGAAACACAATATCTGGATTGCCAAGCTTGTCTTCCACGCAAAGGAGAGTCCCATCCGGACACGGGCCGAAGTCTTGAGTCTTGTATCTTCACGCTTCAATAGTCCAGACGTTGTACACAGTCCGGCTGTCCGGATACCCCCTTATCCAGCACTCCCTCAGTAGCCCCTGAACCAGGCTTCAATGACGATGAGTTCGGCGCGCAGTATTGTCTTCGACATTGCAAGGCGGGTTCCTTCTCCGAATACTCCAAAGTAGTCATCGAACACTCAAATCCTGTCCGGATCCACAAAATGATCTTTACACACCGCTGTAGAGAGAATTATATTTCAAAAATGCAATCTGCTGACATTTTTTTCTGATGGCCTGACTTGTTATTACCGTCGGATCATTATTCGAATCGTCTTCCCAGAACCAGCTACACCGCATATTGCGAGGCGGTTTCTTTGACACGTCTTGTCAAAGCAGAGATCGTGTCCCCTTATCATGGGATTCTCATCAATACGGCTATGGATAATCCCACAACGCCATTAATCGTGGCGCTTGGGAAACAAGCGATTCCCAATGGGCAAGCGGGGAGGCGCACCGCTTTCGGCGCCTCTGTAAAGGGATAAGATTTCCCTATTTTCACCCACGCCTTCTTTCTCCTTTGCCCACTCTTGCCCCCTCGAGATCTAGCACGCAAGCCCAAGTCTTCTCCGCACAGCTAAACATGTCTGGAGCAGGAGGCAAGTGGGTGGCTTCCACCATCAAGGAGAAGCACATCACAAATCTTCGGGCGGCCGGATACTTGGCCGCGGACATAGCGCACCGGCTACCGGATGCTGGGCAGGTCATTCTGACCCCAGCACCCCATGAGAGGGTCGTATTCGCCGCACACTTCGTCCGTGGACTGGGATTTCCACGTCATCCCTTCGTCTGCGGGCTCATGTTCTACTACGGGCTAGATTTCCATGATCTATCCCCGAACTTCGTCCTCAACATCTCGGTGTTCATCGACGTATGCGAGGCCTTCCTCCGCATCCGGCCTCACTTTGGCCTATGGCTGCAAACCTTCTGCGTGAAGCCGAAGGTTGTGAGCGGCCAACAAGCAGAGTGCGGAGGGGCCATGGTGGGCAGAATGCCCAACGTCACATGGCTGCTCCTTTGCGGAGACCGTAAAAGGATGGCTATCAGGGTGGTTCTACATCACCGAGCCGCGCGGCGCCAACTAGGCCGCGGCCCCCGAATTCAGATCCGGATCCCCCATGCGGCTCAACTCCTGGGAAAGGAAGGGCCTGTCCAGGGGCGATTCTACGGAGCTGACCGGACTCCAGACATGCATCAAGAGCATGAAGGACAAGAACATCAAGCTTGTCAATGTGATCCAGGTCATGCTCGTTCGTCGGATCCTGCCCTGCCAGAGGCGGGCAGTAAATCTATGGGAGTTCGTCCCGGACAAACACCAGACGCTCCGGAAGATCTACGACATGACCCATAAAGGCGCATGGAAGGTGCTTTTCAAGGCCTCCGAAGTACCTCCTCCCACATCCAAGGACCGCGGGCTTCAAGCGGCGCGGGCCCCTAGTCAGGTGAGTTCTCAGATTACCACCGGACCTGGTTCTTGCCAATATATTTATAAGAGAGCCGTAAGTAGTTATGCATATTTGTTTTAGGATTATGTGGATACGGGAGAGCAGGTTTACTGTCCGGCTCTGCTGCCAGAAGGCCTGGCCGATGCTCTCCTGACGGAGATGCTGGTCCCGGCACCATACAAGGTGCCGGAGAAGAAGGCTCAGAAGAAGGCCCCGGGGATCCGAAAGGGTCTCCGGCGCAAGGTTGTGCCAGAAGCCTCGTCCGAAGACGACAAGGAGGACTCCTCCCATGAAGGGGAGGAGGAAGAAGAAGAAGACGCCCCATCCGAAAAGGATGAGGGGCCCGAGGAGGCGGACCAGGGGGCCTGAAAAGGCCCTCGGTGCAAGGCCATCATGCCCCTGTCGTCTGATGACGACGAGACAGATTCCTCCCGCGGTGGCGGGGGAATCAAGAAGAAATTCCACCTCCCCACACTGCGGAGGGGAAGAAGAGAAAAGCCGCCCTAGAGGGGGAGGCTGGGGCGTCCAAGAAGTGGAAGGTGCCCGTTCCGGACTACTCCGCCACAGCCGCTCATAGTGAGGAAGGGTGGCTGCCCAGGGGGAAGCTCCCAGTGCGATTGTAAGTGTCCGCATTCTATCATGGTTTCACTTCATAGTTTTCATACTTATAATGCCAAACATATATGCAGTCCGGCCAAGGATCACCCTGAGGTATCTTCCTCCGGATCCCTGAGCGATTCAGCGACAAATTTGCTTTCGACGGCCACTACGCCTCAACCCGCGGATGACACGGAGGTGTTGTCCCGAAGGCTCCCCGAGCGGGGGGAGGTGACTCTGGAGACACCCCAAGGCGGCATTCCAGATGTCGGACACGCGGGGTTCAAGATCCCCGCGGATTGTGTCGATGAGAGCCACGGCGGACCGGGCTCTGAGCCGAACACCATCCTGGAACCTGCAGTGGTTCCGGACTCAGGCGGGCAGCCCCTCTTTAGGAAGGGAGAGCCGTCTGCATCAAGGACTTCCATTGCGCCCGAGGCGCCGGATTGTCTTCTGGAAGCGCTTCGCGGCGCTTCCATGGATGAGGAGCACCATACTCTTATGAGTGCGGTGATTCGGAAGGTTTCGTCCGCCTAGAGCAGACTAACCGAAGCCTGCACCAGCCTCCTAACAAGCTTTGAGGTAAGTGATAAATATGTGCAAAATTACCACCTGATAGGTAGTAGCCCCTGATACTCTGTTTGGTGTTTTGAAAGAAAAGCCAAACGGAGGGTCAATTATAATCCGCAGGAGTCGAATAAGCAGGTTGTGCTGCTTGCTGTTGCTGCCCGTACTGCCGAGGTTGCCGAACTGAAACAGGACCTAGAGCAGACGCAGGGGGAGCTCGACCTCACGAGGTGGCAGCTTGAAGAGAACAAGGGTAAGTGATTCCCGCTCTTATGCATTTGAGGATACTCAAAATTGGTGAGTCTAACACCTAAGTGTCGTGACTATGTGACAGGGGCCACCGCCGAAGTGGTGTCCCTGAAGAAGGCGCCGTCCGAGGCCGAAGACAAGGCGGCCTCAGAATGTAAGGAGCGCGAAAAGCAAAGTGCTAGGGTGGGCGAGGTACAACAAGAGCTCCGGGACCTCGGCAAGAAGTGTGAGTCCGTGGAGCATGAGCTGAATGCGAAAGAGGCCGAGCTTGCTAAGGCCCTTGTAAATGTGAAAGATGCCAAGGCCGAAGCCAGGAAAGCACAGCAGGAGATCCAAGAGGCCAAGAAGATAGCAGTGGGTAAGAAGTTCTTTATGCAAAGCAAACATGTGGAGGAGGCGTTTCGTTTACTTACTCGAATTCGGAGCTCTCCAGGGGCATTTGCAGATCTGCCATACGCTATGGAGTTCTACCGTGCCCAGGAGGGGAGCTCAATCGAGAAGTTGTTCTGGTCCCAGTATGATGGGGCCGAACATCCGATGCCTGTGAGCGACCAACTTAAGTAGTTGGTCGAACTCCATAGGGCGGCCGAGCTGGCTATGAAGGGCTTCATAGTCCGGATGTGGCCGGGTGAGCTCCTGCCCTGTAGCTACTTTGGCCTGATCAAGCGGATGGTAGATGCCTGTCCGCGGCTTGAGGTGATCAAGCGATCCGTTTGCATTGAAGGTGCCCGCCGGGCCTTTGCCCGCATCAAGGTGCATTGGGGCAAGCTGGATGCGGAGAAGCTGGTCAAGGATGGGCCACCTAAGGGCAAGGTACATCGCCATTCCGAGATGTACTATGATGGCGTGATGAAGGGTGCTCGTCTCGTCGCCGATGAGTGTACCAAGGAGGCCATTTTAGAGTGAATTCACTTCTGTCATGTTTGTAATTTAAGGACGAAGTTACTTGCGCTATGTAGCGCTTTTGTTATTTAAAATATTACCTTCTGTGCGGCTGTTTATAAAATCCTGAAAGTAGGCCAGTCGTCGGCTTCGGCCCCCACGTGGCTAGCACTGGGGTGTTCGTGGAAAACCGGGACACTCTTTATCCAAATGTTTGGTCCCTTAAGGAGGTGTTCGACGCAGCGAACGAGGCAATCGTACTATGCGGCTTTATAACTTTCACTTAGCCAAAGAAGTTTACAATTTTAAATTTCGGTGAAGCCCGTAGAATCCGAAAGGCCGAATTGGGGCGCTATATACGCCTAGATCGGACAAAGCCGATTTATCGCCTAAAGCGGAAAATCTTTAAGGATTTTAAGACCTCTCGAACAGCGACCAGCTCTCGCCACATCATGCCGGTCAGCTTTTGGCTTTCTCTACTGAGGTGCTCGTCCGGAAGAACCGGGACACAATCGCAGTAGTTCTCCTTGCGCTACCTTAGCCGATATAGCGGAACATAAGGCACCAAAACAAGGGAGCCGGGCTATCCCAACTGTAGACCCAAGACATGATTCCAAGCTGATGAATATAGTGCTATAAGTTCGGGGTGCCGCACTGTTGAAAGTGTTCGGACTTTATTTGCCATATTATGGGGTGCCATGAGAAGCCACTGGCAAACTAACCGTACCAAGGTGTACGGATGCAATACCGAATAAAAATTTATAAGAGAAGAAAATGCTCAAATAAGGATAATAAGCTGACACTATCTATAATCTCTCATTGACGAAAAATACGTTTAAGCGTATGTTTACAATGGATGCATTAAGCAGAGATAAAAATAGGACTATTTGACACGTCCTATCTAGGGGCAGGCTGTGTACAGATAGATAAAGCAGGTATAATGATCGTTAATAGATTCCACCTGGGTATTTCCTTCTATGCACAACGTCTGTTGCCTCCTTGGATGTCTCTCCCATATGAGTCCAGCAATTCGGCTCTTCTAAAGATGCTGCACTAATGCGGTGTCCTGAAATGTTAGAGGAAAAGATTATGAAGGTATTTGGCGGTTACCCACACTATTGACTTAGTCGTTGACGTGCCTCCGCCTACGCCCATGGTATGTTGAGTGCGTAATTGTGTACGCGTGGCACGAATGCTGCTTTGAAGGGGCTTGAGCGGAGGCCGGACTGCTAATCACGCTCTTGATGATCCTGTTGCGGGGTGCTCTGGACTCGCTTGACTGTGCTCGAAGTTGTCGCTGGATTGGTTTGTCGGAGTAGGCCACATTGTACTTCTTCCGCGAGGGCTGCCGTATGCTCTTCTGTTCGAAGGGAGCGGTCCATATTTCCATTGACAGTGATGACCCCGCGCGGTCCTGGCATCTTGAGCCTGAGGTATGCGTAATGTGGCACCGCATTGAATCTAGCGAATGCGGTTCGTCCGAGCAGTGCGTGGTAACCACTACGAAAAGGGACCATATCGAAGATTAACTCTTCGCTCCGGAATTTATCCGGGGATCCGAAGACCACTTCCAGTGTTATAGAGCCCGTACAACGGGCCTCTACTCCAGGAATTACACCTTTAAAGGTAGTTTTGGTGGGCTTGATCCTTGAAGGATCAATGCCCATCTTGCGCACTTTGTCCTGATAAAGCAGGTTCGGGCTGCTGCCGCCATCCATAAGGACACGCGTGAGGTGGAATTCGTCGATGATTGGGTCTAAGACCAATGCGGTTGAGCCGCCGAGACGGATGCTAGTAGTGTGATCCCTACGGTCAAAGGTGATCGAACAAGCTGAGCATGGATTGAACTTGGGGGCGACTGGCTCCATCGCATAGACGTCCCATAGTGCCCGCTTTCGTTCCCGCTTGGGTATGTGGGTGGCATAGATCATGTTGACCGTTTTCACCTGGGGGGGGGGGTGGTGGGATTTCTTTTGTCCCCCCGTATTCGGACGCCGGGGCTCTTCGTCATCGTCGCTGTGCAGCCCCTTGTCCTTGTTTTCGGCGTTTATCTTGCCGGCCTATTTGAACTCCCAGCCATCTCTATTGGTGTGGTTGGCTGGTTTGCCCGGTGTGCCATGAATTTGGCACGAGCGCTCCAGTATGCGGTCCAGACTGGACAGTCCGTGATAATTTCTTTTGAACGGCTTTTTCCGCCGTCCGGACTTAGATCAGCTGAATCCGGCGTTGACTGTCGTGTCTTCAGTGCTGTCACCGTTGTTCCGTCTCTTGTGTCTGTCGCGCCGTGGCTTGCCATTAGTATCACGGCCATCCGAAGTGCCGGAATGTGGCATGGTGCCGCTGCGAGCCAACCAGCTATCCTCACCCAGACAAAAGTCGGCGTTGACTATCGTGTCTTCAGTGCTGTCACCGTTGTTCCGTCTCTTGTGTCTGTTGCGCCGTGGCTTGCCATTAGTATCACGGCCATCCGAAGTGCCAGAATGTGGCATTGTGCCACTGCGAGCCAACCAGCTATCCTCTCCCAGACAAAAGCGGGTCATTAGTGTTGTGAGAGCTACCATGGACTTGGGTTTTTCCTGGCCGAGGTGTCGAGCGAGCCACTCGTCTCGGATATTATGCTTGAAAGCCGCCAAGGCTTCGGCGTCCGAACAGTCGACTATTTGGTTCTTTTTAGTTAGGAACCGAGTACAAAATTTCCGGGCTGACTCTCCGGGCTGTTGAGTAATGTGGCTCAGGTCATCGGCGTCCGGTGGTCGCACATATGTGCCCTGGAAGTTATCAAGGAATCCGTCTTCCAGGTTTTCCCAACTGCCAATGGAATTTGCTGGCAGGGTGTTTAACCAGTGCCGGGCTGGTCCTTTGAGCTTAAGGGGAAGATATTTGATGGCTTGTAGATCATCTCCGCGGGCCATGTGAATGTGGAGAAGGAAATCTTTGATCAATACTGCGGGGTCTGTTGTGCCATCGTATGATTCGATGTTTACGGGTTTGAACCCTTCTGGGAATTCATGATCCATCACTTAGTTAGTGAAGCAGAGGGGGTGTGCGGCGCCTCTGTGCCGGGCTATGTGGCTACGCAGGTCGGATTGATCTGGGTTGCTGTGTTTGGCCCGGCCGGACTTGTTGATGACGTATCCGGCGCGACGATCATCATCGCGCGCTGGGGCGCGCCCCCGTGATCCGTAGATCGATCTTGGCTGTCCTGCTTTGTTTTCCAGAATATCTTGCAGGTCTTGCCTGTTGCCCTGGGCCGTAGTGTATCTGTGTGGCGGTGCGGGCTGGTATCCGGGCTGATATCCCGTTTTATCACGGCCACGGGGTGGCCAGTCAGCCGTTTGGTGTTCGAGTCCGTATTCCTCGGCTGCCGGGACTTCAGTCCATCTATCTGTGAGCAGATCTTGATCAGCTTGGAGTTGCTGCTGCTTCTTCTTCAGGCTCCTCGCAGAGGCTATAAGCCTACGCTTGAAGCGCTCCTGCTTTACGGGATCCTTAGGCACGCCAAATTCATCGTCGCCGAGGCTAATCTCGTCTTCGGAGGGGGCATGTAGTTGTCCTCCTCCGGGTATGCGTTCGTCGCCTGTTCTTCTAGGCTGACCTGCTCATCTTCCTGTTCGGCTTGCTCGAAGGCGGGCTGGTCAGGGTCATATTCTTCTTTGGCGCCATCCGGTTTATTTTCGTCTCCGGGGCCGGTATTGCTGTGGCGGGGCTTGGAGCGGCGCCGACGACGCCCATGCTTTGCTTTTCTTCCCGAGGGGTTATCCTTCGTTGCCTCATCGCCATTGGTTTCCTTCGGAGTGTCCACCATATATATATATCGTATGAGGAGGTGGTCGTCCATCGCCCTGTGAGCGGTGGCTCATGTAATTCTCCTACATCATCGTCCATACCATCGATGTCTTCGGAGTCAAAGTCAAGCACGTCGGTTAGATCATCGATTGTGGCAATGAAGTGGGTGGTGGGTGGGCAACGAATTCCGTCGTCGTCTGCTTCCCTCTCAAGCCGGACATAGTTCGGCCTAGAGTCTCCTGACAAAGAGAGAGACTTCGATAAGTTTTGCATGTCGCCAAAGGGCGAGTGCTGAAAGACGTCCGCCGCGGTGAACTCCATCACCGGAGCCCAACCAGGTTCGGCGGGCTCAAGGACGCACAGACTGGAGCCTACAAACGGATATGAATCCGGGGGTCCGGAGTCACAGGCTCCCTCAGAAGTGAGGCCTATGTTCGGCACCATCGCCGATGAGGGTACGGCCTATGGGGCAGGGTCCAGCCCTCCGTCCTTAGGCAACGCAACCTGCCCCGAATTTAGATCCGGGGCTTCTGCCGGGGTCATATCTTGGTCATCGTCTGACAGCAGGTCTAAGCCGTGCTCATCGTGATTGTTCAGCAATCCTGGTGCTAGCCCGAATCCGTCGAGGATCAAGTCTCCGCGAATATCCGCTGCGTAGTTCAAGTTTCTGAACCTAACCTGGTGGCCAGGGGCATAGCTATCGATCTGCTCCAGGTGGCCAAGCGAATTGGCCCGCAGTGCGAAGCCGCCGAACATGAAGATCTGTCTGGGGAGGAAAGTCTCGCCCTGGACAACGTAATTGATGATGATTGAAGGAGCCATCGAGCCTAACATCGACGACACAGAGGAACTCTCAATGAAAGCACCATTGTTGGTGTTAAAACCGACGGATCTCGGGTAGGGGGTCCCGATCTATGCGTCAAGGCTGATGGTAACAGGAAGCAAGGGACACAGATGTTTATCCAGGTTCGGGCCCTCTCGATGGAGGTAAAACTCTACTTCCTACTTGATTAATATTGATGATATGGGTAGTACAAGAGTAGATCTACCACGAGATCGTAGAGGCTAAACCCTAAGAGCTAGCCTATGATGGTATGATTGTGATTGTGACCGGCCTTTAAAGACCAACCTCTCCGGTTTATATAGACACTCGAGAGGGCTAGGGTTTACATGGAGTCAGTTACAAGAAAGGAAACACAATATCCGGATAGCCAAGCTTGCCTTCCACGCAAAGGAGAGTCCCATCCGGACACGGGCCGAAGTCTTGAGTCTTGTATCTTCACGCTTCAATAGTCCGGACGTTGTACACAGTCCGGCTGTCCGGATACCCCCTTATCCAGGACTCCCTCAGGTATTACACCGCAAGGTGGCCCGAACCAGGATAAACCGTTGTGTCTCTCTATCCCTTTTGTGCTCAACGTGCAAGGCTTAGGAAGTTCGTGAATAGGTAGGCTGGGTAGGTTGAGATCTCCTCATGCACCCCAAAGTTTGAACCTATCAAGGGTTTGCGGAACCCTAAATCCGATAGTCTTCGGTAAGAAGCTCCATGGGGGGAAGGAGTCCGGCGAGGCTAACGCTCTCGTCTTCGGACGATGCGACCCGCTCTGGATCTAAGGTCGGGCCAGGTATGAGTGTTGACCCCTGAATGAGATCTAGCAGGGGATCCGATGAGCCTTCTTGATGGGGGCACAGAACAACAGTCGAGGCCGCGAACCCCTTGAAGATTAGATCTCCTCGAATGTCCGTGACGTAGTTCAGGTTTCCAAACCTGATCTGGTGGCCGAAGGGGTAACTTTCGACCTGCTCCAGGTGGCAGATCGAGTTGGCCCGAAACACGAAGCCACCAAACACAAAGACCTATCCAGGGAGAAAGGTTTCCCTGGATGCAGCATCATTGTTGACGAAGAGCTGAGCCATCAATCCTTCTATCAACGATACAGCAGAGCTCTCAATGAAAGCACCAATGTCGGTGTCAAAACCGGCGGATCTCAGGTCGGGGGGGGCGGGCAAGCTATATGTCTAAGGATCGGTGGTGACTATGATCAAAAGGACACAGTGTTTACCTAGGTTCGGGCCCTCTTAATGGAGGTAAAACCCTACTCCTACTTTATTATATTCGAAGGGTATAGGGGTTACAAGAGTTGATCTACCAAGAGATCGTATTGGCTAACCCCAGTTTGGCTAGCTTAGTATTGTTGTGATACTGCCTTCGATATAGCCCTCCGGTTTATATAGACACCGGAGGGGCTTAGGGTTGTACAAAGTTAGTTTAGCAGGAAGGAAATAACATATCCGGACACCTAAACTTGCCATCCACATATACGGGTGTGCCTACTGGACACGAGAGGTGGTCTTCTGCCTTGTATTTTGACGGCCCATCAGTCCGGCCCATACCCAATAGACCGGACGCCCTAGGACCCCCTAGTCCAGGACTCCCACAAATGGCACCTGCACACAAATAACAAATACTCGCAACCCGATGTATTAAAGGGGTAGTCAATCCCTTTCGGGAAACGGCACCCAAAATTGGCAAGTGGACGTGAGAAAGTTGTAATAAACTGATAGATAGATTGTCAAATTAAATAAAGTGTATCAAGGTATTTTTGTATTTTTTGGTTTAATAGATGTGAAAATAAAAGCAACTAAAATAGGTAGCAAAGGCAAATATAATAAAGAAGAGACTCGGGGGTCGTAGGTTTCACTAGTGGCCTCTCTCGAGAAAAATAGCAAACAGTGGGTAAACGAATTACTATTGGGTAATTAATAGAACTTCAAATAATCATGATGATATCCAAGCAATGATCATTATATAGGCATCACGAGATTAGTAGATCGTCTCCTGCCGGCATCTACTACTATTACTCCACACATCAACCGCTATCCAGCATCCATCTACTGTATTAAGTTCATGGAGAAACAGAGTAATGCCATAAGACCGATGACATGATGTAGACAAGATCTATTTATGTGGAAATAGAGCCCAACTTGTTATCCTTAATGGCAATGATACATACATGTCGGTTCCCGTTTTGTCACTGGGATCAAGCACCGTAATATCGAACCCATCACAAAGCACCTCTTCCCATTGCAAGATAAATAGATCAAGTTGGCCAAACAAAACCCAAATATCAGGGAAGAAATACGAGGCTATAAGCAATCCTGCATATAAGAGATCAAAGAAACTCAAATAACTTTCATGGATAAAAAAACATAGATCTGATCATAAACTCAAAGTTCAACAGATCCCAACAAATGCACTGCAAAAAGAGTTACATCATATGGATCTCCAAGAGACCAATGTATTGAGATTCAAAAGAGAGAGAGAGGAAGCCATCTAGGTACTAACTATGGATCCATAGGTCTACAAAGAACTACTCATGCATCATGGGAGAGGCACCAATCAAAATGATGAACCCCTCCATGATGGAGTCTAGATTGGATCTGGTGGTTCTGGAACTTGCGGTGGCTGGAATTGATTTTCGTCGACTCCCCTAGGGTTTTTGGAATATTGGGGTATTTATAAAGCAAAGAGGCGGTTCGGGAGGCCACCGAGGTGGGCACAACCCACCAGGGAGTGCCTGGGCCTCCTGGCGCGCCCTGGTGTCTTGTGATCACATTGGGCTCCCTCTTTGGCACTTCTGTGGCCCACTGGATGTCTTCTGGTCCAAAAAAATCCACAAAAAATTTCACTGCATTTGGACTCAGTTTGGTATTCATTTCCTGCGATGTAAAAAACATGCAGAAAGCAACAAGTGGCACTGGGCACTATGTTAATAGGTTAGTACCAAACAACGATATGAAATGACTATAAAATGACTATAAAATGATTGTAAAACATCCAAGAATGATAATATAACAACATGGACCCATCATAAATTATAGATATGTTGGAGACGTATCAGCAACCCCAAGCTTAATTCATGTTCGTCCTCGAGTAGGTAAATGATAAAAATAGAATTTTTGATGTGGAATGCTGTCGGATATCGGGTTATGGCAAAACCCTTAAGGTTTGAACTTTGGGGTGCGCACGAAGATCTTCTCCCTACCGATCCACACCCCAAAACCTCGCCGCGATTCTAAGCTAGCACGATGAACAACACAAGGGACACGAGGTTTATACTGGTTCGGGCCACCATTGTGGCGTAATACCCTAATACAGTGTGTGGTGTGGTGGATTGCCTTTGGGGATGATGATGAGCAGTACAGAGGAAGAACAGCCTCGCGAGGGGTGTTCTTGAGTTGGTGCGGTGTTCTACCAGGGAAGGATTCGATGATCTCTACTGTGGTGGCTATCTCTATTTATAGAGGCCCTGGTCCTCTTCCCAAACATTGAGCGGGAAGGGAGCCAACAACGGCCATTTTGAAGGGGGACAACTAGTACAAGCTATCCTAACTAAAGGTGGTCTTCGGCTGCCAAAGGCACTGGTAATGACGCCGTCTTGGACTCCACGGTGATCTCCGCCCTGTCGCTCTGCTAGTCTTGGTCCGTTGCATCGATATGGGAACCTTTGCCTAATGCCTCGGTCCTCCACGCATGCGCTTGCCCCCTTTGCATCATAGAGGAAATGAGGACACTGCGCTGGCTGGCGCCCGCCCGGTCTTGATCGTCATGGCTTGCGTCATGAGAACCTCGCGAGGTACTCCTTGCCTTGATCTCTCCGCCTCCTCGTGAGCCTGCTTGGTGAGGCCACCCCTGAGGAGGCCTTGTGTCGTCCGCCTCACGAGGTTCTTGGACTTGGGTTGATGAAGACGGGCCGTACTGGGCCACTGCCGAGCCACGCCGCAGGCCGCAGGTAGGCATGTCTGGGGACCCCCGTTCCCAGAACGCAGACAGTAGCCCCCGGGCCCAAGGCGCGCTCGGACTTGCTTTAGCAGCGAAGCCAAAGGGCAAGCGCGGAGCGCCGCGGGCCCCAATATCTGTGGCCATGGTTGCCGTGTGGCGGTTGATTGGACGCGGGCATCTCCGCTTCCCCACACTGCCTCGGCAACTGCCCGACTGACAAAAGGTTGGACTGGGCTAAGCTTACCTTCATTGCTCTCATTCGCCTTGCTCCAGATCCCATTCCTTGCTCTTTCTCTCTTGCTTCTAGGATCTCCAGATCCGCTCCATCCTTCCTCTTTCAGCAAGCAATGGCGCCCCACCAGGCCGCGGCCGAGGCTCTGCCGGCTGGGCACTCACCGGCCCTGGATCCTCCCAACATGATGGAGAAGAATCTCGCCGCTACGCGCCTGATGACGGTGGCGCAGGGCAGCAAGATGGGGGAGACCGAGCTTCGGGCCGGCTCCGCCCAGCCGGAGGCTAAGGGGAGCACCTTCTACCCCTTCTTCATGAGCACCGTCATCGCCGGCCTGGTGCCTCCCTTCTCCGAGTTCTTCTACGCTGTCCTCCGCCATTACAAGCTGCATGCCCTTCATCTCCATCCCAACTCTGTCCTCCTTCTGTCAATTTTTGCCTACTACTGCGAGGCGCATGTTGGGGTGATACCGTCCGTGGCTTTGCTGCGCCACTTCTTCTCCCTCCGAATCACCGGCAGCCATACCTCGGCGTGCGCCAGCTTCGTCGCGTACTCCAAGGCCAACCGGATCTCAAAGACCGGGCAGAGGGTCGATGGCTTCCGGAGCAAGTGGGTCATGCTGGATGCCGGATGCATCCACTCTTGGTTGGTGTTGCCCACGGAGTAGCCCCAGGCTGATGAGGCGTGGTCCCGTGCGAAGCTTAATGACCGATGGGCGAATTTGGTGACAGAGAAGATGAACGCCGACATGCGGCCGGGCAACATGAAGGCGGCAAAGCTGACCGGGGCCACGCTCCTAAGGGAGTTCCTAGCGCAGCGGGTGGCTCCACTTCAGGCGCACTCATGCCCGTTGTGGACACTTGGGGGTGCGGACGATGATCTCCGCCTGAACTCGGTGGCCCTAGCCGACAAGGATCTGGTCGCAACTCTCCTCTTCTTGGTCGGAGAGGATGTGGAAGGTCTGGAGGGCGCTCCTGGCCCCCTGTTCTTCAGCGAAAACTGGCAACAGGTGGTCGATGCCATGCCCACCTTCGATGGGAGCGGTCTAGTGCCAGAGGTGCCTCCTGAGGGCCAGGAGGTGACGACACCGGTGGAATTGTCTTCTGATGATTCCGCGGAGGAGGAGAGGAATATGAAGAAGAAGAGGAGCACAACTCGGAGGTGACCACTGAGGGGACGGGGGAGAATTCTCCCCGGCACAGGGCTAGCATTCTCCGCACCCTGCCAGACGACGACGAGGCTGACACTAGGCGAGAGAGAGAGGACCCGCCCGTGATCCCGAAGAAAGACATGTTGGGGCTGATCTCCCGAGGGGCTACCCCGGCCCAGGCACAGCCCGAAGCCGCCTGTAGCCCTTCTGGTGCGCCCTCTTCTGCCTCTGGACCTGTCGAGGCTGCGCCCTGGACAAAGAGGCTCACGGGCTTTAAGCTCGGCAAGAGACCCCTAGAATACGCCGCGATTGACCAACAAGTGCTCAAACCCCATCTTGTTCTTGTTTTTGCTACCGAGGCTTGACGTTCTACATCACTTGGTTAGGCCGCCGCTTGCATCGAAGAAGATGAAGGGGAACATGGCTGCTCCGCTTAGGGCAGGCTCATCTGTCACAGCTGCGCCCTCGCCCGTGGGAAGGGGAGGCAGCAAAGCACGCATCTCCCCTGCCCGGTCGTCCTCGCGAGGTCTGGAGGAGCGCTCTGACGAGGTGCCAGCGCCCATGGCCTTGCTGACTCTGGAGATGCCGGTGGCTGAGGTGGAGAAGGCTCAGGACCTCCCAGTCTCCCAACCCGTGATCACGCTACCGCCTTCTCCTCCCGCACAACTGGTTTCAGACTCCTCTGCCTCCTCCGCCGTATTGGAAAACGCCCTTGCTAGGCTAGGCCGGCTGCAAGAAGACCTCTATGGCGCCAACCCCCACCTGGTGGCCGAGCACCTGGAGCTGATCTCTGGCTGGGTTCACTCCGACACCTCCGTCAGAGCGGCGCTAAGCCGGGTTGCGGCATCTTCCAAGGAGAAGCAAGTCACCGCCCAGGCTGCAGCCGCCCGTGATGCGGCGCTGAAGGATGCCACGGTCGCCCAGGACCGGTGCAAGGCGTTGGAGACCGAGATGCAGGGTCTGCGTGATGAGCTTGCCAAAGAAGGTCGCGGCCGCCAGGCGAAGGAGGAGGAGGTGAAGGCTTGGGAGAGCGCTATCGGGAACCGCGGCGCCGAGCTAGCTACTGAACGCGGCCGGCTGATGAGCTGGAGCAAAAGCTGAAGGTGGAAAGGGCCAAGCTGGACGCCAAGGCGAAGGTCCTGGCCGAGGATCGCGTGGCCTTCGCAGATCTTGAGATGAGGTCTCGCAAGGCGCTGAAGACACTCTATGATGGTGGCCTGGATAAGCCGCTGGCTGGGGCCAAGGACGGCCCCGCCCAGCTGCTTCCCTTGGTCGAAGCGCTTGAGGAAGTCGTGACCGGCGTCGGCCCCATGGCCGAGGTTGAGGCACGTGTCCTTTCTTCTGCAGCACTGATGCGGGTCCTTAGCCACGTCTACCTTGGCGACCCTGGCACCAACCTCGACGAGCTGCTGGAGCCTGTGGATGTCGAGCACTCTGCCGCTGCTGCTGAAGCCGTGAAGGGCCGAGCGGATGCCCTGCTAGCGAAGTTCCGCGTGTTCGCCACTGCGCCCAAGGTAGGTACTGCTGACTCCGCGGCCTCGGGAGGTGAAGCCGACAGGTACAACACCACCATGGAGGCGGGGCTCCTGGCGAATGATGGCGTTGCCCAAGGGTGACCTTCTCGCGACTTCTTTCCTGTTTCAACTCCTGCAATATGCACCGCCTCGTGAAGGCGTTTAAACTTGTGTTTGGTATCGTGAGTAAAATTTATGGTTTGTAATATTTGCTTCTAGATTTGCTTCGAGATTTTGCGGTTTCCTTCCTATTTGCTTTGGGTTCTACGTCGGCAGGGCCCGGCCCCGCGCATACCTCAGCCGCCGTTAGCCCCGACCGGATCACCAAGACGGGACCAAGGAGTGAGGGGCTACGTGACAAGTTAGGCTCATGAGTCATGATGCTCAGGAGTCCCCCTTGACGCGCAAACAACAAATAGGGAGGGGGTGTAAGAGTAGATCTGTCATTCTACGTCGGCAGGGCCCAGCCCCGTGCATACCTCAACCGCCGTTAGCCTTGTGGAACTAACGAGTGAGGGGCTACGTGACTAGTTAGGCTCCTGAGTCACGATGCTCAAGAGTCCCCCTTGACGCTCAAACGTTCTTCATACCTTGGCTCTGCTCGAGGAGGGGCGCGCGACGACCAGGTCCGAGGGACCTGGCTGGGTGGCGTGCGCTCGGGCGTGGCGTGGGTGCGGCCCCCATGTCCAGCCCCCTTGCGTGGCGCTCCCGATGGGAGGCGTTGCGATGAGGCCAGACACTAAGCTCTGGGCTCCCTGAGGTTGATACAGCCGTGGGCCGCCCTCAGTTGTTTATCACCAGCGCAGAGCATAGCGCTTCCGCATGTGTATGGACATAGCCGCTCCTCGGCAGTCTCATCAGCCAGCGCGGATCATGGTGCTTCCACTGGTACGTGGGAGGGAGGGCTCCGGGAGGAGCCCCCGGGGCGTGTACAACCCCGCCCTAACACGTGGCTGGCACAACAGGGCTAGACGAGGTGTATCTGGGCACTTGTGAGCCAGCGCGGGACTCATGAGGCCCTACCTCAAGGCGGGTTGCGCCTGGTCTTGAGCCTTGGATGGCTGTGTGTTCCTACGAGATGGTTAGATACAAATGCTCTATGTCCTCAAGTCCTAGGCCTCGAGCGAGCTCAGCCGCCGCTGGTATGCCAGGTCGCGATGCCATGGACAAGGCCAGGGGGCGAGGGCTGGAGAGCCAGTAAGAGCTCCTGAGTCATGATGCTCAGGCGCCCTCCTTTTAACGTGCAAGCAATTTGCATGAGGGAGGGAAGGCCCATGGTAGGCGGCAGATGATAATCATAGGCAGGTTAAGCATGAAAGGCAAATCAGCTCAGATAAAAGTAGGGGGATACATGCCACTGGGCCAGGCCCGAGCGGCTTGGGGATGATGCAGCCCGAGGGGCGCCCCCAGCAAGGTAAACTGAAGACATAAGCAAAAGGGATACATGCCACAGGGACAGACCCACGCAACCTGGGAATGATGCAGCCCTGAGGGCGCTCCCAACTGAAATGAACTCGGAAGATGTCACCTGATACCATTGTAGAGGGGGTGTTGAAGTAGCTGAAGACGCGTGGTGATGAGGCCGACCCTCACGAGCAACCGGATCCCTGAGCCTCGGGAGGCTCTGGGGGTGCAAGCGGTTCCTCGAGGACCATCTCCATCTCCGCCAGGATCGTGTGGTGCCTGACCTCCTGAGCTGCCAGAATGCTCTACAGATGACGCTGGTGAGTGACAGCCGCGTTCGGCAGACTGAAAGGCATGCGAACGTAGCTGTGTGGCGGACCCTTGCAGCGTCCCACGCGCGAAGGCTAGAGGCGCTCCTGAGATGCGACTCGGCTGAGCCCTGAGTAGTCGATGCAGACGCGCAGCCCGCCATCCTCGCATGGATGGGGAGCTATGCCAGGTAGGCGGTGATCGCCGCGTATGACTCTTGATTCTTGAAGCTCCTGAGTGGCCTTGGTGATGAACTCCTGAGGGTTGGGCCTTCCTTGCCCCATGCTTTCCTGAGGGAAACGTGTTGCGGAGCACGCCTCCAAGTGGTGCCCGAGCGCCTCCTTCGTGATGTTGGCAAAGTATGAGGCCCTCCAGAAGAGAGCCCCCGAGCGCTGCCCAAGGAGGGCGTCGGGCGCATCTTCCTATGCGATGGAGGGAGGCGCCCCTTGCACGGGCGCAGACCCTGATGCGACACCTCCGGAGATGCCAACCTCCTGAGGCCTTGAGCTGGAGGATGTCCTCTTCTTCTTGGGAACTTCCTCGGTAGGGTTCTCGCTTCTGTTGTCTAGATCCTCGATTGATGTAGCTTGGAAGGCGTGCTCGAGGTAGCACACTGCGTCCTTCTCTTCACAGGGGACTGTGATGATTCCGCCGCTTCCCGGCATCTTGAGGACATTGTAACCATGGTGAGTTACCGCCATGAACTTGGCCAGGGCTGGATACCCGAGGATGGCATTGTATGGCAGGCGAATGTGGGCAATGTCAAAGTCGATGAGCTCGGTGCGGTAGTTCTTGCACTGTCTGAAAGTGACAGGGAGGCGAACCTGCCCTATTGGAGTAGTGGAGCCATCAGTAACTCCTGAGAAAGGCTTGGTAGGCTGAAGTTGATCATATGGCACTTGAAGGTTGTTGAATGTCTCAATGGACAGAACGTTGAGCCCTGCGTCGCCATTGATGACAGTCCTGGTAACTAGCACGTTGCTGATGACTGGGGAACAGAGCATTGGGAGGATGCCAGCCGTAGCAGCACACTTGAGTTGATCCACTGAGCTGAAGTGATGGCGCACGAGGACCAACTAAGAGGGCGCATGGCCTCGAGCTTGGGGAGGACTGCATTCACCTCGCGGGAAAACTTCTTGAAGATGCAGTGAGAGGCTGGGTCCTAGGCACCGCCTAGGATGCAAGCGATAACACGTGGCTCCTGGAAGCCCCCAGCTCCCATGTCCTGGTGGTGGTCATCATTCCTTCTTGGCAGTGGTGGCAGAGGAGGAAGGCATGCGTTGCCCTGCGGGCGATCCTCGTGAGGCTGATCCCTCCAAGCCCCCTCACGAGGCTGGTCCTGCTAGCGATCCTCGCGAGGCGGTCATGACACTCCTGGCGAGGGCCTCGGTTGTCCCATCGTCCTCCACCTCTTCCTCCTCCACGTCCGTAGCCCCGGTCATTGCGCTCGGGGCATCGACCGATGCGTCCTTCTCGAATGGCTCTGAGCTCCTAGCATTCGTTGGTGTTGTGGGTGTAGAGGTTGTGGTAGGCGCAGAATTGGTTGCCCTTGGACGACTCTGGCTGGTCCCTGCCGCGCTTCGTGTTTGGTTCTGCTGCGAGCACAACTGCTCCTTTGCGCTTCACGTCCTTGGCCTTGGCTTTCTTCTCTTCTGGGTCAGAAGTTGGAAGCTCGAGGAGGGAGAGGCGCCCCTCCTCAGCTCTTGTGCACTTGGTCGCCAGGTTGAACAGCTCCAGAGATGTGCACAGATCCTCGTGGATGGCAAGCTCCTCCTTCATCTTGACGTCGCGGACGCCATCAGAGAACGCTAAGATGATGGCCTCCTCAGTCACCTTGGGGATCTTAAGACGAGCGCTGTTGAAATGCTGAATGTACTTCTGCAGGGTCTCTCCAGACCGCTGCCTGATGCGGAGCAGGTCACCCACGACCGTAGGATGGTCGTGATTGCCCTGGAAGTTGGCGATGAAACGGCTGCGCATCTCGTCCCAAGAGGAGATCGAACCGGGAGGGAGGTTCAGGGGCCAGGTGCGGGCACCATCCTTGAGCGCCATGGAAAACCAGTTCGCCATGACCTTCTCATCCCCATTGACTGCCTCGATGCCCAGCTCGTAGAGCTGCAGGAACTCCGCGGGGTCGGCAGTGCCGTCGTAGCGAGGAGGCAGATCTAGCTTGAACTTGCCTGGCCAGGCGACGCTGCGCAGCTCGGTGGTGAAGGCACAGCAGCCTGCGGTGGCCACCGGAGCCTTTTGCAGACGCAGGCTTGCTCTTGATGGTTCCCGCGTGCCGCCGCCAGTGGTAGCACGGGGTCTTGGCATGCTGGTGCAGGGATGCGGCCTTGGCATGCTGGAGCAGGGAGCACACGAGCGCCTTCTTGGGGCCGAGGGATTTCTTGGCAGCTCCTTTCTTGTCGCGTGGGTGCTGGACGCGGTGGGTCTCGTCTAGGCGCCGCACGCCTTGGGTCCAGGGCACCTTCTTGGGGAGGAGGTGGTGGAGGCACCCCCTGAGCCGCATCGCCCATGCAGGACGGAGGGCGAGACAGCGAGAGGGACGACGCAGGAGAGCCCCCTACGGTGCTGACAAGCTCAGTGATGCGAGCGAGCCACTCCTCGGAGAGGTCGTCGAAGGGGCGGTAGTGCAGGAGCACACGTGCTAGGAGCAACGCGGCCTGTGTGTCCGTGGGAGCGCGACGAGCGTGAGATGACAAACTGGCTGGAGTTAGTGACGGAGTGGCGGTGCGGCCTTCCTGCCGCACCGAGGGATGCAACGACGATGCTTGCTACTCGTTCCCCACTGGGCCGATGGCGGCGTTGGCAGCGGGCGATGGAGAATGACGAGGAGGCCCAACGGCGGGAGCCGTCTGAGCGATGCGGGCGGCGAAAGCAGCCCGAAGCTCGGTGAGCGTCTGCCATGATTGCAACAAAGCGATGGAATGCAGAACAGCGGAAAGAAGATTCCGGCGCACCCCTACATGGCGCACCAAATGTCGGATATCAGGTTCCGGCAAAACCCTTAAGGTTCGAACTCTGGGGTGCGCATGAAGATCTTCTCCCTACCAATCCATGCCCCAAAACCTCGCCGGGATTCTAAGCTAGCACGAAGAACAACACAAGGGACACGAGGTTTATACTGGTTCGGGCCACCGTTGTGGTGTAATATCCTAATCCAGTGTGTGGTGTGGTGGATTGCCTCTGGGGCTGATGATGAATAGTACAGAGGAAGAACAGCCTCGCGAGGGGTGTTCTTGAGCTGGTGTGGTGTTCTACCAGGGAAGGATTCGATGATCTCTACTGTGGTGGCTATCTCTATTTATAGAGGCCCTGGTCCTCTTCCCAAATATTGAGCAGGAAGGGAGCCAACAACGGCCATTTTGAAGGGGGACAGCTAGTACAAGCTATTCTGACTAAAGGTGGTCTTCGACTGCCAAAGGCACTGGTGATGACGCCGTCTTGGGCTCCACGGTGATCTTCGCCCTGTCGCTCTGCTGGTCTTGGTCTCGTTACACCGATATGGAAACCTTTGCCTAATGCCTCGGTACTCCGCGCCTGCGCTTGCCCCCTTTGCACCAAAGAAGAAACAAGGACACTGCGCTGGTTGGCGCCCTCCTGGTCTTGATCGTCATGTCTTGCGTCATGAGCACCTCGCGAGGTACTGCTTGCCTTGATCTCTCCGCCTCCTCGCGAACCTGCCTGGTGAGGCCGCCCCTGAGGAAGCCTTGTGTCGTCCGCCCCGCGAGGCTTGGCCCCTCGCGAGGGTCTTGGACTTGGTTTGATGAAGACGGGCCGTACTGGGCCACTGCTGAGCCACGCCGCAGGCCGCAGGTAGGCAAGTCTGGAGACCCCCGTTCCCAGAACACTGACAAATGCTGCCTAACATGCTGACCACATATCATTTTCTTTGTAGCATGGACATTTGGACTTTTATATGGTTCAAAGCAATAGTACAGTTTTGACACGAGACTTAAATACTCAAGCATATCAACAAACAACCATGTCTTTCAAAATATCAAGGCTAAAATAAGTTATCCCTAGCCCATTATGCTCAATCATTGATCCATTCATGAAACACTCGCATATTTGCTACACCCAATGCTCAAGTACGATCATAGTGCCCCTTTGGTGCTTTATAAGAGAAGATGGAGACTCAAATTAAAAATAAAAATTACATAAAGTAAAACAAAGGCCCTTCGCAGAGGGGAGTAGGGATTTGTACAGGTGCCAGAGCTCAAATTAAAAAAGATAGAGATGAAAACATTTTGGGAGGCATGCTTTTCCTGTCAACGAGAACGATTGAGTAGTTGCCAATACTTTCCCTGCTAGATATATCATAGGCGGTTCCCAAATAGAAATTAAAGTTTATTCCTTTTTCAACCATACTTTCACTTTCCATTGTTAACCGTATCCACGGGTGCCCTCCATCCCAACACTTTGCAAGGAATCTATTATTTAACAACATAAAGTAAATTCAATTTCATTTCTGGACTAGGCATCCCTAATACCTTTGCCTTACTCTCGTGCAATGACAAGTGAATAAACACTCATCGTGAGAATAACGTATCTAGATGGAAAAATATTAGCCACCCCTATCATTTCATGAGCGGTACGAGCATACAAAGGAGAAATTTATTTTGAAAATTTGAGATGGCACATGCAAATTTGCTTAGAACGGCAGAAGAATACCGCATGTAGGTAGGTATGGTGGAGTCATGTGGCAAAACTGGTTTAAAGGATTTTGGATGTACAAGTAGTGATCATTCTTAGTGCAAAATGAAGGCTAGCAAAAGACTGAGAAGTGACCAACCAATAAACAGAAAATCTCATAAGCGAGCATTAAGCATAATTAACATCGAACAATGCACCACAAGTAGGATGTAATTTCATTGCATAACTATTGACTTTCATGCTTGCATAGGGAATCACAAACCTTAACACCAATATTCTTACTAAATCATAATTACGCATCAACATGACTCACATATCACATCATCATATCACAAAACAATTAATAGGAATCAAATTTATTTTGTCCAATCATTTTCATGAAAGTTTTTATTATATCCTCCTTGGATATCTATAACTTTGGAACTAATTTTCATGTGTCGCTTTTGACAAGCTCAAACAAATATAAGTGAATATCAGGAGCACAATATTTATTTCTTTCAAATTAATTTAATTGAAGCAATAGAGAATTTCTTCCAAAATACTAAAATACATGATGCTTAAGAAGATATAAGTGAAGCACTAGAGCAATTCCATAGCTCATAAAGATTTAAGTGAAGCATAGAGGGAAATTCTAACAAGCCATGGCATAATTTTGGCTCTTTCAAATAGGTGTGTCTAGCAAGGATTCAATATTTAAAACAAAAATCAAAACAAGCAAAGACTCATATCATACAAGACGCTCCAATCAAGACTCATAGTATGTGATGAATAAAAATATAGCGTCGAGTAAAATACCGATGGTCGTTAGAAGAAAGAGGGGATGCCACTCGGGCATCCCCAAGCTTAGTTGCTTGCTTTTCTTTGGATAATAGCTTGGGATGCTATGGGCATCCCCAAGCATAGGCTCTTCTTTCTCCTGATTCCTTCATTCATTGTAACATCACCCAAAACTTGAAAACTTCAATCACACAAAACTCAACAAAACCTTCGTGAGCTCCGTTAGTATAAGAAAACAAATCACTAATATCAGAACTGTTTCAAATCCATTCATATTTTGTTCTTGTATTATATATACTATATTCCAACTTTTCTATGGCAAAAACTCTTCAAAGGAAACCATAGAATCATCAAAACAAGCACACAATGCAAAAAACAGAATCTGTCAAAAACAGAACAGTCTGTAGCAATCTGAAAACTTCAAATACTTCTATAACTCCAAAAATTCTGAAAAATCAAGACAACGTGAGCAATTTGTATATCAATCTTGGGTAAAAACTTGAGAGAAACAACACGTTTCTCTGATTTATGAAAATTATTTTTCTGAGCGCAAAAGTTTTTGTTTTTCAGCAAGATCAAATCAACTATCACCCAACATGATCCTAAAGGCTTTGCTTGGCACAAACAACAATTAAAAAATAAAAAACACAATAATAACAGTATCATAATTGTGCAAACACTCAAGAACAGAAAGCAAAAGAAAAAAAATAAATTTTATTAATTGGGTTGCCCCCCAACAAGCGCTATCGTTTCATGCCCCTAGCTAGGCACAAAGCAAGGATCTAAGTATTGTCATCCTTCTCCTTAATTTCCTTAGAGGTATCTTTGTCATGAGGTTTTGCAAACACAACATAAAATATATTATCCATGGAAACCTTAGCACCATCAAGTTGCTTATCAGCATAACCTCTTTGATTTTCGGCAACAATCCAAGAATAATGTTGATTAAAATTATTAAAAACTTGTTGGATTATATCTAGAATAGGGACTTCCTTTTAAAGATTGTCATCAAAAATTTGATTATCCCCAAGAAAATGCCTTAACGCATAATCACTATGATAAAGAATTTCATCTGTCACCGGGTTTTCACGATTCGTACCATAGAAATCAAAGATTTCCCTAGCTTCCCATATTATGTAGTGAAACGCATTCATAAGAACAAGGGTGGCCAACTTTTTAGCCTTGGGACTCTTTCTAATAGGAATCTCAAAAAACAATCTTTGCAAGGTAGGATGAGTAAGGATAAATTTATTTTCAAGTTTCAGAACTAGTGCTGAAATAGCTTCCGCATAAGATTTAGTCCTCTTAATTATAGGAACATCATCAAGACTTAAATTTCCAATGCAATTGAAAAATTCTTGGATAAGTTGTTTTCCTATAACATTCCTTTGCCCCAAAACAAATGATTTAGCATCCAGATTGCCATGTCGTCCAATTTTAGGAGTTAGTCCATCATCTATTTATGCCATACCAAAGTCACCCATGATTGCAAGCAAAGGGTAGATCTCACGAGAAAACGGCGAATGAAAAAGAGGGCAAATAAAACGGCAATTTTTTGTGAAGTGGGGGAGAGGAAAACGAGAGGAAAATGGCAAATAATGTAAATTGCGAGGAGATGAGATTTGTGATTAGGAACCTCGTAAATGTTGATGATGTCTCCCCAGCAACGGCGCCCGAAATTCCTTTTGATGTTTGCTTGAACTACATCGGTAATTCCCCAAAGAGGAAGGGATGATGCAACACAGTAACGGTAGGTATTTCCCTTAGTGATAAGACCAAGGTTTTCGAATTAGTAGGAGAACCACGCAACACTAAGTGAATGGCACCTGCACACAAATAACAAATAGTCGCAACCCAATGTATTGAAGGGGTTGTCAATCCCTTTCGGGCAACGACGCTAGAAATTGGCAAGTGGACGTGAGAAAGTTGTTATAAATTGATAGATAGATCGCCAAATAAAATAAAGTGGAGCAAGGTATTTTTGTATTTTCTGGTTTAATAGATCTAAAAATAAAAGCAAATAAAATAGATAGCAAAGGTATATATAATAAAGAAGAGACTCGGGAGCCATAGGTTTCACTAGTGGCTTTTCTCAAGAAAGATAGCAAATGGTGGGTAAACGAATTGCTATTGGGAAATTAATAGAACTTCAAATAATCATGACGATATCCAGGCAATGATCATTATATAGGCATCACAAGATTAGTAGACTGACTCCTACCAACATCTACTACAATTACTCCACACATCGACCGCTATCCAGCATGCATCTAGTGTATTAAGTTCATAGAGAAACAGAGTAATGCAATAAGAACGATGACATATTGTAGACAAGATCTATTTATGTACAAATAGACCCCATCTTGTTATCCTTAATGGCAACGATCCATACGTGTTGGTTCCCCCTCTGTCACTGGGATCACGCACCGTAAGATCGAACCCATCACAAAGCACCTCTTCCCATTGCAAGATAAATAGATCAAGTTGGCCAAACAAAACCCAAATATCAGAGAAGAAATACGAGGCTATAAGCAATCATGCATATAAGAGATCAAAGAAGACTCAAATAACTTTCATGAATAAAAAAGATAGATCTGATCATAAACTCAAAGTTCATCAGATCCCAACAAACACACCACAAGAAGAGTTACATCATATGGATCTCCAAGAGACCATTGTATTGAGAATCAAAAGAGAGAGAGAGAGAGAGGAAGCCATCTAGCTACTAACTACGGACTCGTAGGTCCACAAAGAACTACTCATGCATCATTAGTGAGGCACCAATGAACATGATGAATGATACGTCTTCAACGTATCTATAATTTTTTATTATTCCACGTTGTTTTATTATCAATCTTTGATGTTTTATAATCATTATATAGTCATTTTATATCATTTCTTGGTACTAACCTATTGACATAGTGCCAAGTTCCAGTTACTATTTTCTGCATGTTTTTTTACATTGCAGGAAATCAATATCAGACGGAGTCCAAATGCCATGCCAATTTACAATAATTTTTTATGGACCAGAAGGAAGAAGTTGGGCCCTAGATGCACCTGGGGGGAAGTACCGAGGAGTGGAAAACCCACTAGGGGCCACCAGGAAGCCCAGGCACGCCCTAGTGGGTTGTGCCCACCTCGAGTGCCCCCTGAACCGACTCTTTGCTCTATAAATACCCCAATATTCCAGAAACCCTAGGGGAGTCAACGAAATTTTCATCCAGCCGCCGCAGAGTCCAGAACCACGAGATCAAATCTAGACACCATCACGAAGGGGTTCACCACTTCCATTGGTGCCTCTCCGATGATGCGTGAGTAGTTCTTTGTAGACCTTCGGGGTCCATAATTAGTAGCTAGATGGCTTGCTCTCCCTCTCTCTCTCTCTCTTGATTATCAACACAATGGTCTCTTGGAGATCCATATGATGTAAGTCCTTTTTGCAGTGTGTTTGTTGGGATGTGATGAACTTCGAGTTTATGATAAGTTATATCTGTTTATGTCCATGAAAGTTATTTGAGTTCTTTGATCTCTTATATGCGTGACCTCTTATAGCCTCATATTTCTTCTCCGATATTTGGGTTTTGTTTGGCCAACTTCATCAATTTATCTTGCAATTGGAAGAGGTGCCCGGTAGTGGGTTCGATCTTACGGTGCTTGATCCCAGTGACTGAAAGGGAACTGACACATATGTATCGTTGCTACTAAGGAGAAAAAGACGGGATCCATATCTGCCGCAATAGATAAACGGATCTTGTCTACATCATGTCATCGTTCTTATTGCATTACTCCATTTTTCCATGAACTTAATATACTAGATGCATGCTAGATAGCGGTTGATGTTTGGAGTAATAGTAGTAGATGCAGGCAGGAGTCGGTCTACTAATCTTGGACGTGATGCCTATGTAATGATCATTGCCTGGATATCGTCATGATTATTTGAAGTTCTATCAATTCCCCAATAGTAATTTGTTCACCCACCGTTTGCTATTTTTCTCAAGAGAAGCCACTAGTGAAACCTATGGCCCCGGGTCTTCTTTCTCATATATTTGCCTTGCGATCTACTTTTTCCTTGCATTTATTTTCAGATCTATTAAACCAAAAAATACAAACATGCCTTGCTGCAATTTATTTGTACCGCGATCTATTTATCCCATCTACAAATTTACCTCACGTCCTTTGCCTATCTTGAGGCGCCGTACCCCGAAATGGATTGACAACCCCTTTAACACGTTGGGTTGCGAGGCGTTGTTATTTGTGTGCAGGGGCTGTTTGTGTTGTGTTGCTTAGTTCTCCTACTGGTTTGATAACCTTGGTTTCATATTTGAGCGAAATACCTACTACCTCTATGCTGCATCATGCCTTCCTCTTTGGGGAAATACCGACGTAGCTTCAAGCGACATCAAAAGGAATTTCTGGCACCGTTGCCGAGGAGGATCTTCAACATAACCAGGATCTTAATCACAAATCTCATCTCCTCGCAATTTACATTATTCGCCATTTTCCTGTCGTTTTCCTCTCCCCCACTTCAAAGAAATTTGCCTCTTTATCCACCTCCCTTTTTTCGTTCGCCGTTTTCTTGTCAGATCTATCCTATGCTTGCAATCATGACTGATTTCTGTATGGCACCAACAGATGATGGCCTAACCCCTAAATTTGGATGTATGGGCAATCTGGATGCTAAAACTTTTATCTTGGGGCAAGGGAATATTATGGGAAAAGAACGTATTCAAGAATTTTTCAGTAGTGTTCGGAATCTAAGTCTTGATGATGCTCCTATACTTAAAACTACTAGATCTTATGCGGATGCTATTTCAGCACTAGTTCTGAAACTTGAAAGTAAATTTATTCATACTCATCCTACTTTGAAAAGATTGTTTTTTGAGCTCCCCGACATAAAGAATCCTAGGGCCAAAAAGTTCGCCACTCTCATTCTTATAAATGAATTTGACTACATAATACGGGAAGCTAGGGAAATCTTTGATTTTTATGGTATGAATCGTGAAAAACCCATGATAGATGAAATTCTTTACAATAGTGATTATGCACTAAGGCATTTGATTGGAGATAATAAGATATTTGATGAGAATCTTAAAAAGGAAGTCCCCATTCTAGATATAATCCAACAAGTTTTTAATAATGTTAATCAACACTACTCTTGGATTGTTGCGGGTAATCAAAAGGGTTATGATGAAAACCAACTAAGAAATGCTAAATTTTACATGGATAATATGTTTTATGTTGTGTTTACAAATCCCCATGATGAAAATACCACTAAGAAAATTAAGAAGAAAAAAGATGACAAAACATAGATCCTTGCTTTCTGCCTAACTAAGGGCGTAAAACTATAGCGCTTGTCGGGAGGCAACCCAATGAATAAAATTTATTTTTGCCTTTTGATTTATGTTCTTGAGTTTTAGCATAATTATGCTACTGGTATGATTGTGTTTTTTTCTTTTAATTAGTGTTTGTGCCAACTAAAGCCTTTAGGATCTTCTGGGGTGATAGTTGTTTGATCTTCTGAAAAAGACAGAAACTTTGCGATCACGAAAATAATTATCATAAATCGCAGGAAAGAGATTTTGCTCTGATTCTTTTTGCAGAAGATTAATATACAAATTATGATGATCTTCCTAATTTGGTAGAATGTTTGAAGTTATATAAGGATTTGAAAGTTCCAGATTACTACAGACTGTTCTGTTTTGACAGATTCTGTTTTCTTTGTGTTGTGTGCTTATTTTGATGGCTCTATGATTTTCTTTGATGAGTTTTTGCCATAGAAAAGTTGGAATAAAGTAGATATAATACAAAAACAAAATAAGAATTGGTTTTATAGAGCACTTATAGTAGTGGTTTGCTTTATTTTACTAACGGATCTCACAAGAGTTTTGTTGAGTTTTGTGTGATTGAAGTTTTCAAGTTTTGGGTTATCTTACGATGGATGAAAGAAGGATAGAAGAGCCTTAGCTTGGGGATGCCCCGGCATCCCAAGATATTATCCAAGAATGAGCAACCAACTAAGCTTGGGCATGCCCCTGAGTGGCATCCCCTCTTTCTTCTAACAACCATCGGTAGTTTACTCGAGGCTATATTGTTATTCGTCACATGATATGTGTTTTGCTTGGAGCGTCTTGTATGATATGTGGCTTTGCTTGTTTTATTTTGTGTTTAAAGCCATCAATCCTTGCTGTACACACCTATTTGAGAGAGCCAAAATTATGTCATGGCTTGTTAGAATTGCTCTCTATGCTTCACTTAAATTTTTATGAGCAATGGACTTGCTTTAGTGCTTCACTTATATCTTTTTGAGCACGGTGTGCTCAGTATTTTTGAAGAAATCCTCTCTTTCTTCACCTAGATTCATTTGAGAGTTAGTAAAATTTTGAAGAAAATTCTCTCTTGCTTCACTTAAATTATTTTGAGAGAAAGAAAATATGTTATGCTTATGATTGTCAGATTTCGGGATTCGGCAACCCGTGAGAGGTTCGAACACTGGGGTGCGTGCGGAGATCTCATCCTGCCCAGCTTACCTTCTCGTGATTCTTCCTAGCCTACCGGGAAGAGCTCACAGAGACACAAAGACATAGAGATTTATACTGGTTCGGGCCACCGTTGTGGTGTAATACCCTACTCCAGTGTGGTATGGTGGATTGCCTCGTGGGGCTATGGATGAACTAGTACAAGGATGAACAAGCCTCAGGAGGTGAGGTGTTCTTGAGCTGGTGTGGTGCTCTATATGATCTAGTTTTCGGTCCTTTCAATGGTGGTGGCTAAGTCCTATATATAGTGCCTTGGTACTCCTCCCAAATATGAGTGGGAAGGGATTCCACAACGGCGGGATTTGAAAGGGGACAAGTAGTACAGTCTATCCTCACAAAAGTAGTCTTCTCCTGCGAAAAGCCTCTGGTCGTGACGCTGCGGTTGGCTCGGTGATGACCTTCGTCCTGCCGGCCTGGCGGTCTTGGTCTCGTTGCACCAGAATGGAAACCTTTGGTTGATTCCTCGGGACTCCGCGCATGTGGCTTGCCTCTCTTGCACAAAAGAGGAAACTTGCGCTCTGCGCCCGCCTGGCGCCCTCCTGGCCTTGGTCGTCATGGCTCACGTCAGCTGAGCCTCATGAGATAGCTGCATAGATATCTCCGGCCCTCAGGAGCTCTCCTGAGGAGGCCAACTCCTTCAGGGGTCTTGGCGTCGTTCGCCTCGCGAGTGTCTTGCTGTGTTGGTGTTGAAGCTGGGCCGTACCGGGCCATCGATGGAGCCACGTGGTGGGCCGGAGGCAGGCGGGACTGGATACCCCGAAGTCCAGGACACCGACAGTAGCCCCCGGGCCCAAGGCGTGCTCGGACTTGGCTTCCAGGCGAAGCCAATGGGCAAGGACGGAGCACAGCGGGCCCTAATAGCCTGCTGCCCTGGAGACACGTGGCGGTTGATGGGACGTGGGCGTCTCCACTTGCCCACGTCGCCTTGATATCCGATAGACCCAGTATCCGCATGTTGTCAATGCAAATCTCCCTTCATGGTGTGCCGTGCCCAGCTCTTGCTTCTTCCTCCCCAATCATGTCACCGCATCTGCAGATCCGGTGCCTGCGCCTTGCTCTCTCTTGGTATTCGCCATGGCTCCCAAGCCAAGGAGGAAGAAGGTGAAGCCGCGCGCGCCGGGAGGTACTCCGCCGGCCTTGGAGCCAGCCCTTGAGTAGTTGACAATGATCAATAAGGAAGGGCTGGACAAGGTTTGCCATGCGCTCGCCGCCAACTTCAACGAGTGGGGGGCGACGGCTGCCCGCCCTGCGTCTTGGCGGACTAGGGAGATGAGCGCCACCGAGATTCCCATCCATCTTCATGCTCTTCTTGCTGGGTTGATTCCTCCCTTCTCCTCCTTCTTCAATGTTGTGATGTCGCATTACCAGATCCATCTGCTGCATGTGGATCCCCGCTCCGTCATCCTCCTTGCCGTCTTCGCCTTCCTCTGTGAGGCCATGGTGGGCATCAGTCCCTCTATGGCCTTGTTTCGGCATTTCTTCTTGCTCCGGCTGGTGGACGCTCGCCAACACTCTAGGTGCACGACCTTCAAAGCCGTGGCTGCAACTGCTGGCTTGGGGAACTACCTCGAGCTCTCGCCCGTCGTGAAGGGATTCTGGAAGCAGTGGCTTCTGATGGACGCCCGCATGTTCAGCTCTTTGCTCATGATTCCTGGGTCGTCGGCTTCACCAAGCTCTGGCTGGTGCCATGCGAAGCTCACGGATCGACGTCTTGCTTTTGTCTGGAAGAGATTGGCCAGGCTCCAGGAACTGGGGGTGACAGCACCAATGGTAGTGAAGGAATTCGTGAAGCAGCGCCTTGCTCCCCTCCAATGCCATTCTCGCTCGATGTGGGACTTCACCAACGCCGGAGACCCGATGAGGCTGCCGGAGCCGTCGCTTGCTGCCGATACCTTGAGCGTGGTGCTTAAGCTCCTAACTGGCAAGCCCGAGCCTGCTGACCTCCCAGGGGACGGCTGCCTTCTTTATCTGTTCTCAAACAAGGACACCTTCGCGAGGCAAATGTTCCTGTTTGATGAGTGGGGGTTGCTTCCCGAGGGCATTGAGGGACCCCGTGATAATCCAGTCTTCGTGGCACCTCTCCTGATCGACCCCACTGCACACGCCCCAAGTGTGGAGGTAGGGGGACGCGCGCCTCCATCAGCCGGCGAGAACTCCTCCAGAGGCTCGGCCTTATTAGAGGCTTAGGAGCCTCAAGCTTCCGGGGTCCCGGCAGGGGCTGCTGCAGAGCCTGCGCAACACCAGGCTCCAGAGGCAGGGGCCTCTAACGGCCCGGATGGTGGCTCCAGAGTTGTTGCGGGTGACGAGAAGCCCACCAGTGGCTCCGGAGCTATGAGCCAGGAGGCCACGCCGGGCGCTCCCGCCCTTGGGACCTCTGCTCCAGATATCACACGGGATGCTCCCCCTCCTAAGGATCGCCCGTCGGGGCCAGGTCGGTGCCGCCTGTGCCTTGAGTCGCTCCTGAAGAGGAAGAGGTCCCCGTGCCGCGACGATGGCACTCGTCGGCCACTGAAGCCGAGGAGATATGTGGCCGCCGATGAGTAAGTACCTTCACTCCTGATCTCCGAGTGCACTCGTTTTCTCATGGCTGGGGTTTGGTAGGATCTTCATGAAGAACAAACCTCGGGAGGCGGAGACCCCCAAGAGCCCCAGCGCGGCGCGGGTTTGTAGCCCCCAGTGCCCTGAGCCTGTGTAGCGTATGAGTCCGGCTCCCTCCAGCTCCACACCGTGACGGTGCACCAGATCCGAGCCCCATGATCTCTCCCCCCGCGACTCTATCCGCGAGGTGAAAGGTGCGCAGGTGATACTCCCTCTTGCCCTTGACGATAGGGGGGCATCCTCCGGGCAGTCTTCGTCTTCAAGCTGTGGGCCCCCGCCGGCCAGCCCCCAGCCGGCGACTGGCAGAGCCCCCAACGCCTTGCAAGCAACCTCTGTAGCCGGTGAAGATCTTGGCGACGAGCTCGCGCTTGCTCGTGGGCGCAACACGGTGCACTTTGGGTTCTTTGGTGAAGCGATGCGCGCAATGGTCCATCTTGGTGGGGAGCTCGCCAACATCGACACCAGGCTTGAAGCAGAAAACCGCCGCTTGGATGGTGAATGGCAGTGGCTGAAGGTGGCCATCAACCTTGGGAAGCTTCAGGGTGACGAGGCCGAAGCGCGCATGGAGGCCTCACTCGCGGCTTCTCGAGATTTCGGGATCCTACAACCCGTGAGAGGTTCGAACACTGGGGTGCGTGCGGAGATCCCAACCTGCCCAGCTTGCCTGCTCGCGATTCTCCCTAGCATAGCGCGAAGAGCTCACAGAGACACAAAGACACAGAGATTTATATTGGTTCGAGCCACCGTTGTGGTGTAATAACCTCCTCCAGTGTGGTGTGGTGGATTGCCTCGAGGGGCTATGGATGAACTAGTACACGGATAAACAAGCCTCAGGAGGTGAGGTGTTCTTGAGCTGGTGTGGTGCTCTACCTGTTCTGGTTTTCGGTCCCTTTCTATGGTGGTGGCTAAGTCCTATATGTAGTGACTTGGTCCTCCTCCCAAATATGAGCGGGAACGGATTCCTCAATGACGGGATTTGAAAGGGGACAAGTAGTACAGTCTATCTTGACAAAAGTAGTCTTTGCCTGCGAAGAGCCTCTGGCCGTGACGCTCCGGTGGGCTCGGTGAGGACCTCCGTCCTGCCGTCCTAGCGGTCTTGGTCTCGTTGCACCAGAATGGAAACCTTCGGCTGATTCCTCGGGACTCTGCGCCTGTGGCTTGCCTCCCTTGCACAGAAGAGGAAACCTGCATTCTGCGCCCACTTGGTGCCCGCCTGGCCTTGGTCGTCATGGCTCACGTCAGTTGAGCCTCATGAGGTAGCTGCATAGATCTCTCGGCCCCTCAGGAGCCCTCCTGAGGAGGCCAACTCCTTCAGGGGTCTTGGCATCGTCCGCCCCGCGAGGCTTCGCCCCTCGCGAGGGTCCTGCTGTGTTGGTATTGAAGCTGGGCCATACCGGGCCGTCGATGGTGCCATGTGGTGGGCCGCAGGCAGGCAAGACTGGATACCCCCAAGTCCAGGATGCCGACAATGATCTTCACTTATATTTTTTTGAGCCTATGAAAAGCAACACATGAAAATTAGTCCCAAAGTGATAGATATCCAAGAAAGATAAAGAAAAAAATATGTCATGATGATCATTGGACAAAATAAACTTGATTCTTAGTAATAGTTTTGAGATATGATGATGTGATATGTGAGTTATGTTGATGAGTAATTGTGCTCTAGTAAGAATATTGGTGTTGAGGTTTGTGATTCCCTATGCATGCAGGAAAGTCAATAATCATGCAATAAAAATTATATCCGACTTGTCGTGCATTATTCGGTAAATTATGCTTAATTCTTGCTTATGAGATAATTCGTTTCTTGGTTGGTCGCTTATCAATCTTTTTACTAGCCTTCATTTTGCACCAAGTATGACCTCTACTTGTGCATATAAAATCCTTTAAACCAGTTTTGCCACATGAGTCCACTATATCTACCTATATGTGGTATTCTTTTGCCGTTCTAAGCAAATTTGCATGTGCCATCTCTAATTTTCAAAATGAACTTCTCTTTTGTGAGTTTGTTTCGCTCGCGGAACGATAACGGGTAGCTAATATTTTCCATGCTGGATGTGTTATTCTCATGATGAGTGTTTATTCACTTGTCATTGCACGAGAGTAAGGCAAAGGTATTAGGGATGCCTAGTCCCGAAATGCAAAAATGAATTTACTTTAAGTTGTAAAATAATAAATTCCTTGGAAAGTGTTGGTATGCAGGGCACCCGTGGATACGGCTAGCCATGGAAAGTGAAAGTTATGGTGGAAAAAGGAATAAAATTTATTTTCTGTTTGGGAACCGCCTATGATATATCTAACATGGAAAGTGTTGGGATGCTCCAAGTCGTTTTCATTGGTGGGATGGATCCACCTCCCAAATGTTTTTATCTCTAATTTTTCGCCTTGAGCTCTGGCACCTCTACAAATCCCTACTTCCCTCTGTGAAGGGCCTTTCTTTTAGTTGATGCAATTTTTGTTTTTTCTAAAATTGAGTCTCCACCCTCTCCTATAAAAGCACCAACTAGGGGACAATTTGATCGTACTTAAGTATTGGGTGTATCTAATATTCGAGTGTGTTTCATGAATGGATCAATGTTTGAGCATGATGGTCTAGGGATAACTTGTTTTAGCATTGATATTTTAAAAGACATGGTTTGCTTGCTGATATGCTTGAGTATCTAAATTATCATGTCAAAACTAGACTATTGCTTTGAATCACATAAAAGTCCAAATGTCCATGCTATAAAGAAAAGAATATGATATGGTTTGATAAACAGCACTCCACATCAAAAATTCTGTTTTTATCACATACCTACTCGAGGACGAGCAGGAGTTAAGCTTGGGGACGCTGATACTTCTTCAACGTATCTATAATTTTTGATTATTCCATGCTATTTTATTATCAATCTTGGATGTTTTATAATCATTATAAAGTCATATTATATCATTTTTTGGTACTAACCTATTGGCATAGTGCCAAGTGCCAGTTGATGTTTTCTGCATGTTTTTTACATCACAGGAAATAAATATCAGACAAAGTCCAAATGCCATGCTAATTTACGATGATTTTTTATGGACCAGAAGGAAGAAGTTGGGCCATGGTTGCACTTGGGGGGACAAACCACCAGGGCGTGCCAGGAGGCCCAAACGCGCTCTGGTGGGTTGTGCCCACCTCGGGTGCGCCCTGGACCGACTCTTTGCTCTATAAATACCCCAATATTCCAGAAACCCTAGGGGAGTCAACAAAATTTTTATCCAGCCGCCGCGGATACAGAACCACGAGATCCAATCTAGACACCATCACAGAGGGGTTCACCACTTCCATTGGTGCCTCTCCGATGATGCGTGAGTAGTTCTTTGTAGACCTCCGGGTCCGTAGTTAGTAGCTAGATGGCTTCCTCTCTCTCTCTCTCTCTTGATTATCAATACAATGGTCTCTTGGAGATCCATATGATGTAAGTCCTTTTTGCGGTGTGTTTGTTGGGATCTGATGAACTTCGAGTTTATGATCAGTTATATCTTTTTATATCCATGAAAGTTATTTGAGTTCTTTGATCTATTATATGCGTGATCTCTTATAGCCTCGTATTTCTTCTTCAATATTTGGGTTTTGTTTGGCCAACTTGATCTATTTATCTTGCAATGGGAAGAGGTGCCCGACAGTGGGTTCGATCTTATGGTGCTTGATCCCAATGACAGAAAGGGAACCGACACATATGTATCGTTGCTACTAAGGAGAAAAAGACGGGATCCATATCTGCCACAATAGATAAATGGATCTTGTCTACATCATGTCATCATTCTTATTGCATTATGCTACGTCTTGAGCTTGCGTTGGTTTTCCTTGAAGAGGGAAGGGTGATGCAGCAATAGTAGCGTAAGTATTTCGCTCAGTTTTTGAGAACCAAGGTATCAATCCAGTAGGAGGCTCCTCAAAAGTCCCATGCACCTACACAAACAAACAAAGAACTCGCAACCAACGCAATAAAGGGGTTGTCAATTCCTTCACGGCCACTTGCAAAAGTGAGACCTGATAGAGATAGTAAGATAAGATAAATATATTTTTGGTATTTCTTAATATAGATGCAAAAAGTAAAGATGCAAATAAAAGTAAATTGAAAGCTTATATGATAAAAGATAGACCCGGGGACCATAGGTTTCCCTAGATAGCATAAATATTACGGTGGGTGAACAAATTACTGTCGAGCAATTGATAGAAAAGCGAATAATTATGAGATTATCTAGGCATGATCATGTATATAGGCATCACGTCCGTGACAAGTAAACCGACTCCTGCCTGCATCTACTACCATTACTCCACACATCGACCGCTATCCAGCATGCATCGAGAGTATTAAGTTCATAAGAACAGAGTAACGCATTAAGAAAGATGACATGATGTAGAGGGATAAACTCATGCAATATGATATAAACCCCATCTTTTTATCCTCGATGGCAACAATACAATACGTGCCTTGCAACCCTTTCTGTCACTTGGTTAGGACACCACAAGATTGAACCCAAAGCTAAGCACTTCTCCCATGGCAAGAAAGGTCAATCTAGTAGGCCAAACAAAACTGATAATTCGAAGAGACTTGCAAAGATAACTCAATCATACATAAAAGAATTCAAAGAAGATTCAAATATTTCTCATAGATAAACTTGATCATAAACCAACACTTCATCGGATCTTGACAAACACACCGCAAAAAGAGTTTACATCGAATAGATCTCCACAAGAGAGGGGGAGAACATTGTATTGAGATCCAAAAAGAGAGAAGAAGCAATCTAGCTAATAACTATGGACCCGAAGGTCTGTGGTAAACTACTCACAGCTCATCGGAGGGGCTATGGTGCCGATGTAGAAGCCCTCTGTGGTCGATTCCCCCTCCGGCGGAGCGCCGACAAAGGCTCCAAGATGGGATCTCGCGGATACAGAAGGTTATGGCGGTGGAAATTGTACTTCGTTGGCTCCCTGGATGTTTTCCGGGTACGTATGTATATATAGGAGGAAGAAGTACGTCGGTGGCCGCTCGTGGGGCCCAGGAGACAGGGGCGCGCCCAGGAGGGGTGGGCGTGCCCTCCTATCTGCAGGCTGCCTCATTTGCTTCTTGACTTGCAATCCAATTTCTCCGGATCACGTTCGTTCCAAAAATCACGCTCCCGAAGGTTTCATTCCGTTTGGACTCCGTTTGATATTCCTTTTCTTTGAAATACTGAAATAGGCAAAAAAACAGCAATACGGGCTGGGCCTCCGGTTAGTAGGTTAGTCCCAAAAATGATATAAATAGGTAAAATAAAGCCCATGAACATCCAAAAGGGGTAATATAATAGCATGGAACAATAAAAAATTATAGATACGTTGGAGACGTATCACATTACTCCATTTTTCCATGAACTTAATACACTAGATGCATGCTAGACAGCGGTCGATGTGTGGAGTAATAGTAGTAGATGCAAGAAAGAGTTAGTCTACTAATTGCCTGGATATCTCCATGATCATTTGAAGTTCTATCAATTGCCCAACAGTAATTTGTTCACCCACCGTTTGCTATTTTTCTCGAGAGAAGCCACTAGTGAAACCTACGGCCCCTGGGTCTTCTTTCTCATATATTTGCCTTGCGATCTACTTTGCATTTATTTTCAGATCTATTAAACCAAAAAAATACAAAAATACCTTGCTGCAATTTATTTATTTCGCGATCTATTTATCCCGTCTACAAATTTACCTCACGCCCTTTGCCTATCTTGAGGTGTCGTACCCCGAAAGGGACTGACAACCCCTTTAACATGTCGGGTTGCGAGGTGTTGTTATTTGTGTGCAGGGGCTGTTTATGTTGTGTTGCTTGGTTCTCCTACGGGTTCGATAACCTTGGTTTCATATCTGAGGGAAATAACTACCGCCGTTGTGCTGCATCATCCCTTCCTCTTTGGCGAAATTTCGACGTAGCTTCAAGCGATATCAATGAACCCCTCCGTGATGGTGTCTAGATTGGATCTGGTGGATCTGAAACTTGTGGCGGATGGAATTGATTTTCCTCGACTCTCCTAGGGTTTCTGGAATATTGGGGTATTTATAGAGCAAACAGGTGGTTCGGGACGCCACCGAGGTGGGCACAACCCACCAGGGCGAGCCTGGGCCTCCAGGCGTGCCCTGGTGTCTTGTGCTCACCTCGGGCTCCCTCTTCGGTACTTCTTTGTCCCACTGGATGTCTTCTGGTCCCAAAAAATCCACAAAAAGTTTCGATGCGTTTGGACTCCGTTTGTTATTGATTTCATGCGATGTAAAAGAATGCAGAAAACAACAGCTGGCACTGGGCACTATGTCAATAGGTTAGTACCAAAAAATGATATAAAATAACTATAAAATGATTGTAAAACATCCAAGTATGATAATATAACAGCATGGAACAATCAAAAATTATAGATACGTTGGAGACGTATGACTACACTACCTAGTCACCCCAAGGACTCGAATCAGACTTGGTTCTATTGCCAAGACACCTCTCCGGCGGGTGAAAATCCTCTGTCGGGTTTCTGAACCTGCCGGCTCAGCCCTAGACATCCACTTCCCGACCGGATCTCTGCTACAGAACAAGACAAATATGCACCTACCTTCTGAAGGATAAGGGACTTATTAGCCGATGGCTGATTGGAGTCGATCTGGTCCGATGTTGGGTTGCCTGGAGAGTCTTGCCTTTGAGCCGCCGCACTGGCTTAATATGCGAATACACATGTGATGTAAAGGACCCTCAGAGATACAATCCAATTCGTCTTGAAGATCAAGAAATTATTGAAATGACCAAGTCATTACTCGGGGAGAGCCTCGAAAGTTGCAACAAAATGGGTCTAAACCCCTCTTGCACTCTCAACCCGGCTCCCGGCGTATGTATATGAATCCATGTTTACTTCACTAATCATTTTCTCATGAACCGCACAACTTCTTATTGTCATTTGTGTTTTCAGGCCGACTCTCCCTTCTAGAATAAGAAACTGCAGGATAAGCCGGCAAAAAAGACTAAAGAAAAATCCAAGGCTCCAAAAAAGACTAAGGGAAAGAAGCATCATGTTGAAGATTTGTTTGCACTTTACCACGAGTCAGAGGTAGAAATTGATTCTCTTGGCTTTCTTTTTAAGCAACTTATTGACGCCGACTCCTCTCAGGACAATGCGGAGACCAGCCATGCAGACGCCGTAGAGGTAATTATAACTTCCTCTGACTCAGAGCCCTTGCCAAGACAAAAACCTCGGCGGGTGACCCAGAAAGTAAGATTTTCTGACCCATTAGCTTACTTGGATCGCGACTTTATGTTGAAGAAATAGCAGCACGAGGAAAAAAGCGTACAAGCGGGAATAGTGGTGGGGGTGACCTTGCACCCGGCTTACCCAACACTCCTGCCCCTCGCAAGCACCGAAATGATGTGCCTCACAATCCATCCCTCTCTTTTCCTAAGGCTGGTCTCATACGTCAACCGCTTGACTCTTCCGATTCAAACTATCAGGGAACCCCTCGTTCATCCTCCGGCGAGTCTATCGGGTCCCAAATGCCTGTCTTCCGAGTCGCCCCTGGGTAAGTATTTTACACTTGTTTCATTTGTTGATCAATATGTTATGATGATATACTCATACTTCTATGTTTTCATTGTAGAGGCATGTCCAAAGCCAGCAAAAACCAGAAATTGGGCGGTTCTTCAAAAAATCCCCAAATCTCTGAGCCGGAGCAGCAATTGTCAGAAATGCCAGATGCCACAATTCAAGATTCTGATGATGTTGCTCGCAATCCACCACCGGAAGTGGACGTTATGTTTCTTGAGCCGGCTCATATTGAGGCTGGCCCAGTCGGTAGTCACGACCCGCCAAGTCCTAAGCCGCCCAGCCCTACCAAACTTGTTGAAGAGGCTCCTTCTCATAAGATTGTCGAAGACGTCATCATTACTGGCACGGGCTTTACAGAGCGAGGGAAACCCACCGTCTTATCCAAACACATCGCCAAGGAAGAACTTTTAGCCACCAACAAGGGCAAATGGAAGCTGGACCTAGAGAGCTATGTTGGCTTTAGCGCAAGTGACATCCACGCAGGCTACGTAAGCCACCTCCATACCATCCGTGATATGGAGGCTAGCTTAGTGAACCTTATGAAGGAACGCTTTAAGGTACATTATGAACTCATTTCCTTATATATCAGTGAAGAACAAATCAAAATTGCAGAGATAAACTTTGAAGTCAAATCAATGTTGGAGACAAACCAAATATGAAGATAATGCAACCATGACGCCAATCGAAAATCTTCAAGAAAGTTTGGTGGTGGCATTACCCACCGTATAGCAATTATTAGACCCAGACATGACGCACAATTATCATGGCACTCCGAAGTCAAATTCCACATTAATTTATTCACACTTAGAGGGTAAGTCTTCATGGATTGAAGATATACATTACTTTGTGTGTTGCACATCTAAGTCATCAACATGCATAAGCATTAGGATGTGTGTCCATTCATAGGACATTCGAGGATTCTAAGATATTTAGCTCACGCTGCAGCTTGCAAAACCTTCTCTCATCCATGGGCTTTGTGAAGATATCTGCCAATCGCTCTTCAGTGTTGACGTGAATGATATCAATGTCTTCCTTCAACACATGATCCCTTAGAAAATGATGACGGATTTGAATGTACTTTGTCTTCGAGTGCTGAACTGGATTGTGAGCAATCTTGATGGCGCTTTCATTGTAGCAGTAGAGTGGCACATGCTTCATGTTGATGCCATAGTCCCTGACAGTTTGCTTCATCTAGAGAAGCTGAGCACAGCAAGATCTAGCCGCAATGAATTCAAATTCTGAAGTGGAGAGTGGTACACAGTTCTGCTTATTTGAAGACCAACAGACAAGAGATCGTCCAATAAAGTGACATGTTCCTAACGTGGACTTGTGATCAACCTTGTCACTAGCATAATCAGCATATGAGGATCCAACTAGATCAAACTCTGAGCCCTTTGGATACCATAATCCTAGTGTTGGGGTGTGAGCCAATTATCGAAGAATTTGCTTCACTGCTAGGTGATGTGATTCCTTTGGTGCCGCTTGGAACCGGCACACATGCAAAAGCTAAGCATTATATCAGGCCTAGATGCACATAAGTACAATAGAGAACCAATCATGGAGTGGTATACCTTTTGATCAAACTCTTTACCATTGTTGTTGGGGCCCAACTGGCCTTTGGTTGGCATTGGCGTCATGTACCCTTTGCAGTCTTGCATTCCAAACTTCTTCAGGCAATCTTTGAGGTATTTCTCTTGTCATATGAAGATGCCATTTCTTTGCTGACGGATTTGAAGACCAAGGAAGAACTTTAGCACACCCATCATGGACATCTGATATTGCTCTTGCATCACATGTCCAAACTCATCCATGTATCTCTTATCAGTGCAGCCGAAGATAATGTCATCCACATAGATTTAGCATACGAATAGTTCACCATTATATGTCTTCATGAAGAGAGTGGGATCTAGAGAACCAAGTTTGTAGCCTTTACTCTCTAGGAAGTCTTTGAGTGTGTCATACCAAGCTCGAGGTGCTTGTTTGAGGCCATACAGTGCCTTGTTGAGCTTGCATACCATGACATGATGCTTTGGATATTCAAAACCAGGTGGTTGTGCAACATACACTTCTTCTTCAATTTTGCCGTTGAGGAAGGCACTCTTTACATCCATTTGGTACAGAAGAATGTTGTTGTGGTTGGCATAGGCTAACAGTATGCAAATGGCTTCTAGCCTAGCCACAGGAGCAAAGATTTCGTCAAAGTCAGTTCCTTCCACTTGTCTGTAACCTTGGGTAATGAGACGAGCCTTGTTTCTGACAACTTGACCACGCTCATCTTGTTTGTTGCGATAGATCCATTTGGTGCCAATGATGTTGTGCTTGTGAGGATCTGGATGTTTGACAAGCTCTGTTGTGGATATTACTACTGGGCGTGAACTGGCCTATCTGGGCCGGGTTAACTTCATTAGTAGTATAAAGGTGATTAAGCCAAGTTGGCAGATAAAGGCCTGTAGCCGTAAGCCGGTTTGATATGTAAACTTGTATTGTAAGTTAGGAATAGAGAGAGACCAACCGAGATACGAGTATGAACCGATGTTGGGACTCTATGGACCGACGGGCGTCACCCGTGTATATAAGGGGACGACCCGGCGGCGGTTCAAGGACAGACAACAACAACTCGAGGCCTAGGCGAAGCTTATTTGCTCCCTAGTCATCGAGACCACATCAATTCCATCACAACTAGACGTAGGCTTTTACCTTCATTGAAGGGGCTGAAGTAGTATAAACCCTTGTGTCTTTGTGTCCGCTTTAACCCCTTCGAGTTAACCCGTAGCGATGGCTCCGCGACTAAGTCCTTTCACTAGGACATCTTCCGTGACAAAACGACGACAGTTGGCGCCCACCGTGGGGCTATCGCACGATGGTTTGACAATCTTGGAGGGCAAATTCGGAGGACACGAAGGCTATGCTGTGGGCCGGATGACCAAGAGTCGTCGCGGCAAGCTCTACATCGACGATGCAGGATGGGGTCCCGAAGCCGGCTCGATTGAGTACGGGTACTGGGTCCCCTTTGGTGGCATACACGTTTTTATCGGCAAGATTGGTGAACCTGGGCCTGAGCCGGACATCTGCACCGACCTCGTCGAGACGGCTCAGTGTGCGAGATCTACCCAGGTTAAACCGGCCGTGAAGCGTGCCTTCGTGGGAGTCATCCACGGAGGAGAGCATGAGGACGAGTCAGAATACGGTAGCGAGACCGTCGTCTATTCTGGCGACGAGTCCTCAACCGGGGAGACCGAATCATTGTATCAGTTGCAAGACGACCAGATTAGGGGCTGTTGCGATGGCGACAGTATTCCGGACCCCCCTGATCAGATCAACCGGGTTGGAATATTCATGGCCGGCACGCAGGCGGCGAATCACTCCTCGACCGCAGCAGCAATGTTCTCCGGATCAGCAGCGGCAGCGGCAGCAGGGGCAGGAGGCCTTGTGCGCCCACCGGTTCAAGTTCTGTCTGACCTGTTTGATGCACTAGCTGTACTTATGGCAGAGGCCAATCCGGCGGATCAGGAGGCCCATGATGCAGAGGTTGCAAAGGTAAGAGAGCAGATCGTACAGGCCAAAGCCGACCTGGCAGCGGGGAAGGATAGGATGGCCGTAGAGCGGGCCGCTTTGGACGCCCAGTCCTATAGGCTCATGCTCGACCAGAACGCATCACATGAGGTCTTGAAGCGGAAGCACAGATCACGCCTGCCGTTAGGGTTCGACCCTAGAAATCTATTTCACACTCCGGAAGCTGAAACCAGTAATCCGCGGTGGCACCAGGAGGTAAACTGGGTCGAGGCACCAGGGGCAGGAGCGACGGTCCAACCCCGCCTGATGGAACCTTCTCGGCAGAACGTTGTGATTCCTCCG
The DNA here is from genome assembly GCF_018294505.1 of Triticum aestivum. Lineage (NCBI taxonomy): Eukaryota > Viridiplantae > Streptophyta > Magnoliopsida > Poales > Poaceae > Triticum > Triticum aestivum. The sequence goes on from NC_057807.1 coordinate 185,368,905, forward strand.
CCGGTCTAGACACCTCCGGGTCATTATTCTAATCGTATGGACAATCTTGTCGCAACTGCTTCGCGATTAGAAGCTATCCCGATCGAAGGAGACTCTCCGCAAGCAATAGAGACGCGCCGGGTTAAGGAACTTCTCCGCACCGCTTTGATTCAGCAGGAGGCATATTCATACAGCCGCGATCGGATTCATTCCACACCTCGTCCAAGCCGCAGCTACAGTAGGCGCATGGATGAACCGGCCGTATCAAGCAATGCGCGGAGCCGTGAAGCGGCCCGTGGCAATAACCCGGCAGGTGGTGTTCGCGATGCTCAGGATGTAGTGGACCGGGCCCGGGCACGAAGGGAGGCCGAGTTAGCAGCACAGAACGAGGCGGGTCAGCTTACACCGGTTCGTCCTACTACCTCCGCCGGGCCAGGGGTCGCTTCTAGCTTGGGAGTGCCCTGTTTAGTCCCCGCTTTACGTAATGTACGCCTGCCCAAAGACTTCAAGGGTCCGCGCAAGGTGCCGAATTACACCGCTGATTTATCTCCGGAAGCGTGGGTAGAGAGTTATGAGATGGCCATGGAGATGCTGGATGTGGATGAGACTACGTGTGCAAAGTACTTCACCATGATGCTTGAAGGCACGGCCCGTACTTGGTTGAAGAGCCTGCCGCCTAATTCTATCAGTTCATGGGCCCAGTTGCGGACCCGGTTTATCCAGAATTTCAAAGATACGTGTAAGCAGCCTAAGTCCATAGTAGACTTGGCGGCTTGTGTTCAGGAGGACGGAGAGTCAACCACCCATTGGGTACGCCGCGTTTTGGAAGTCTTGCACTCGTCTGACAGGATCAATGCTGACTCTGCGATCTTAACCCTGGAGGGCAACTGCCGGTTTAAGCGTCTAAAGTTGAAGTTGGGGCGTATGAAGCAGTTCTGTAACGACATGGGAACTCTCATGGCCGCTTTAGTGAAGTATGCTGATTCTGATAGTACCAAGGATCCCGAGACTGACGATGATGAAGCAGGGAAGGGAAAGAAGAACAGCAACTCCAAGGGGCATCAACACAAACCGGCGGGCCATGGGAACGGGGGCAAGCGTAAAGCGGATGGCAGCATGGACTTTGTGGCTAACACTAATGCGCAGGACAAGGGTCAGCGGCGCAGAGGTAAAGCGGTGAATCGTAGCGGAGCTCCGAATCCTAACCCAGATCGCTTAAACTATTTGTTGAATCAGCCTTGTCCAAAACACGGGACGAAGGAAGCACCGGCTAACCACCTGTGGAAGGATTGTTACATTATGCAGGAATTTAAAAACTCTAATGCCTTCCGGTATGACCGTGGGTCAGGTGGTGGCTCAGGATCCGGTTTCCATGGGCCGGGTTACGATGGAGCTTCCGGTTCAGGTTTCAATCAGGGCGGTCACAACAACCAGAATAATCAGAGCAGTCCAAGGGGTTACAACAACTAGCAGCAGCAGCAATAGCAGTCAGGTTATCACAGCCAGCCAAAACAGTTGAACAATGGGCAGTATCACGTTTTCACAACCAGTTTGGATAAGCGCGACCAGAAACTTCACAAGCGAGCGGTGAACTCTGTTGAACCGGCCGTACCACGTTACTTACGTTGGTCGGAATAGCCTATCGTGTGGAGCAGGGAGGATCACCCACCTCGGGTTGACAATCCGGGCCAGTTGGTGTTAGTGGTAGACCCTCAGGTGGGAGGTTATAAATTCACCAAGGTGCTCATGGATGGAGGGAGCAGTATTAACATCCTGTACTATGAGACATTCCGCCGCATGGGGCTAACAGACAAAAATCTCAGACCGTCTAATATGGTGTTCCATGGTGTGGTGCCTGGCAAATCAACATATCCTGTTGGTAAGATAGCCCTGGAGGTGGCTTTTGGGGACGAGCATGATTCCCGATCTGAAACACTAACCTTTGAGGTGGTGAAAATCCGGAGCCCGTATCACGCCTTATTTGGGCGGCCGGCTTATGCCAAATTCATGGCACGACCTTGTTATATCTATTTGCAGCTCAAGATGCCGGGTCACAAAGGGACAATAACGGTTCATGGGAGCCGCAAGATTGCTTTGGAATGTGAGGAAGGTGATGCGGCCTATGTAGAGTCGGTTTGTGCCACGGCGGAGTTGAAATATTATAAGGACAATGTTGATCCGGCGGACATGACCCCTTTGAAGAAGCCGACTACGGAGCATGATTCAGATCTGAAGTTCAAATCAGCGGCTGAGACCAAGCTTGTTGACTTCGTGCCCGGCGATTCGTCCAAGCAGTTCACTGTCAGTGCCAACTTGGACCCTAAATAGGAAAGCGCGCTCATCGAGTTCATCCGTGAGAATCGGGACATTTTTGCATGGAAGCCTTCTGACATGCCAGGTGTACCGAGGGAACTCGCTGAGCACACTCTTAATGTTGATCCCAAGTATAAACCGGTAAAGCTGTTTCTCCGCCGGTTTAACGAAGAAAGGCGCAAAGCTATTGGAGAGGAGGTGGCCAGGCTCTTAGCAGCTGGTTTTATCATTGAAGTGTTCCATCCAGAGTGGCTTGCTAATCCGGTGCTGGTCCTTAAGAAAAATGGCACTTGGCATATGTGCGTGGATTACACGGATCTTAACAAGGCTTGTCCAGCGGATCCTTTTGCCCTCCCCCGCATTGACCAGATTATTGATGCCACGGCGGGTTGTGAGCGTTTAAGGTTTTTGGATGCGTATTCTGGGTATCATCAGATCAAAATGGCGGTTAAGGACCAGGAGAAGACGGCGTTTATTACTCCCTTTGGAGCCTTCTGCTATGTATCTATGCCTTTTGGGCTCAAGAGCGCCCAAGCCACTTATCAACGGTGTGTACAGAACTGCCTGCATAAACAGATCGGCCGTAATGTGCACGCCTATGTGGATGATATTGTAGTCAAGTCAAGGTAGAAGGAGACGCTGGTTGATGATTTGAAGGAAACCTTTGACAACTTGTGGGTTTACAAGATGATGCTTAACCCGGCCAAATGTGTCTTTGGTGTTCTGGCAGGCAAGTTACTGGGCTTTCTTGTGTCCAATAGAGGAATTGAGGCTAATCCGGAGAAGATTACGGCTATCACCTCCCTAGCTAAACCGAAGTGTATCAACGATGTTCAGCGTTTGGCGGGTCGGATTGCCGCGCTGAGCCGGTTTATCAGCCGCCTCGGAGAGAAGGCCATCCCTTTATACCAGATGCTGAGAAAGACAAATCAATTCATCTGGAGTCCGGCTGCTGATGAAGCATTGGAGGACTTGAAGCGACAATTAGCCAATCCGCCCGTTCTTGCAGCTCCGGTCGACAAGGAGTCGTTATTGCTATACGTAGCGGCCAATGCTCGCGCAGTTAGCGTATTGTGGTAGAACACAAGGAGGCGGGCAAGGAGTATCCGGTTCAGCGGCCGGTTTACTATATCAGCGAGGTGCTTATTGAATCCAAGCAAAGGTATCCGCATTGGCAGAAGCTGGTATATGGAGTTTTCATGGCAAGCCGGAAGTTGAAGCAGTATTTCCAAGGGCACCCCATCACAGTGGTCAGTTCAGCTCCCTTGGGCGATATCATACAGAACCGGGAAGCAACTGGCCGGATTGCCAAGTGGGCTATAGAACTTGGGCCGCACGGATTGAAGTACGTACCTCGGATGGCGGTGAAGTCTCAAGCACTTGTTGATTTCATCAATGATTGGACTAAGTTGCAAGCACCAGAGGAGAAGCCGGATCACACATATTGGACTATCCATTTTGATGGATCCAGACAATTGGAGGGCTCGGGGGATGGAGTCGTATTAACTTCCCCACGAGGTGATAAGTTTTGTTATGTTCTCCGCTTAATGTTCCCTTGTACTAATAATGCAGCTGAGTATGAAGCTTTGCTCCATGGTCTCCGGATAGATAAAGAGATGAATCTAAGTCGGGTTAAGTGCTTCGGTGACTCGGACCTCATGGCTGAACAGGTGTCTGGCACTTGGGATTCCAAAGACCCACTTATGGCTGCATATCGTCGTGAGGTGGATATTGTTGCAGGTCACTTCAAGGGTTATCAGGTGGATCACGTGGATCGTCGAAAAAATGAAGCGGCGGACGCTTTAAGCCGGTTGGGCTCTCAGCGAAAACCGGTCCCGCCTAATGTCTTTCTTGATGTGTTGCACAACCTGTCAGTCAAGCTCCTGGGTGAAGCGGATTTGGCTATTCCTGATCCGGAGGCTCAATTGGTGGCAGCCCTGCATGTTATACCGGATTGGACAGTTCCTTATCTTGCGTACATGAACCGGGGAGAGTTGCCAGAGGATGAGACTCTAGCCAGGCAGATAGTCCGGCGATCCAAGTCTATGACCATTGTCAATGGCGAATTGCATCATTGCAGTGTATTAGGGGCGTTTCAACGCTGCGTCTCTCCTGAGGAAGGCTGTGAAATTTTACGCGAAATCCATGAAGGGGATTGTGGTCACCACGCCAGTTCAAAGTCTCTGGTGGCTAAGATGTTTCGTCACGGGTTCTACTGGTTGACAGCTCATGCTGATGCGGAGGACTTGGTTAAACGGTGTGATGGCTGTCAGAAATTTTCACGGCGTGTTCATGTGCCGGCTCAAGAGTTGAGGATGATTCCAATTACTTGGCCGTTTGCAACATGGGGGCTGGATATGGTCGGACGTTTTAAAAGGTCCAAGGATAAGAAAACCCACCTTTTGGTGGCAGTTGACAAATTTACCAAGTGGGTTGAAGCGGAGCCTGTTAGCAAGTGTGATGCAGCTAGAGTGGTGCAGTTCATTAAAAAGGTGATTTTCCGGTTTGGCTTTCCACACAGTATCATTACTGACAATGGTACCAATTTATCCAAGGACGCTATGAAGGAATTCTGTGAGCGTGAGCACATCCGACTTGACGTATCGTCAGTGGCTCACCCCCAGTCCAATGGGCAGGCAGAACGAGCTAATCAAGAGATCTTGCAAGGCATCAAACCCCGGCTTATGGTTCCATTGCAAAGAACACCAGGTTGTTGGGTTGAAGAGCTACCGTCTATGCTATGGAGTATCAATACTACGCCCAACCGATCTACAGGATACACGCTGTTTTCATGGTCTACGGAGCAGAGGCGGTTCTCCCTAGTGATATCCGGCATGATTCGCCTCGTGTAGCGGCTTATGTTGAAGCGGACAGTGAGACAGCACGGCAAGATGCTTTGGACCTATTTGATGAGGAGCGTGACATAGCACCTGCCCGCTCGGCGATTTATCAACAGGATCTTCATCGCTATCACAGTCGCCGGGTCAGAACCAGAGCTTTTCAAGAAGGAGATTTGGTGCTTCGACTCATCCAAGACCAGACAGATATGCACAAGTTATCCCCACCTTGGGAGGGACCTTTCGTGGTCAGCAAGAAACTGCACAACGGGTCCTACTATCTGATTGATATTCGAGAGCATAAAGACTCACGCACATCAGAGGAGGAGACCAACAGGCCGTGGAACATAGCTCATCTTTGGCCTTACTACACTTGAGCCATTGGCTCTATCTATGTACATATTATGACAGTGTATATATTATCGTTGATATAATAAAATCGGAGCCTCAGCTAAAGCGGGGTCTCTGTTCTTTCATATCATGTGTGGTTACATGGAGTTGTCCTGTCTTAAAGCGGCCTCCGGTTTACCCCTTGAAATCTGCTCTTCAAAAAAAAGCTTTGTGATATCACTTGGGGGCTTGGTCGTGTCCGAACCAATGCAACACCTCTTGATAGGCGAAAGCCACCAGATCACTTGGGGACATGGTCAAGTCTGAACCAGTCACGCCTCTTGATCGGCCCAAATAAGGATTTCAAGCAGAAGCATCAGCACTTATGCGCGAAGGCAGATTTATAAAGCAAAAGTATTGGATATTCTATTACAAGGCAACGCGGTGCCCAAATAAGATCATTGTTCTTCTGGCGGATCATAATAAAGCAGCTACTTAAACCGGCTTCCGGTTCATGCCTGCTCATCTCCCCTGTCTGATGGTTGTGGGTCATCCCGCGCCGCTTCAGCTTCCTCATCTCTATCCATTGGCTGGAAATCAACAGTGGTCCAGTCAATTCCCATTAAAGCTTGAAAGACAGCCTCTTCATGGATCAGAGAAGACGGTTCAATATCAGGAGCGTAAGTATGCTTACGGATTGGAGGAATCAGATTTTCCGCTTCGGGAATTTGTGCAGCCACTCGTTTGTTCTGATCATTGTACTGAGCTTGATAATGCGACAAGTCTGCCTCTTCAGCCAATTGACAAGCCAGAGGGTGCACTACACGGTTTATCGCCCTTAGATCATCTTCATTGAAATCTGAGCCATCTTCCTTCAAACTGGGATAGCCTTGAGCTGCCTCAACAGGATCGAAATCCGGCACCCATGCTTTTGCCCGGATCAAGGCATTAATGGCTCCGATTCGAGCAGCAGATTATTTCAGTTCTTCAATCCGAGCAGGAAGCATTGACAACCTCTTCAGAGTATCTTGAATTAAAGTGGGTGCCGGATTGTTATGAGATGCAGTGGTGATGATCCGATGCGCTCCAGTATACAGCTGTTCAATTAAGGTGTAGGCAGCCTTCAACTTCTTCTGAATATCTGACCCTAAGTGACCAATGCGTGTACCTGCACCATTACAGGAAAGATCATAAACCGGATCTATTAGAAGAAGGCCAAAGTTATCAAAGAACCCAAAAGGAACTTACCAAAGATAGCAGCGGTCATGGCATGCACTTGCCGCTTTACGGCGGTCAGCTCATATACCACCGGTTTAAGGGCAGCTTCAGCATTTTCAGCTCTTTTTTATTAACGGCCTTCTTAGTTGCCCAATCAGGCCGCTCCTTCTTGAAGCCTTCTTTCAGTTGTTCCATGATGCTCAAAGCGCTGGTTAATTCTTCCCTTGCTTTGACAGTTTCGGATTGTTGGGTTTTCAAAGTTTCCTGCAAATCAATAATCCGGTTCTCTTTGGTCCTCACTTCAGCCTGCATAAAGACAGTGTTTTGCTTTAAGCAAACGGTACAAGAATTTGAAGTACCAACCACATAACAAGTTATGCGCTTGATACTTGGGGGCTAATGCATATTTGATCTTCATCTATTATTAAATCGCAAAGTCCCCAGCTCAATACAGGTATTCAACTTGGCACTTGGGGGCTAATGGCTATTTGCTCAATTATGTTCTGATATTAGAATCTCTATTGGAGTCCCGGTTTAACTATACTAAGTTGAACCGGCCCTTGGGGGCTACATGTCAGGACCCCGACTCAATGCCACATCGATCTAGCATGTAACACCTCATATCACTTTGCGGCCTCACGCACGGTATCCCCACGGGTGTCGCCTTACCTTTGCCCGGGACCGTTTGCGCCTTTTGGCACACGTATATGATGGTGTCGCTAGCATCCATATGATAAAGAGCCCGGGCTGACATGGCTAGTCGTAAACCCAAAGTGGCACTAACTTACAGGGACAGGCATCCATGACCCAGCATCGAACGTGTCGGTCATCAGCGAGTGAATCCAGGCTGTAGCACTGGGCTAACAGGACTCCGGTGAACCGGGCTGTAGCGGGCTAACAGGACTCCGGTATTCATCGCGTGACATTTCCCCGAAGGGACAGACACAGGATCGAAGAAGGACACATGCCGGCCAGCCCAAGTGTTCCGGAGCAGTAGCAAGCTACCAGGGCTCAGTGGAAGCACTAGGAGACATTTCCCGGTAAGAGAGACTACTAAGGATAAACAACTAGATAGTCAGATCCCACACATAGCAATACACATTACACGTACGCATAACATGCAAGTATGTGCTGTACAACATGGCATCACAGCATAACTCAACAACTCATATAGATAAGGCTCAAAGAGCCATCATAGCATTATTACAAACAGGGGTCACATGACCCAACATTCAGAGCAATCAAGCAACAAACGGAAGCATTACATGTCTGAGTACAGACATCTATAAATGAAAAAGGCTGAAAGCCTGACTATCTACAACGTCCGATCAAGATCGTAGCTGAGGTACAAGCTACTTGTCGAAGTCCATGAGAACACTAGTAAGACCGAAGTCTCCGCTGCAAAAACATAAATAAAGCAACATGAGTACAAAGGTACTCAGCAAGACTTACATCAGATCCTATCATACATGCATGTGTATCAAGGGGGTAATGTGGGGTTTAGTTGCAGCAAGCTAGCTCTGACTCTGTGGCTAACCTGTTCTACGACTACCAGAACTTCTTGAGGTGATATGGCGCACACGAGTCCACTAATCACCCCACAATACACTACTATGGATTCATCCCCGTCTCCCTACGAGAAGGCCATCCATAGCACTCACACTTGTCTTGAGCATTTTATAGTATCCACTTCAAGTTGTCTATGTACCATGTAAGCATCCAAGAAGTTCATATCCGCGGACCCGACTATTCGAATAGATCATGTTAACCCTGCAGGGGTGTACTTCTTCACACACGCTCTCGCCACTTACCGCCATGTACACGTCATGTATCTCGGCAACCTTCAAGCAGAAGCCTGGCGAGGGTGTTGGCCACGACCTGACTAACCACACAAGACTCTAGTCCAGGTTTATCGCCTATTCGGGTTCCATCCGCAAGGAGATCCGGCCGGGGTGTCGCTCATGGCCCCAAACGATGTGAGCAGGGTTCCCAAGCCCACCATCCGGGTGCCACTTGGTACACCGTGCCACCTGTGCCTAGTCTGTCCCAAGCCCACCCTGCCGGGTGCCACTTGGTAGAAAAATAGCACTACCTACAAACACCAGAAACTAGTTGCGACTCCTGGACAGAGATCAAGTTGGTTAATAAGTCGAGAGGGCTTGGAGCGCCTGGAGCCCAATGTGTGGTAGTATCGAGTCATTGGACAACATACATAGAACTCAGGGCTTAAGGACGGTTCCAGTGAGACAACCCACCATGTACTCCTACATGGCCTCTCACCGCTACCTTTACCAAATCGTGTTCACACACTTAACTCTCAGCACCAGAACATATCGTAACACTCCAATTCATTCCCAATGAATCAGACCTGACACAACTCTAAGCAATAGCAGGCATAGCATGGTAGGAACACAACAGTGGCTTCAATCAACTCCTACACATGCTAGTGGGTTTCAACTATTTACTGTGGCAATGACAGGTCATGCAGAGGAATGGGTTCAACTACCGCAGCACAAAGTAGCAGATGAATCGTTGTTGTCCTAATGCAATAACTGAGAGCAGGAGCGAGAGAGTAGGGTTTTATCGAAATGAACAAGGGGGTTTGCTTGCCTGGTAGATCAACAAGGGAGGCACTGCTTCATAGACAGGTACTCTGGAACAGACTCCGGAGCAGGACCTATCGAGAAAGAACAGTGTCGGCAATCAATACACAAGCATATGCAGCAATATGATGCATGAACATGGCATGAAGATGTGATGTTGTTTGAGCTAATGCAACTAGTAATCATTTGGGTTTGAAATCCATTTGAACCCAAAAGCTCAAATGCACTTCCAAAGTAGGCTCTTATATATGCCATAATGTGTTTTCCCATATACAGCATGTATAAGTTGGTTTGTCATGCATGAAACTAGTACAGATGGAAAGATTACATTTTTCTGATAATTTTTCATATATAAATTATTTAATCTGAGCTACGGTTGAATTGATATGAATTTTTGAAGTTTAAATCAATTTCTGGAATTTCCTGAATTATTTTAATTCCAGAAAATATATATTGCGTCAGCATTGAGTAAGCATGACGTCAGCAGGTCAACTGCGGCTGGCTAGGGTCAAACCTGACGTGTGGGGTCCACACGTCAGTGTCATAGTTAGTTAACAGGGGGGTATTTGCTTAATTAAAAGGATTAAGGGCCGGGGCCCACTGTCAGTGAGACAACTAATTAACTGAGTTAATTAGCGCTAACTAAACTAATACCTAAACTAAACAGGGGCATGGCCCATGCGCCAGTGACCCTGGGGGGGTCAAACCCCAGGTCAAACAAGTCAAACCCGCCGGCGGTTAGTCGCCGGCGAGGTCCGTGGCGTACTTGTGCCCCGGGTTTCCTTTGTGGTGCTCCAAATGGCGCGCGGCTAGGCGCGTTGGAGAGCCAGCTCGATGGCGCGTCGGGCGGTGGCCGTGGCTGGGCCTGGGGTGGCCGGAGTCGACGGCGGCGAGCTCGGCTGCGGCTGCCGGAGTTTGGGATAGCGCGGGCGTGGGGCTGCAGCTCGCGTTCGAGCGAACGGAGAGCACAGGCGGTAGCTACGAGGCAACATGAGCACGTCGGAGCTACTACGCGAGGCGGAGGTGCTCGGGGGCATGGAGCTCGTCGGCCATGGCGGACGGCGGCTTCGAGCGCTCGCGGGGCAGCGGCTACAGAGCACGCGCGAGAGAGAGAGGTGAGGGGAAAGGAAGAGGGGCTCACGGCGGACTCGCAGAGCAGGCCAGTGTGCTCAGGGACGTCCTCCGTGCGGCGAATCGACGGCGATGGAGTCGGTGATGGAGCACGTACGGAGGTGCGTGGCTTGACGAGGAGGTAGAGGGGGTCGTGGCGGAGCTTCTGGACTCTACGGAGGGGCGAGGGAAGGCCGGTGGCCGCGGCAACGGCGAGCGGCGGCGGTGAAGGCGCTTGGGTGTGCGAGGGAGAGAGCAGGGGGAGAGGAGGAGCACGGGGGGGGGGAGTGAGAGGGGTCGGGGCGGCGCGTGGCGTCTCCAGAGGCGTCCAGACGAGGGGAGAGGGCAGGCAGGCAGGGAGGCTGGTGGCGTGGCGCGGCGGAGCGCGCGCGCGTCGGGCACGCGCCCATCCCCCTGTCAAGGACGAAGACGACAGAGGAGGGGGCCAGTGGGCTAGGCCGGCGCTGGCTGCTGCTGGGCTGCACAGGGAGGAGGCCCAGGTAAGTTTCTCCTCTTTTTGTCTCTTTTCTAATATTCTGACATATGTTTTGATTTAGTGATAACACTAAATCAATTTATTTCCTTATGCCCATTTTTGTAGGAACTAGTGGCATTATTCCAGAGCTCCCCAACATGTGGCATAATTTTTGGACATATATTAATATATATAACTAATATATTTCCAATGCAAATATTTATGCATTAAATCCAAATGGCCAAAATAAATACTTATGAGCTCCTAAAAATATTGGTTTGATTTTTATCTCTGTCCAATATTTTCAGAGGGCAACATGAACATTTTCTTGGACCTTTTTGGAGCAATTTTTATTTGGGGTTATTTCAAAAAATGATTCTGAGGGTTCCACCAATCCTCATTTCAAAATTAAATGGAATTTTAAACATGATGCACAAATGACTAGCTAGTCTAGGTCATACCAGAACTAGGGATGTGACACTACAATGATGGATTTCAAAGTATTGAGGACTATATTAAAGTCTCGGCTTGAAGAAGGTTACAAACCGGCCCTTGGGGGCTAGGAGAATTAATAGAGTTGCAGTAATTAAAGAAAGAAGGAGCACAAGGAAGTTACCTCAAGTTTTTCCTTCATCATCTTTACTAGACCAGCTTCATAATCACGACTAGTATATAGCCGGTTCAAGTAACCAGAATGAAGGTCCTGGGCGTTCAGAGTAGCATACGTCGTCAGATCAACATCCCATTTGCCTTTGTTCATGGCAGAAAACTCTTCTTTGGCAGTATGCTTTGCTAAAGCGACAGGATTCCCTGGTTCAAAGCGACTACACCCGTAATTACAACGTCATCATCCTTGGACTCGCCGGTTTGCACTGGCGCTATCAGTTTATCTGCAGGTTTGGAAGGACTACAGGATTTTTCAATCCGGATGGGGCTGGCAGTCTGGTCAACAGGGTCTGAAGTATTAATAGGCCTATTCTCGGTAATAGCATCATCTTGCAAGGGAGGATCATTGGGAACATCCTCATGAACGAACGCTTCAAGATCTGGTGCTTTATCCTGTTCAGGGGCAGCATCCTCCTCGGCCGCTTTATCCAGCCGGGCTTTCTTGCTCGGTTTAGGTTTAGCCCTGAAAGAGAAACAAAGAGTCAAGGAACAACATAAGTTATAACGCAGTATACCAGAAGCATATGTTCAGCCTAGCTTACCCAAGAACCGTTTTCAGTGGTGGCAGCTGAGTGGCCGATGATTCACCAGAGAATGAATGAGAAGTAACCTGATAATCGGAGTCGGACGGATTAAGAGGTTGACGGATGAAACCCGCTTTAGGATAAAAATTAATAAGAAGGTTGGAGACCTCTGAGCGGCGTTTCCGAACCGGACTGTTCGGTAAACCGGCGGAGGTAACTACCTGGCCACTGTGCCGGGTTGTGCGGCGAGCTTCATGTTGCTGAGTCTTCATAAGAAATTTGGGATCCAAGTAAGCAGGAGGATGAGAAAATTTAACTGTCCGGTTTGCCGGGCGAAATTTTGGCAAAGGCAAAGGATCTGAATCGGAAGAGAGAATAGTTACCTCAGCGACATCAGCATTACTGGCTTCAGCGTCATCCTGACAAGTATCATCATCAATAAGGCGTGTAAAAAGTAAGCCTAGAGAATCGAGTTCTACCTCAAGGTCCGAGTTACCCACATCATCATCAACAGCCGGATTAGATGAAGCGGTGGTCTTCCTTTTTTGAGCTGGCCTCTTGACAACTTTAGTCTTTGGCCGGGTTGATCTTTCCGTTTTCTCTAGTTTTTCTTGTGGAAGCTTCTTGCTCCAAAACGGATTATCACCCTGATTAGGCAGCAATTGATGTTATATAGAAATAGCAATGACAGGTTCAGTAAAAAAATATACTCAAGATCTTACAGCTGGTGGTTTGTTGGTAGTATAGAAGGGGAGCAGGACGGTTCGAGCGCAGAGGTGTTCCGGTTCATTCAACATTTTCTTCACAGCCTCTGTGACTTCGTCATCTGAGAGCTGGATGTTAGTGTGTCGGAGTGGGTCATCAACACTACCAGTATACTTGCACATTAAACCGGAGCGCCGGCTAAGAGGCAGTATGCTCCATGATATCCAACAGCGTGCGAGATCTACTCTTGTTAAACTGTTGTCCATGAAGGCTCGGAGCTTGGATAGTTGCGGAGCGTATTTACTTCTCTCCTTCGCACTTAACCTTTGTGGGAAGGGGTGTGTATTGCTGAGCCGCTCCGGACGAAAGCCAGGCAAAGGATTTTCATCATCAGGGGAGGTATCTTTGCAGTAAAACCATGTTGAATTCCACTCCTTGGGGTGACTGTGTAGTTTGGCGTGGGGATAAGTGATCTCTTTCCTTTTCTGAATGCCATACCACCCAATTCGGTATTGGGACCATTAGTGAATTCTATGCGGCGGTTTAGGTGGAAACAGTCTCTAAACAATTCAAATGAGGGTTCCTCTTGAAGGTATACCTCGCAGAGCACTTGGAAGTGACATAGGTTGGTAACAAAATTGGGGCCAGTGTCTTGCGGGCGGAGTTGAAAATTGGCTAACACATTCCGGTAAAATTTAGAACCGGGTGGCTTGAAGCCCCGGGCTAAATGGTCTGCAAAGATCACAACCTCTCCCTCTTGAGGTGTGGGAGGACATTCATTACCAGGGACCCTCTAGTGGATAGTATCTTTGCTGTCTAAAGTGCCGATCAAGACTAAATTATCCAACTAAGTTTCTGTGATGTGAGAAGGAACCCAGTTGCACTCATATACTTGTTTGGCCATGGTGAGATCTACAAAAAATAGGTGATTCCGGTTCAAGAATGTGTTGGATAAAAGAATGCGCTGGTATGAACAATGTTAAACTGTATTTCTAAGAGGTGGCATAGTATGACTAAAGAATTCTAGCGGTTCAACAAGGGGACTAATGGTATATACCGGTTTACTAACTTTTTCTATATTAAGTTAAACCACCTGATCTAAACATTGAAGGCAATTGAGGTTGTGTAAGTACACAGAAACAGGTTTCGCATAATCTCTCTGTAAAAATGGATCTACAGCCAGTTCAGATAAAAAGGAAAAAATGTCTACAAGCTTGAAGCAGAACAGTATGGATTCAAGAAGCAGGAAGATTGATGAGATCTATGGATTTGAGTATGAATCTACAGACTGATGTTAAAAGGCCGCCGATAATCATAGTAGGGTTTCAAAGACCTATCCAGAGCCTCGACATGAGCAGGAACAGTACGCAAGAATAGCTGCAGGAACATGAAACCCTAGAACAGATCTAGATCCATAAAAGCAGAGATCTTACCGGAGCTCAGGGAGATGCGGAAGGACGCCGCCGTTCTCTGGTACGGTCAGGGTGATGCAGCGGCCCAAGATGGTGTAGAGGTCAAGGACGGTGGCGGAGCTTCGAGGTCGGCGACGCGAGGAAGACGAAGAAAAAGAGACGAAGGGGAGAAAAGGAAATGACCCTTCGGTCCTATTTATAAAGAAAAAGACGTGCGTCAGGCGCGCGAATCCAGGAGCCACAAATTTCGGAAGAGGAGCGGTTGCACCCGTGTATCGCAGATCTATTAATAAAAGAAGATGGCATAAATGTTAATCTCATGGTGACGTCATACCGGTTTACAGCAACCAGAGATGACGACAACATGGCGGTTCACCAATTACCAGAAGATGTTGAAGACGAAGATTTTTGTGAAGGATTGACATGAACCAGTTCAAATCAATCTGGGGCCTAATGTTGGGGATATTACTACTGGGCATGAACCGGCCTATCTGGGCCGGGTTAACTTCATTAGTAGTATAAAGGTGATTAAGCCAAGTTGGTAGATAAAGGCCTGTAGCCGTAAGCCAGTTTGATATGTAAACTTGTATTGTAAGTTAGGAATAGAGAGAGACCAATCGGGATACGAGTATGAACCTGTGTTGGGACTCTATGGACCGACGGGTGTCACCCGTGTATATAAGGGGACGACCCGGCGGCGGTTCAAGGACAGACAACAACAATTCGAGGCCTAGGCAAAGCTTATTTGCTCCCTAGTCATCCAGACCACATCAATTCCATCACAACTAGACGTAGGCTTTTACCTTCATTGAAGGGGCTGAAGTAGTATAAACCCTTGTGTCTTTGTGTCCGCTTTAACCCCTTCGAGTTAACCCGTAGCGATGGCTCTGCGACTAAGTCCTTTCAGAAGGACATCTGCCGTGACAAAACCACGACAAGCTCCCATGCATTATTCAGTTCAAACTGTTGAAGCTCTTCTTGCATACCTTGAATCCATTCAGGTTCCATGAAGGCTTCATCAACATTCTTGGGTTCAGATATAGAGACAAATGCAAAGTGCCCACAGAAGTTTGCTAGTTGTGTTGCTCTTGAACGAGTGAGTGGACAAGGTGCTGTCACACCCTAGCTAGTCATGCATTAGAGTGTTGCATCATGTTTACTCTTTCATCAGAAACTTGAAATGGGGATTTGTGAAACCCTCAGAATCATTTTTGAAAATGACCCAAATAAAAATTTCTCCAAAAGGGTCCAAGAAAATGCTCATGTTGCTCTCTGAAAATATTGGACAGAGATAAAAATCAACCCAATATTTTTAAGAGCTCATAGGTATTTAATTTTGGGCATTTGGAATTAATGCATAAATATTTGCATTGGAAATATATTAGTTATATATATTAATATATGTCCAAAAACTATGCCACCTGTTGGGGAGCTCTGGAATAATATATCTAGCTCCTGCAAAAATTGGCATAAGTTAATAAAATGATTTAATATTTTATTTAAATCAAAACAAATGTCAGAAATTAGAAAACAGAAATAAATAAAAGGGAGAAGCTTACCTGGGGCTCCTCCCTGTGCAGCCCAGCCAGCTGGCCGGCCCAGCCAGCAGGCGGCCCAGCCCGTCTCCCTCCTCTGTCGTCTTCGTCCTCGACAGAGGGAGGGGAGTGTGCCCGGCGCGCGCGCGCGCCACCGCGCCACGCCACCAGCTCGCCTGCCTGCCTGCCCCTCCCCTCCTCGTCTGGATGGCCTGGAACGACGCCACGCCCTCCCCCGTTCTCTCTCACTCTCCCCCGGTTCTTCTTCTCTTCTCCCTCGCTCTCTCCCTCCCGTGTCCGAACGCACCCCTCGCCGCCGTTCGCCATAGCAGCCGTCACCGGCCACCCCTCGCCCCTCCGCTGAGCTCAGGAGCTCCGCCGCGACCCCCTCTTCCTCCCCACCAAGCCAAGCCCCTCGGGAAGCTCTGCATCGCCTCCACGCCATCGTCTTCCTCCTCGGGCTCCGACCACCATCGCCGTCGATTCGCCGTCTCCAGCGCGTCCCCGAGCCCGCTTCGACGCCCACTGCAACCGCGGTGAGCTCCGCCACCGTTTCCCCCGCTTTTCCCCCTCGTTCCCGCGCCGTAACCCCGTTTCCCACCACGGCCGAACCCCCGCCGTCGCCGAGCTCGCCGTCGACGCAGCTCCGGTGACCATTTGGTCACGGGCGTGCACCCGTTGTGCTTGCCGCGACCCGTAGAGCCCCTCCAGCGCCTCAGCTCCCTCGCTTGCGAGCAGCAGCGCCGATCCCGACCGCACCCGAACTCCGGCCGCCGCTCACGAGCTCGCCGTCGTCGGTACCGGCCACCTCAGGCACGGCCACCACCACCGTTCGACGCGCGGGAGCAAGGGCTCTCCAACGAGCCCAAGCACGGCCTCGCCCGTGCCCTGTAGCGCGTTTCCGCATCGCGCCGCCGTCTCGGGCCTCGCCGGCGTCATGTCGCCGGTGGGTTTGACCTGTTTGACCTGGGGTTTGACCCCCCCAGGGTCACTGACGCGTGGGCCCCGTCGGCCAGGTGGTCAGCTTAGTGCTAATCACTGTTAGTCAACCCCCCTGACACTGACCAGTGGGCCCCAGCGCCACTAATTCCTAATTAGGATTAAATTAACCCTGTTAAACCCCCCTGTCACTGACGTGTGGACCCCACACGTCAGGTTTGACCCCAGCCAGCCGCAGTTGACCACTGACGTCATGCTGACGTCATGCTGGCGCAATATATATATTTCTGGATTTAATTTAAATCAGGAAATTCCAGAATATTATTTAAACTTCAAAAATTCATAACTTTTATTCTGTAACTCCAAATCAGACAAATTATATATGAAAAATGATCAGAAAAATCCAATCTATCCATCTGTACTATTTTCATGCATGACTAAACAAGTTAACTTGATGTTTAATACAGAACAAGGAAAAGCACTTTAAAAGGCCATGTTTGAGTTTGAAATTTGAATCTTTGATTCAAATTGGTTCAAACCCTTCTGGTTTTAGTTGCATTAGCCCAACACCCTCATATTGCCATGTTTCATGCATGCATCATATTGTTGCACATTGTTTGGTGATGGTTGTGTATCGGTGTCCTTTGTGACAGGTTCTGCCTCCGAGGAGTACCGTGATTACCCTAACGAAGAACCGTATCAGTGCATCGAACCATCAGGCAAGCAACCAACCATTTGATCATATCGATACAATCCCATGTTCTCGCTCCTGCTCTCTTTTACTGCATTAAGACAACGCGTTTCAAACTGCTGTGTGCTACGGTAGTTGAACCCATTTCCTCTGCATGACCTGTCATTGCCACAGTAACTAGATGAAACCCACTAGCATGTGTAGGAGTTGATTGAGCCATATGTATGTGTTGTTCCTACCTTGCTATGCCTGCTATGCTTAGAGTCGTGTCAGGTCTGGTTCATCTGGGTGATGGGCTAGAGTGAAATGATTATGTCGGTAATGAGAGTGGTGTGGTGAACACGATTTGGTAAAGGTATCGATGAGAGGCCATGTAGGAGTACATGGTGGGTTGTTTCATTGAAGCCGACCTTAAGCACTGAGATCTGTATGTGTGATTTAAGATATAGCTACTACCATGCATTGGGCCCTGAAATATGACCCCGCTCGACTTCTTATTCACCCTAGCTCT
Source organism: Triticum aestivum (assembly GCF_018294505.1). NCBI lineage: Eukaryota > Viridiplantae > Streptophyta > Magnoliopsida > Poales > Poaceae > Triticum > Triticum aestivum. Next base: position 185,386,753 of record NC_057807.1, read on the forward strand.
CTGTCCAGGAGTTGCAAGTAGTTTCTGGTGTTTGTAGCCTACTGGAGGCCGTGGACAGCGCTGACCATAGGGGTGGGCTGTGATGCGGTAGGTACGTGGCCGGGTGTACCGAATACCCGTTAGGTATCTCGGGAACCCTGTTCACATCGTTCGGGGCCGTATGGGAAACCTCGGCCGGACTCCCTGCGGATGGAACCTGGATAGGCGATAAACCTGGACTAGAGGCTTAAGTGTTTAGGTAGGTCGTGGTCTACACCCACGTCGGCTTTCTCTTGAAGTCTGCCGAGCACATGTCGTGTGCAGACGCTAAGTGGTGGAAACATGTATGAAGAAGTACACCCCTGCAGGGTTATCATGATCTATTCGAATAGCCGCGTCCGCGGTAAAGGACTACTTGGTTGCCTATACAGCTCATAGACAAGTAAATGGAAACTACTAAAAGCCTCAAGATAAGTGTGAGTGCCGAGGATGGCTCTTCCGTAGGAAGACGGAGGCGGATCCTCGGTAGTGTATTGAAGTGGTGAGTAGTGGACTCATGTGCGCAAAACCATTTCAAGTTGAAGTATCGTAGGATAGTCTAGCCAAGAGTCAAAGCTGGCTTGCTGCAATAACTCCACCAACCCTTCTTGATAATATGCATGTATGTAGGATCTGATGTAAGTCTTGCTGAGTACCTTTGTACTCATGTTGCTATAATTTACATTTTTACAGAAGACGCTGCAACCCCTTCTGATGGGTTCTATGTAGACATTGACATCAACGAGTAGGCTAAAGGCCCAGGTGGTGACCCTGAGCTTGTGAAGGACCACGTAGTATAGCTAGGCTTTCCAAGCCTCTTTTATCTTTCTAGTTGTCTGTACTCAGACAAGTTACTTCCGCTGCTGGTTTGTATGACTGTATGACTTGAATGTTGGGTCGTGAGACCCGTACCTTTGTGTATGTTATGTATGGCTCCCTGAGCCTTAAATAAAGTACTTGTATCGTAGAGTCATGTTGTGATGCTTCGTTGTATTTGCACATATCGAGCATATTGTGTGTATGATTGAAATGCTTGGTATGTTTGGGATCTGACTATCTAGTTGTTTATCTTTAGTAGCCTCTCTTACCGGGAAATGTCTCCTAGTGTTACCACTGAGCCATGGTAGCTTGCTACTGCTCTGGAACACTTAGGCTGGCCGGCATGTGTCCTTCTTCGTTCCTTATTCTGTCCCTTCGGGGAAATGTCATGCTTTGAGTACCGGAGTCCTGTTAGCCAGCTACAGCCCGGTTTACCGGAGTCCTGCTAGCCCAGTGCTACAGCCCGGACCCACTTGCTGATGACCGACACGTTCGAAGCTGGGTCATGGATGCCTGTCCCTGTAAGTCTGTGCCACTTTGGGTTTACGGCTAGTCATGTCAGCCCGGGCTCCTTATCATATGGATGCTAGCGACACTATCATATACGTGAGCCAAAAGGCGCAAACGGTCCCGGGCAAAGGTAAGGCGACACCCGTGGGGATACCGTGCGTGAGGCCGCAAAGTGATATGAGGTGTTACCGGCTAGATCGATGTGACATCGAGTCGGGGTCCTGACAGCGTTGGCATCAGAGCCGGACTGCCTGTAGGTTCTCCAAGCCAAACTGGTCGATGTTGAGTCTAGAAATTCTTTAGTTATATGTAGGGGAATTGTTTGTGGGTTGGAACGTAATGCTCTTTTTACTCCTTTATCTTATGACATTCTGATCTGAGTCAGTCCATTCTTCCACCAGGGGTTAAGGAATTAGGATCTATTCTCTCTATTAGGATCACGTGTTACTAATCAGTAGTACCTTATAGGTATGATGGATACAAGCCTAGTTCAGTTCTTCTACCATATTATGTTGCTAGCATGGACTCAGAATTTGATATGATGATGTTGAGTGTGTATGAAATCCTTTGTCAAATGTCTCAAAATCCTTCTTGAGCATTTACAGCTGTTATGCTGCCGAAATTTTGCTAGAAATTCTAATGCCTTTGCATTATGATTGTGCTTTCAGATGGCCACTCGCGACCTCAATCAAGTGGTTCGCCTGACTCGATGCCTAGACGTACCCGGCCATACTGCCAAGTTGGTCAGGGTAATGACTGAGGCTGGATACCGCTGGTATCCTGAGTACACGATCGAAGAGCAATTTCGGGACTTCAATCAAAGCCAGTATCTCTGCACTGTCAGGATATTTCCATCTTATCCTGGATCCACCGAGCCCCTTCACTGCTCCTATGGACTCGGGGTTACTATTGAGATGGCTGTGCAGGACGCCGCCTACTCTATGATGACCATCATGCGAGTCAGGTCTGGTCTATTTCGGGACTCTGATTTCCGGTATATGCCAGGATCACTTCCGGGAGCACAAGGGTATCTCCAGGCTATCTATGCTGACCCCACCCAGGAGGATTCACGGACTCGCACCACTGCCGAGATGCTCGAGGATAAGGACCGTGAAAATCGAGCCTTGAGGTTAGAGCTCTTCAATACCCGTGCTGACCACTGGGCCACATTGACTCGGTTCGCACCGGTGGTGCAAGCTGGATATTCGGATATGCGCGATCTCTATCCTGTGAGATCTGCTTTGCCAGACGTGATGGGTTGGCGTGATGTAGGAGGCATCACCCCACCTCGCGGTCCTCGCAGGCCACCGTTTGTTGGTCCAAGGCCTCATTCTAGCCCCTATGGTCCACAAGCTCCGCGAGATCGTCTGTTCCCGGATGATCATGTTGAGCTTCCAGGCTATGGAGGTGACTTCTACGAGGACTACTACGGATCGGTCTGAGTTAGTGGTAGTATCACTAGTTCGCACTAGCTGTGTCGTCTATCATCCCGCGTGACTCGTGGGATATGACCTAGTTTGTACTCTTTCCGGAGGTGTAGAAAAATAATGTATAGGAGCTTGGGATGCCTCCGATGAGATGTAATCCTCTTTTCACCGTAATAGTACTTTGTTTGGTCTTGTACTAAACCCTGTATGGTGTGTATGACGATGAAATAAAAGAAGCAGTTTCTGTATCTACCATGTCATACGGATGATCATCTTGCATTCCGAGTTATCCCTTACATTTTGTATCCTATGTTGGAATTTTATCATCCTGACTAAATCATTGTCTTGTTTACCTAGGATGGTCAACACGCGCACTAACCCTGCTCCTCAAGAGCAGGCCGAAGGCAGTGAGGTCAGGGATGCAAACCTGCCTCATCCTCCTTCCCTAGCCGAGGTTATGATGGAAGCTGAGAGAAACAAGCGGGAGACCAACCGTTTGTTGGAGCGTATTGAACAGAACACAGCACACCATCAGAGGACTAACGTGGTGTCACTCAGTGATTTTATCAAATTACATCCACCCACGTTCCACCACTCCGTCGAGCCTCTCGACGCTGATGACTGGCTTCGCAGTATCTCTCACAAACTGCGTTCCGCGCTGGTAGCGGAGGCTGACAAGGTCACCTTTGCTGCATATCATCTTGAAGGCCCCGCCAGTCTATGGTGGGAGAATTATGGAGCTATGCGCCCAGCGGGCCATGTCACTACCTGGGCTGAATTCAGCGAGGCTTTCCGTGAACATCACATTCCGGAGGGTCTCATGGACCGTAAACGTGAGGAATTCTGCAATTTCACCCAAGGCCGACTCTCTGTGGATGTTTACAGGAGGGAGTTTGGTAACCTCGCACGATATGCAACTGAGGAAGTTTCTACTGATGCGAAGAAGCAAGCAAGGTTCCGTAAGGGCCTTAGTCCTGAGCTTCGCCGTGACCTCCGTCTGCATGAGTGCACATCTTTTCAGAAACTTGTTAACAAAGCCATCAGTGCTGAAACTGGTCAGACTGACTATGACGCAACACGCAAGCATGGCCGTGACATGGGTTCCTCATCCGGTGCTGGTCCTCAGAAGCGCCGCGTGTGGGTACCCAACACCGCCCTGCCACCCAGATTCACACCGAGGCCATCTTTCCAGGCGCCTCGCCCTGTTCAACAGTCTGCTCCGGCCAAGCCCTATGGGGGTCCAACCAACAATGCTCCTCCACGTACCAGTTCCGTGACTTGTTTCAAGTGTGGGGAATCTGGCCACTATATGCGTGAGTGTCCCCAGACCAACCCCAACCAATCTGCTAAAGCTGTTGGCCGTGGCAAGCCGACAGGGAAAGTGTTCCACGCCAAGCCGGCCACCGCTACACGTGGCCATGTCAACTGTATCTCTGCCGAAGAAGCTCAAGAGGATCCCAACATCGTTCTCGGTACGCTTCTTGTTAATTGCCACCCGGCATCTGTTCTTTTCGATACAGGAGCCTCCCATTTATTTATATCTGAAAACTATGCTCGTTTGCATAACACCGCATTCTGTGACATGCCATCCACTATGGAAATTTCTACTCCTGGTTCTAGATGGCAGACCTCTAGGGTAAGTTATGGAAATAAAATCCAAGTCGACAGACTTGTTTTCCTTGCATCGTTGATAGCCCTTAAATTTTCAGATATTAATATCATTTTGGGTATGGACTGGATGTCAGCTCATCATGCCAAAATTGATTGCTTCTCTAGGACTGTTCAACTCACCCATCCTTCGGGGAAGATAGTCAATGTCTTGACCCGAATAGCCAAGCGACAATTATATTCTCTTAACGCCAGCCCTTTGCCAGACCTTGAGGACGTTCCGGTAGTCCGTGACTTCCCGGATGTCTTCCCAGAAGAATTGCCAGGTGTTCCACCTGACAGGGATGTTGAGTTCGTAATAGACCTCATTCCAGGAACCGTTCCGATCGCTAGAAGACCCTATAAGATGGCACCCCTAGAACTAGCCGAGCTTAAGAAACAACTCGATGAGTCCTTGAAAAAGGGTTTCATCCGACCTAGCTCATCTCCATGGGCTTGCCCCGTCCTATTCGTCAAGAAGAAGGATGGTACGGACCGGATGGTTGTAGATTACCGACCTGTCAATTTGGTCACAATCAAGAACAAATATCCGCTTCCCAGGATCAACGACCTGTATGATCAGCTCGCTGGATCCTCAGTCTTCTCCAAGATGGATTTGAGGTTGGGCTACCATCAAATCAAAATCAGAAACGGGGACATTCCTAAAACGGCCTTTGTTACTCGTTATGGCCAATACGAGTACACCGTCATGTCCTTTGGTTTAACCAACGCTCCAGCCACTTTTTCTCGGTTAATGAACTCAATCTTCATGGAGTATTTGGATAAATTCGTCGTGGTTTACCTCGATGATATACTCATCTACTCCAAGAACGAGGAAGAACATGCCGAACATCTAAGGCTAGTGTTGAAGAAACTTCTAGAGCATCGCCTTTATGCCAAATTTTCTAAATGTGAATTCTGGTTTTCAGAAGTGACCTATCTGGGTCATGTAATATCTGGTAGAGGTATTGCTGTTAACCCTGAGCGAGTTCAAGCCGTCCTTAATTGGACTCCACCTGAATCGGTCAAGCAAGTTCGGAGTTTTCTGGGCTTAGCGAGCTATTGCCGTCGCTTCGTCGAAAACTTCTCCAAAGTTGCCAAACCTCTAACCGAACTCCTCAAGAAAGATAAGAAGTTCGAATGGACTCCACAATGTGAGCACAGCTTTCAGGAACTGAAAAGACGCCTGACCTCTGCTCCCGTACTGGTACCGCCAGACTTATCCAAGGACTTTGTTATCTACTGCGACGCCTCGCGACAGGGACTAGGTTGCATTCTCATGCAAGATCGACACATAATTGCCTACGCTTCACGGCAATTGCACCCACATGAGGAGAATTATCCTACTCATGATGTAGAGCTTGCAGCCATAGTCTATGCACTTAAGACCTAGCGACATTACCTCCTCGGTAACCGTTGCAAAATTTTCACTGATCACCAAAGTCTAAAGTACATTTTCACCCAACCGGATCTGAATCTCAGGCAAAGACGTTGGGTTGAGTTGATCACAGACTTCGACTTAGGAATAACCTACACCCCAGGGAAAGCCAACGTCATGGCTGATGCGCTAAGTCGTAAATCTTATTGTAACAACCTGATGTTACAACAAAGTCAACCGCTTCTCCATGAGGAATTTCGGAAGCTTAACCTTCACATTGTTCCTCAAGGTTTTCTTTCCACCTTGGTAGCAAAACCTACTCTTACGGATCAAATCATCGCTGCCCAAAAGCGAGATAAGGGAATATCTAAAATCAAAGAGAACATTGCTAGCGGAAGTGCTAGTTGTTTCTCCACAAATGATCATGGTGTTGTGTACCTTGAGAACCATCTAGTGGTTCCCAAGAACCAGCATCTACGGCAGTTGATCCTTAAGGAGGCTCATGAATCTCCTCTCACCATTCATCCCGGTAGTACTAAGATGTATCAGGACCTACGCCAGAGGTTCTGGTGGACTAGGATGAAGAGGGAAATTGCTCAGTATATTGCAAATTGCGACGTCTGTCGTCGTGTAAAAGCAGAGCACCAACGGCCTGCTGGCACCCTTCAACCCTTAGCTATTCCTGAATGGAAATGGGATAAAATTGGTATGGATTTCATTACCGGTTTTCCCAGGACCAAGAGAGGGAATAATGCTATTTTCGTCGTGGTCGATCGTCTTTCCAAAGTAGCCCATTTCTTACCTGTTCGTGAGAGTATAACCGCTAGCCAGCTGGCAGATTTATACATCTCCCGAATAGTGTCCCTCCATGGTGTTCCTTTGGAAATCAACTCGGATCGAGGAAGTCTTTTCACCTCTCGATTTTGGGAAAGTTTCCAAAATGCTATGGGAACCCGTCTCTCCTTTAGCACCGCCTTCCACCCTCAGTCGAGTGGTCAAGTGGAACGCGTCAACCAGATTCTAGAAGACATGCTTCGAGCCTCTGTTATCTCATTCGGAATGGACTGGGAGAAGTGCCTTCCATTTGCCGAATTCGCTTACAACAACAGCTATCAGTCTAGCTTGGGTAAAGCCCCTTTTGAAGTTCTCTATGGATGACGGTGTCGAACACCCCTTAACTGGTCAGAAACCGGGGACAGACAATTTTTTGGCCCGGATATGATTCAGGAAGCAGAAGAACAAGTTCGTATCGTTCGTGAAAAGTTGAAAACAGCCCAATCTCGTCAAAAGAGTCAATATGACCGAAAACATAAGGCTATGACTTTCGAGGTTGACGAGAAGGCTTATCTTCGGGTCACCCCTCTGAAGGGAACCCATCGTTTCGGTATCAAAGGCAAATTGGCTCCTCGTTACATTGGACCTTTTCGCATTCTTGCCAAACGAGGAGAAGTTGCCTACCAGTTGGAACTACCTCCGCACCTCTCCAGAGTCCACGATGTTTTCCACGTTTCTCAACTCAGGCGGTGCTTCTCGGATCCTATCCGTGGAGTGGACCATGAAACGCTTGATCTCCAAGATAATCTTACATATCGAGAGTACCCCATTCGTATCCTCGATCAGGCCGAACGTACCACCCGACGTCATAATATCAAGTTTCTCAAAGTACAATGGTCGCACCATTCTGAGGATGAAGCAACTTGGGAAAGGGAGGATCGTCTTCGACTCGAGTATCCCGCCTTCTTCCCGGAGGAACCCAAATCTCGGGACGAGATTCTTTTGAGTGGGGGTGAGTTGTCACACCCTAGCTAGTCATGCATTAGAGTGTTGCATCATGTTTACTCTTTCATCAGAAACTTGAAATGGGGATTTGTGAAACCCTCAGAATCATTTTTGAAAATGACCCAAATAAAAATTTCTCCAAAAGGGTCCAAGAAAATGTTCATGTTGCTCTCTGAAAATATTGGACAGAGATAAAAATCAACCCAATATTTTTAAGAGCTCATAGGTATTTAATTTTGGGCATTTGGAATTAATGCATAAATATTTTCATTGGAAATATATTAGTTATATATATTAATATATGTCCAAAAACTATGCCACCTGTTGGGGAGCTCTGGAATAATATATCTAGCTCCTGCAAAAATTGGCATAAGTTAATAAAATGATTTAATATTTTATTTAAATCAAAACAAATGTCAGAAATTAGAAAACAGAAATAAATAAAAGGGAGAAGCTTACCTGGGGCTCCTCCCTGTGCAGCCCAGCCAGCTGGCCGGCCCAGCCAGCAGGCGGCCCAGCCCGTCTCCCTCCTCTGTCGTCTTCGTCCTCGACAGAGGGAGGGGAGTGTGCCCGGCGCGCGCGCGCGCCACCGCGCCACGCCACCAGCTCGCCTGCCTGCCTGCCCCTCCCCTCTCTCGTCTGGATGGCCTGGAACGACGCCACGCCCTCCCCCGTTCTCTCTCACTCTCCCCCGGTTCTTCTTCTCTTCTCCCTCGCTCTCTCCCTCCCGTGTACGAACGCACCCCTCGCCGCCGTTCGCCATAGCAGCCGTCACCGGCCACCCCTCGCCCCTCCGCTGAGCTCAGGAGCTCCGCCGCGACCCCCTCTTCCTCCCCACCAAGCCAAGCCCCTCGGGAAGCTCTGCATCGCCTCCACGCCATCGTCTTCCTCCTCGGGCTCCGACCACCATCGCCGTCGATTCGCCGTCTCCAGCGCGTCCCCGAGCCCGCTTCGACGCCCACTGCAACCGCGGTGAGCTCCGCCACCGTTTCCCCCGCTTTTCCCCCTCGTTCCCGCGCCGTAACCCCGTTTCCCACCACGGCCGAACCCCCGCCGTCGCCGAGCTCGCCGTCGACGCAGCTCCGGTGACCATTTGGTCACGGGCGTGCACCCGTTGTGCTTGCCGCGACCCGTAGAGCCCCTCCAGCGCCTCAGCTCCCTCGCTTGCGAGCAGCAGCGCCGATCCCGACCGCACCCGAACTCCGGCCGCCGCTCACGAGCTCGCCGTCGTCGGTACCGGCCACCTCAGGCACGGCCACCACCACCGTTCGACGCGCGGGAGCAAGGGCTCTCCAACGAGCCCAAGCACGGCCTCGCCCGTGCCCTGTAGCGCGTTTCCGCATCGCGCCGCCGTCTCGGGCCTCGCCGGCGTCATGTCGCCGGTGGGTTTGACCTGTTTGACCTGGGGTTTGACCCCCCAGGGTCACTGACGCGTGGGCCCCGTCGGCCAGGTGGTCAGCTTAGTGCTAATCACTGTTAGTCAACCCCCCTGACACTGACCAGTGGGCCCCAGCGCCACTAATTCCTAATTAGGATTAAATTAACCCTGTTAAACCCCCCTGTCACTGACGTGTGGACCCCACACGTTAGGTTTGACCCCAGCCAGCCGCAGTTGACCACTGACGTCATGCTGACGTCATGCTGGCGCAATATATATATTTCTAGATTTAATTTAAATCAGGAAATTCCAGAATATTATTTAAACTTCAAAAATTCATAACTTTTATTCTGTAACTCCAAATCAGACAAATTATATATGAAAAATGATCAGAAAAATCCAATCTATCCATCTGTACTATTTTCATGCATGACTAAACAAGTTAACTTGATGTTTAGTACAGAACAAGGAAAAGCACTTTAAAAGGCCATGTTTGAGTTTGAAATTTGAATCTTTGATTCAAATTGGTTCAAACCCTTCTGGTTTTAGTTGCATTAGCCCAACACCCTCATATTGCCATGTTTCATGCATGCATCATATTGTTGCACATTGTTTGGTGATGGTTGTGTATCGGTGTCCTTTGTGACAGGTTCTGCCTCCGAGGAGTACCGTGATTACCCTAACGAAGAACCGTATCAGTGCATCGAACCATCAGGCAAGCAACCAACCATTTGATCATATCGATACAATCCCATGTTCTCGCTCCTGCTCTCTTTTACTGCATTAAGACAACGCGTTTCAAACTGCTGTGTGCTACGGTAGTTGAACCCATTTCCTCTGCATGACCTGTCATTGCCACAGTAACTAGATGAAACCCACTAGAATGTGTAGGAGTTGATTGAGCCATATGTATGTGTTGTTCCTACCTTGCTATGCCTGCTATGCTTAGAGTCGTGTCAGGTCTGGTTCATCTGGGTGATGGGCTAGAGTGAAATGATTATGTCGGTAATGAGAGTGGTGTGGTGAACACGATTTGGTAAAGGTATCGATGAGAGGCCATGTAGGAGTACATGGTGGGTTGTTTCATTGAAGCCGACCTTAAGCACTGAGATCTGTATGTGTGATTTAAGATATAGCTACTACCATGCATTGGGCCCTGAAATATGACCCCGCTCGACTTCTTATTCACCCTAGCTCTCTGTCCAGGAGTTGCAAGTAGTTTCTGGTGTTTGTAGCCTACTGGAGGCCGTGGACAGCGCTGACCATAGGGGTGGGCTGTGATGCGGTAGGTACGTGGCCGGGTGTACCGAATACCCGTTAGGTATCTCAGGAACCCTGTTCACATCGTTCGGGGCCGTATGGGAAACCTCGGCCGGACTCCCTGCGGATGGAACCTGGATAGGCGATAAACCTGGACTAGAGGCTTAAGTGTTTAGGTAGGTCGTGGTCTACACCCACGTCGGCTTTTGCTTGAAGTCTGCCGAGCACATGTCGTGTGCAGACGCTAAGTGGTGGAAACATGTATGAAGAAGTACACTCCTGCAGGGTTATCATGATCTATTCGAATAGCCGCGTCCGCGGTAAAGGACTACTTGGTTGCCTATACAGCTCATAGACAAGTAAATGGAAACTACTAAAAGCCTCAAGATAAGTGTGAGTGCCGAGGATGGCTCTTCCGTAGGAAGACGGAGGCGGATCCTCGGTAGTGTATTGAAGTGGTGAGTAGTGGACTCGTGTGCGCAAAACCATTTCAAGTTGAAGTATCGTAGGATAGTCTAGCCAAGAGTCAAAGCTGGCTTGCTGCAATAACTCCACCAACCCTTCTTGATAATATGCATGTATGTAGGATCTGATGTAAATCTTGCTGAGTACCTTTGTACTCATGTTGCTATAATTTACATTTTTACAGAAGACGCTGCAACCCCTTCTGATGGGTTCTATGTAGACATTGACATCAACGAGTAGGCTAAAGGCCCAGGTGGTGACCCTAAGCTTGTGAAGGACCACGTAGTATAGCTAGGCTTTCCAAGCCTCTTTTATCTTTCTAGTTGTCTGTACTCAGACAAGTTACTTCCGCTGCTGGTTTGTATGACTGTATGACTTGAATGTTGGGTCGTGAGACCCGTACCTTTGTGTATGTTATGTATGGCTCCCCGAGCCTTAAATAAAGTACTTGTATCGTAGAGTCATGTTGTGATGCTTCATTGTATTTGCACATATCGAGCATATTGTGTGTATGATTGAAATGCTTGGTATGTATGGGATCTGACTATCTAGTTGTTTATCTTTAGTAGCCTCTCTTACCGGGAAATGTCTCCTAGTGTTACCGCTGAGCCATGGTAGCTTGCTACTGCTCTGGAACACTTAGGCTGGCCGGCATGTGTCCTTCTTCGTTCCTGTGTCTGTCCCTTCGGGGAAATGTCACGCTTTGAGTACCGGAGTCCTGTTAGCCAGCTACAGCCCGGTTTACCGGAGTCCTGCTAGCCCAGTGCTACAGCCCGGACCCACTTGCTGATGACCGACACGTTCGAAGCTGGGTCATGGATGCCTGTCCCTGTAAGTCTGTGCCACTTTGGGTTTACGACTAGTCATGTCAGCCCGGGCTCCTTATCATATGGATGCTAGCGACACTATCATATACGTGAGCCAAAAGGCGCAAACGGTCCCGGGCAAAGGTAAGGTGACACCCGTGGGGATACCGTGCGTGAGGCCGCAAAGTGATATGAGGTGTTACCGGCTAGATCGATGTGACATCGAGTCGGGGTCCTGACAGGTGCATTGATACTATCAGTTATCTTCTCAATTTGGACTTCATTTGCAACCCGAGGATGTACTGGATGAAGATTTTTGCCCTTGCTGATCATTGTCTTCATCTTCAGCATTGGCTTCAGGATGAGCATTGTATTCACGCTGATTTGATGCGGAAATGATGATTTCCTCTTTAGCCCGTTCCTCGGTAGGTATGATTTCTCCAGTACCCATCAGCTTGATAGATTCACTTGGTGTAGCTTCATCTAGCACATTTGGCAGGTGCTCTCTTTGTGAGACGTTAGTTCCATCGAATCGCACATCCACAATTTCAACCACTTTATAGTGAAAGAGGTTGAAGATTCTGTAGGTGTGTGAATCCTTTCCGTAACCAAGCATAAAACCTTCATGTGCTTTCGGTGCAAATTTTGAAGTGTGTGATGTGGATCATTGATCTAGCACCTAGCACCAAAGACCTTGAAGTAACTGACATTGGGCTTCTTACCAGGCAGGAGCTCATAGGATGTCTTCTTGAAGAATTTGTGAAGATAAACTCTGTTGATGATGTGGCAAGCAGTATCAACAGCTTCAGGCCAGAACTTTCTTGGAATCCTGTACTCATCAAGCATCATACGTGTCATCTCAATGAGGGTTCTGTTCTTGCGCTCCAAGATGCCATTCTAGAGTAGAGTAATGAGTAGGGCCAAATAAGTACATGTATAGCAGCTCGAAGGGGCGTGATGTAGTCATGATTGTCTTCGAGGGATGCTTGGCCCTTGTCATCTTCCCGGCTTCACAAGCACCAGATAGATGATCCTTCTTGAACTTGAAGCCCTTGATGCCAATGATATGCTTCTTCTTCACGAGAGTGTGCAAGTTCCTCATACCCGCATGTCCTAGCCTCCGATGCCAGAGCCATCACTCTAAAGCTTTTTCTAGAAGACATACGGCAAGCTATGGTCCTGCGGAGAAATCTACCATATACAGATCATCTCTTCGATACCCTTCGAAGACTAGAGATTTGTCAGATTCCATAAGCACAAGGCAATGATATTTTCCAAATATCATAATCATGTGCAGATCACAAAGCATTGAGACAGACATTAAGTTAAATCCAAGCGATTCAACAAGCATCACTTTATCCATGTGCTGATCCTTTGAGATTGCAACTCTACCTAGGCCTAATACCTTGCTTTTAGTAGTGTTAGTGAACGTGATGTGACTTTTGTCAGATGGACATAGGGTTGAATCCATAAGAAAACTTCAATCACCAATCATGTGGTTCGTGCATCCACTGTCCATAATCCACTCAGTAGTCTTCGGAGCCGTACCCTAAAGTGCAGTTAGCGGGATAGGCTTCACCAAGAGTATTGTGAAGCACAAACATATAAAGAACAAGCATATTGTCAAAGTTAGGATTCTTGTTTGGTAAGATAGGATGCCCGTCAAGAAACCCTGGGACGAAATACATACTGAGACCATTCTAGCACTTTATCTTGCATCCCACAAGATGTTCTAGGTCCCCAACATTAGCGCCAGAAGCCTTTCATTTCCGGCTGCAGATCTTTCCCTGCAAAAGAAAGTTAATTCTTCTTGCCCACCCACATCTTTAGGGGTGTCTTATAAGCAATGAGTCTAAGTGCAGAATATGAGAACTTTGGCTTTCGAGCCCTAGCAAATAGCCTTGCAGGAGGTGAATAATACTCATAAGAATATGCAGAAAAGTTCTTTGTTTTATGAACATAGTGGTTTGAAGAAACACACTCATATTCATGAGTCTGAGTGTGGTTTCCCTGCAAAACATTGGCGTTAGGGTGACCTTGTGAGGTCCTCGGTCTGTATGAAGCCATTGGACCATATGAAGCCTTAGGTCTAGGGTTTGTCTTCTTCCCAGGTGGTGTCATGATGACATTCATGGGAAGCTTCTCAAGACAACTTTTGGGCACCCATATCTTCTTCAAAGTTGGTCCATTCCTGCAGTTAGTACCAATAAACCTGGCAAACACTTCACCATTCTGATTCTTAAACAACTTATAGTTGGCATCAAAGGATTCATCAACTATGATGGGGTTAGCACAAGTGAAGCCAGATAAGGTGGATGGGCCCAGTGAAGGGCCCTTTGCAGCAACCCATGTGGTCTTGGGGTACTGCTTAGGCTTCCAGTAAGAACCATCAACATTCATTTTCCTCTTGAACCAAACAGCCTCTTTCCTAGGGTTTTGGTTCAGAATCTGTTTCTTGAGGACATCACATAGTGTCTGATGCCCTTTGAGGCTTTTGTACATGCCTATTTCAAGCAATGTCTTCAACCTGGCATTCTCATCAGCAATAGTAGTGGTATCCTCAGTAGAGGGGTTAGTTACCACATCAACAGTTCAAGATATTACAACATCAGAGGCAGTGGAACATAGCATTATCACGCTCAAGACATTTTAAACATGGTGTCACAAAGTCTTCCTGAGCGGAACTGATCTGTTGAGCGAGTATTGAATCATTCTCTTTATGAAGATCTTCATGAGGCGCTCTTAGTTTCTCTAGATCTTGCCTCCTTTTAAGATAATCGTAGGAAAGCTTCTCATGAGTAGCTGAGAGGGTTTCTTGACGACTTTCAAGTTTCTCGTACTTAACACGATGATTTTTGATGTCTTCGATTAAGGACTGAGTTCGATTCATTTCCTCGTCCAATAGGTCATCGCTTTTGTCTAGCAACTTTTGAATATGGTCCATAGCAGTTTGTTGTTCAGTTGCAATTTTAGCAAGAGTCTTATAGCCAGGTTTGGATTCACTCTCAGAGTCATCTTCACTGGAAGTTTGAAAATAAGCATCATGTGAGTTTACCTTGGCACCTCGTGCCATGAAGTAGTAGGTCGGACCAGAGTCATTCTCATCATCGGCTTCAACATCGGCAATGTGACCATTGTCTTCAATGTTGAAGATGGACTTAGCGACAAATGCCGAAGCTAGAGCCAGGCTTGCCACGCCTGAATCAGACTCCACCTCAGACTCCACCTCCGCCTCCTCAGAAGCAGACTCCTCATTTGAATCCATTTCTTTGCCAATGAATGCATGAGCCTTGCTAGATGAGGTCTTCTTGTGACATGATGACTTTGATGAAGACTTTGAAGAAGAATTTGAGGATTTCTTCTTCTTCTTATCGTCAGAATCATATTCCTAGATCTTCTCATTCTTCTTAGTGTCCTTGTCCCATTGTGGACACTCAGAGATGTAGTGGCCTGGCTTCTTGCATTTGTGGCGTGTTTTCTTCTTATGGTCACGAGAGGAAGCCTCATCATTTCTTGAGCTGGATCTTGAAGACTTTCCAAAGCGATTCTTTTTGGAGAACTTCTGGAACTTCTTCACGAGCATTGCTAGCTCCTTTCCAATGTCTTCAGGATCCTCAGAACTACAGTCAGATTCTTCTTCAGATGAGGAAATGGCCTTTGCCTTCAAAGCACGGGTTTGGCCATAGTTGGGGCCATAGATGTCTCTTTTCTCAGATAGCTGGAACTCATGTGTGTTGAGCCTCTCAAGTATATCAGATGGATTGAGATATCTGAAGTGAGGACATTCTTGTATCATCAGTGCCAAGGTGTCAAATGAGTTGTCAAGTGATCTCAAAAGCTTCTTTACTGTTTCATGCTTGGTGATCTCAGTGACGCCAAGAGCGCGAAGCTCATTAGTGATACTAGTGAGGCAATCAAATATGAGATGGACATTTTCATTGTAATTTCTCTTGAAGCGGTTGAAGAGATTGTGAAGAACATAAATCCTTGAGTCTCTCTGAGTTGAGACACCCTCGTTGACCTTGGACAGCCAGTCCCAGACTAGCTTCGCAGTTTCCAGTGCACTTGCACGGCCATACTGTCCTTTGGTCAAATGACCACAGATAATGTTCTTGGCGGCTGAGTCCAGCTGTGCGAACCTCTTGACATCAGCAGCGGTGACTCCTTCACTGACCTTGGGAACGCCTATCTTGACGACATACCAGTGGCCAATGTCAATGGCTTCAAGATGCATGTGCATCTTCTTCTTCCAGTAAGGGTAATCAGTGCCATCGAAGACTGGGCACGCAGCGGAGACTTTGATTATCCCTCCAGTCAACATAGATAAAACTCTAGGTGGTTAAACCGAATCAAAGAAAGCAAGGGAGTACCTTGCTCTGATACCATTTGAAAGTGCTAGTTATTGACTAGAGGGGGGTGAATAGGCGATTTTTATGAAAGTCTTCAAAACATGAGGTCTTTGAAGACAAACTGTTAAAATGAACCTATATGATATGCAACGGAAGATGATCTATACTAGACAAGCCATAGACAAGTGAGTAGTATAGTGAAAGTATGATGACTAACAGCAGCTAGGTAGTATGGATCAGAATGGAAGGTAGTATGAAGCCAAACAAGTAATAGTCGTCACACAGTGAAGTCAATCAGACCAGGCAAGTAAGGAATGACTTCATGAAGATGAAATGAAATGTAAAGGAGGAAAGGGATAGAACTAGTAGCTTGGTGAAGACAAGGATTTGGTAGACCAGACGCAGTTGCTGTGACAACCATATGTCTGGTTAGGGAGGCTGAGATTGAACTTAGAATATTGTGTCTTCACCTTATTCCCCTTGAGCTAAGTACACCCAGTCCTCACCCAATCACTCTGGTAAGTCTTCAAGGTAGACTTCCAAAACTTCACATACTGCATTCACCGGCGATCCACGATGACTCTTGGACACTCTGAACGTGAGGCCTAACCGGCTGGAGGATGCACAGTCCTCAAGTGTAATAAGTCTTCAGGTCACGTAGATAGAAAGACTTCAGTGATGCCTAACACTCTTTGGCTCTGGGTGTTTTGGGCTTTGTCCTCGCAAGTAGGTGGGTTGCTCTCAAACGACAAAAGCCATGCACTAACTCTGACCAGCCACCAAATTATGGTGTAGGGGGTGGGCTATTTATAGCCAGGAGACAACCCGACCTGATATGTCCGAAATGACCCTAGGTCACTAAGGAGCCGACACGTGTCCAACGGTCAGATTTCAAACACACGCGACAGCTTGGCTTGGTCTACAAGGAAAGCTGACTCATCTTTGGATAAGATTTGCTCTCATTGTCTTTGCTTGAGGACATAGGATTTTGGTTGAGCATCACTTCAATCATCTGACTTTATTCACTTGGACCCCACTTAATAGTACGGTGGTTCCTATGACTCAATAAAGAAGAAAAGGAAACTACAAAACAACTATGTCTTCGCACTCCATAGTGTTCAAGTGAATGTTTCACATGTCATAATCTTCATCGTGAATGTCTTCATGAACCACCATTGTCTTTAATGACTTCATACATTTTTAGGGGTCATCTCTGGTAGGTAAACCGAATCAATAAGGGACTACTACCTATGTTATCCTGCAATTCTCACAAACACGTTAGTCCCTCAACCAAGTTTATCATCAATACTCCAAAACCAACTATGGGTGGCACTAGATGCACTTACAATTTGTCACAATAGGTCACGTTTTTTTTCATGCATGTACATCCATGACGATTTTATGACAGAATCAAGATAGTCATACATGTGCTGTCGTAGAAGTGTTCCATGAAAATACCAAAATTATCATCACGGAAGTGTCCACTTCCATGACAATAAATGGTGCGTCATGGAAGTGCTTTCGTCAAGGGTAACCGACACATGGCATCCACCGTAACGGGTCGCCGTTAAGCTATCGGGTTCCGGTTTGGATCTGATAACCCGTTAACAGCCCGGACCAATGGGATTTTCCACGTGCGAAATCATCGTTGGCTGGAGGAAACACGTGTCGGCTCCTCGGTGGGCAAGATGACGTCCGTCCAATGGAGGATACATGCCTATGATATGTCGACATGTGGAAGGGCCCAACAAAGGCTCATATAGGTTAAGCAGGTCAGCCTAGTCAAATGGCCATCGTATTTACTCAGTTACTAGTGGGCTATCCCAATAACGACATGTTTAAATACGGCCCATTTATAGCCCGAAGCCAGATCTGGCCCGTTAATTTTTCGCCGAATATTTGGGCCCAATTATGGCATAGTGACATTTCGGCCTGTTAGAGGCCCGATGTAGACATGGACCCATTTCAGCCTGGTGTGTCTTTCGGCCCGGGAATGGCCTGCTCTGCCATTGGCCATATTTGGTCTGACGTGACATCCGGCCCTCTAATGGCCTGCGATAAAGGTGGCAATAGTTCAGCCCAACGTGACTTTGCGCCTGTTAAAAGGCATGTCGTATAATTCGGCCTGTTGATGCCTCTACTAAGCTTTCGATCTCTTAAAGGCCCATGATATGAGTGGCTCAACGAAGGCCCGAGATATGTTTCGGCCTGGTTATGGCACGTCATATAACTGGGCCAAAAATGGCCCTGTCTACATTTCAGCCAGCTGAAGGCCCATCGACGACTAGGGAAAATTAAGGCCCAATATGCATTTCGGCCTGCTAAAGGCCCATGGTTTCTTCTGCGCCATAACAGGTCAGCAGAATATTTAGCATGTTAATGGCCCAACGCTACATGGGCCCAACTAAGCACTGGGTCCACTAAAGGCCCAACTAAATTGTGGGCCGAATATAGGCCCATGTAAGTTTTGGGCCTAGCTCAAAGTGTGAAGTCCCCAATGGCCTTTCAGGCCCAAGAAAGTTGCAGGCCGGCACAATTGTGGCCCACTACAAAGCAGGCCCGTTAGAGGCAAATGTTTCAGCCCGGTCGACTACATCAGATTTTCTTCATTTTTTTAGATAGCGAATGATGGCAGTAACTAGTAGGAATTAAGAACAAACCTAGTCTATACAATAAAGAAATTATGACATAGTAACTTAGAATAAACCTACAGTGTACAATAAAGGATTTATGGTATATTAAATCCACTAGGCAGCGAAGGTCGCCACTAGTGATCATAAAGCGCAACAAAGAAGCAGATTACAAAAACTGGGCACCATTGCAGCGTAACAAAATAATACTGAACCAAGACCACTTCCAAGATAGTTCAAGAAAGGTTAGCCTTCCGCAGGAACTGCTGCTCAAGCTGCTGAGCAAGGCTGTGAGACCGGCCTAGAATGTCGATCATAGCTTCCAGGTGTAGCTGTTTAGCAATGAGGTTCTCTGCAATCTTTCTTAGAGATAGGACTTCAAGTCAAAGTTGAGTTGCAGAATGCCTTTCTGCTAGAACTTGGGACTGAAGAATTCGAACTGATTCAGACAACGAATTTTGTGAGCTTGTGTGACTTCTAGTCTCAAGTAACTTGAACACTGCATCAAGACAAGACTTTGGAGTTGTCGCGCTATCTTCAAGATGTTTTGCCTTCTTTGCTACAACATATGTTGGGTTTGTGTCACAGCCTTCAGCAGACTTGTGCATGCCATCCGGCATATCACCCTGAAACAAGCAGAGAGATGACAGGTTTCGCACCTGTATAAACAAAGATGATAACTGTGCTGTCAATCACATCCAATTTCAAATTAGAAAATAAAGAGTAAGTTCAAAATATCAATAGCATAATTTGGCATTGTTCATAATGCGGGGAGCTTCACCACACTACTGGATTACCATGTCAACATAACAAGCATAGATGAAGGGAAAAGACAATCATTATATCTATTTTGGTTAATGTGCATGCCATGTTGTTCATATCGTCAGCCACATCAGTAAGATAAAATAGGAGATGACAAGGTGCAAACGTGGGTTGCTTCACCACACACTAGATTATAGATCCGTAAAAAAGCATACATATAGGGGGGTATTGACTAATGTGCATGGTATGAATAAGGAATTTGGATTTACAAGTAAAACTTGGAAATTACAGTTGTTGTGAACATGCATTTTGATAGAAACAACAAACTAAACAACAGTTAACGATAGGGAGTATGAGCAAATTAAACAGCAGTTGAGGATAAAGGCTTTAAAAGGACCGACTTACATTAACAGTTAACACCGGCTTTATAATGCCCTTCTCCATGTCAAGGGAAGGATAACTCAAGAATTTCGGCACATAATCTTCTTCATAAGCATTGATTGTACTCTACATTTTGTAGAGAGTAATTATAGATATGATAATACTAGAAGGGATAGAGGATAATGAAGATAAGATGTAGATTGATGCTACACAATCAACTACCAATCCCTAGAAGTACAAGCATTACATGACAAAATGTACTGACAAGAGCAATAGGCTACACTTATACGTTGGCATTGCCTGTGTATTCAACTTTTTGGTAAGATTATATATAGATATGATATTTTTTAGTAAATGGTGGGTGAGGAAGTCCTGGACTAGGGGGTGTCCGGATAGCCGGACTACCACCATCGGCCGAACTATCATCGGCCGGACTATCATCATCGACCGGACTCCAAGACTATGAAGATACAAGATTGAAGACTTCGTCCCGTGTCCGGATGGGACTTTCCTTGGCGTGGAAGGCAAGCTTGGCGATACTGATATGTAGATCTCCTACCATTGTAACCGACTCTATGTAACCCTAGCCCTCTCCGGTGTCTATATAAACCGGATGGCCCTAGTCCGTAGGACATACATTACAACAATCATACCATAGGCTAGCTTTTAGGGTTTAGCCTCCTTGATCTCGTGGTAGATCCACTCTTGTAAACATCCACAATATCAATATCAATCAAGAAGGACGTAGGGTTTTACCTCCATCAAGAGGGCCCGAACCTGGGTAAAACATCGTGTCCCTTGTCTCCTCTTACCATCCGCCTAGACGCACAGTTCGGGACCCCCTACCCGAGATCCGCCGGTTTTGACACCGACATTGGTGCTTTCATTGAGAGTTCCTCTGTGTCGTCACCGATAGGTTTGATGGCCTCTTCAATCAACAACGACGCGGTCCTGGGTGAGACTTTTCTCCCTGGACAGATCTTCGTATTCGGCGGCTTCGCACTGCGGGCCAACTCACTTGGCCATCTGGAGCAGATCGAAAGCTACGCCCCTGGCCGCCAGGTCAGGTTTGGAAGCCTAAACTTCACGGCCGATATCCGCGGGGACTTGATCCTCGACGGATCCGAGCCACAGCCGAGCGCGCCGCACTGTCACGATGGGCACGACCTAGCTCTGTCGCCGGACAGCGCCTTGAAGGCGGCACTCGAATCCGCTCCGACCAATAGTCCGGAGCAGATCGCGCAGATCAAGGACGGGTAGCTGGACACCTCCTCGGGGGCTGCAACTTCTACAGCGATGGAGCCGAACACCGACCTTGTCCCGCATAAATCTCATGACTCCGAGGTGCCGGACTCTCTACCGGACTCCGACCCTCCTACGCCCGCGCCAGTCGAATCCGATTGGACGCCGGTGCGGACATCTTTCAGCACTCACCCTTCGGCGACATCCTAAATTCGCTGAAGCATCTCTCGTTATCCGGAGAGCCCTGGCCGGACTACGGCCGAGATGGTTGGGACATGGACGACGAAGAAATTCTGAACCCTCCCACCACCCACTTCGTAGCCACCGTCGACGATCTAACCGACGTGCTCGACTACAACTCCGAAGACATCGACGGTATGGACGACGATGCCGGAGACTATCAAGAACCAGCGCCTACAAGACACTGGAAAACCACCTCATCATACGACATATACATGGTGGACACCCCAAAAGACGGGGACGGCGAGGAAGCAGCCCAAGCGCCAACGTCAGCGGCATCGCTCTAAATCCCACCATAGCAAGAATGGAGATTCCGGCACAGGAGATAACAACACCCCAGAAAGTGCCGAGGACAACCCCCTCCAGCAAGATTCAGCGCAAGAGGAGGCAGAAGCAAGCCCTCACGAGATGGCGGCAGACGAAGAGGTCGAGGATGATAATTACATACCTCCCTCCGGAGACGAGGCAAGCCTCGACGACGATGAATTCATCGTGCCTGAGGATCCTGTCGAACAAGAGCATTTTAGACGCAGGCTAATGGCCACAACAAACAATCTAAAGAAAAAGCAGCAACAGCTTCAAGCTGATCAAGACCTGCTGGCCGACAGATGGACCGAGGTCCTCGCGGCCGAAGAGTACGAACTCGAACGTCCCTCCAAAAGCTACCCAAAACGCAAGTTGCTCCCCCGACTAGAGGAGGAAGCATACAATCCGGCATCACCAACGCACAATACGGCAGACCGACCACCTCATGGCCGCGACAGTGAGGCATGCAAGCCCTCCACCAAAACCGTCCCTCGGCACCGCTCAAAAAGCGCGAAGCCGCGGGGGAACGCGCCGGACTTGCGAGACATATTGGAGGATAAGGCAAGACAATCCAGATCTATCTATGGATCACGCAGGCGCCCCAAGACCCACGACGAATACCGTCGCGCTGGACATAATCTCTCCAGCCGGGTCGAGCACAGCAGACAACGCTCTCTCGAGCTACGTCGCGATATTGCTCAATACAGAGGCGCCGCACACCCACTATGCTTCACTGATAAAGTAATGGATCATCAAATCCCTGAAGGGTTTAAACCCGTTAACATCGAATCCTATGATGGGACAACAGACCCCGCGGTTTGGATCGAGGATTATCTCCTTCATATACACATGGCCCGCGGCGACGATCTTCACGCCATCAAATATCTCTCGCTCAAGCTTAAAGGACCAGCCCGGCATTGGCTTAACAGCCTGCTAGCAGAGTCGATTGGATGCTGGGAAGACCTGGAAGCCGCATTCCTTGACAACTTCCAAGGCACGTACGTGCGACCACCGGACGCAGATGACCTAACCCACATAATCCAGCAGCCAGACGAATCGGCCAGGAAATTCTGGACACGGTTCTTGACAAAGAAAAATCAAATCGTCGATTGTCCGGATGCAGAGGCCCTTGCTGCCTTCAAACATAACATCCGCACCGAGTGGCTGGCCCGGCACCTAGGACAAGAAAAGCCGAAATCCATGGCAGCCCTCACGTCACTCATGACCCGCTTTTGCGTGGGAGAGGATAGCTGGCTAGCTCGCAGCAACAACCTGAGCAAAAATGCTGGCAGCCCGGATACCAAGGACCGCAATGGCGGGTCGCGTCGATAAAAAAACAAACGCCGCATTAACGACGACAGCAATGAGGATACGGCAGTCAACGCTGGATTCTGAGGCTCTAAACCCGGTCAACGGAAGAAGCCATTTAAATGAACTACTCCAGGTCCGTCCAATCTGGACCGAATACTCGACCGCTCTTGTCAAATACATGGAACCCCCGAAAAACCAGCTAACCACACCAACAGAGATTGTTGGGTATTTAAGCAGGCAGGCAAATTAATTGCCGAAAACAATGACAAGGGGCTACACAGCGACGACGAGGAAGAAACCCGGCCGCCGAACAACAGAGGACAGAAGGGATTCCCCACTCAAGTTCGGACAATAAATATGATATACGCAACGCATATACCCAAGAGGGAGCGGAAGCGTGCACTAAGGGACGTATACGCGATGGAGCCAGTCGCCCCAAAATTCAACCCATGGTCCTCTTGCCCGATCACTTTCGATCGAAGAGACCATCCGACTAGTATCCGCCATGGCGGATTCGCCGCATTGGTTTTAGACCCAATCGTTGACGGTTTTTACCTCACGAGAGTCCTGATGGACAGCGGCAGTAGCCTGAACCTACTTTATCAGGATACAGTGCGCAAGATGGGCATAGACCGTTCAAGGATTAAACCTACAAAAACGACCTTCAAAGGTGTCATACCAGGTGTTGAAGCCAGCTGCACAGGCTCAGTCACACTGGAAGTGGTCTTCGGATCCCCGAATAATTTCGAAGCGAGGAGTTAATCTTCGACATAGTCCCGTTTCGCAGTGGCTATCATGCTCTGCTCGGACGAACCGCGTTCGCAAAATTCAACGCGGTGCCGCATTATGCATACCTTAAGCTCAAGATGCCAGGCCCTCGCGGAGTCATCACGGTCAATGGAAGCACGAAACGCTCCCTCCGGACGGAGGAACATACAGCGGCTCTTGCGGCAGAAGTACAGAGTAGCCTTTTAAGGCAATTTTCGAGTCCGGCCATTAAACGGCCGGACACGACCAAACGCGCCCGGAGCAACATCAACCAAGACCACCTGGCATGTTCCGAGCACGCGTAGCAATGCGGCCCCAACCCCAGCCCTCGAACAATTGTAAGACAGACTCTCCGCGTACATAACTATGCCCTAGAGATACCATGGGTCCAGGGGAAGGGGCACGACCACAACAAACCCAGTGTGCGGCTCGACCACACCAGGGGCTCCCAAGTGTGTCGCTCTTTTCTTTTATTTTTCCTTTTTTTACAGGACTCTGTCCGGCGGCGAACCTGCCGAACTCATGATGTAGCAGCCAGGGAGAGACAAAGGTTGCGACGAACACTCAGGTGGTCTCCATTACGAGCATTAAATTTACACACCATTCCGCGGCCTACCCCTAGAGGGAGACGCCTTTAATTCGTCCAATCCCTTGCTTTCCGCACTATTTGTATCATTCCGCACTCATAGCAGAACTTCTTGAATAAAATGCAGCACCTTCTGCCCATAAATGCATTGCTTTATATATATGTTCATTTACAACATGTTGCATCCGTATATTTTGGTACGGCCGAATACACTAGGGGATTATGTTCCCCGCATTATGGTGTGATAAGTCCGAACACTTTCACAAGTGCGGCACCCCGAACTTATAGCATTATATGAATCGGCTCCGAATCATGTCTTGGGTCAATAGTTGGGTTTGCCCGGCTCCCATGTTTGGCACCTTACGTTTCCGTTCTATCGGCTAAGGTAGCACTGGGAGAACCACTGCGATTGCGCCCCGGTTGAGCCGGGTTAACGCCTCAGTGGAGAAAGCTAAAACTGACCGTCATGATAAGGCGAGAGACTGGTCGCTGTTCGAGAGGTTTTTTCGGGTCCTTAAAGGCCTACGCTGCTTCGAGCGAAGTTCCGGATAATGTCCGATGAAGGCGTGGATAGCGCCCCAAATTCGGTCTTCCGAATACTAGGGGCTTCGTCGAAATTTAAAATTATAGAATTCTATGGCTAAGTGAGAGTGTTCAAGCATTATAAGTCTGGTTGCCTTGTTCGTTGTGTTGAGCGCCTCCCTAGATGGACCCAAATATGGGAACAAGAGTGCTCAAGTTTATCCCGAACACCCCAGCACTAGTGCCATGGGGGCTGAAGCCAACGACTTGCCATCTCTCAGATTTTATAAACGGCCGCACAGAAGGTAATATTTAAATTAAAACAAGCTTTGCTTAGCACGTATGAACAACGTTTTCAAGCGCACAGGATACTACATAGCGAGTTTACTCAATAATTACATCTCGGGGGCACTCATCCGCAATCTTGCGGGCACCCTTTAGGACAGTCTTATAGTACATTTCGGGCGTACGATATTCCTTGCCCGTTGGCGGTGCGTCAGTGATCAGCCTCTCTGCATCCAGCTTGCCCCAATGCCCTTTTGCGCGGGCAAGGGCCCGACGAGCACCTTCAATACAGGCGGAGCGCTTGATGACCTCCACCCAGGGACACGCATCCACCAGCCGCCGTATGAGGCCGAAATAGCTCCCGGGCATGGCCTCTCCAGGCCACAGCCGGACTATGAGGCCCTTCATGGCCTCCTTGGCTACCTTGTGGAGTTCGACCAGCTGCTTCAGCTGATCGCTAGGAGGCACCGGATGGCCGGCCTCAACATACTGAGACCAGAAGACCTTCTCCGTTGAGCTTCCCTCCTCGCCACGGTAGAATACGGCGGCATCGGATACACTACGAGGCAAATCTGCAAACGCACCTGGAGAGCTCCGAATTCGGGTAAGTGTCAGGTAGTTTACATTAACATGCTTGCTTTGCATGAAAAATGCCTTACCCGCCGCTATTTTCTTCACATCTTCCACCTCCTTAAGGGCCTTATGGGCCTCGGCCTTGGCGGCTTTAGCACTTTCGAGAGCCGAGGCAAGCTTGAACTCTCGAGTCTTGGAGTCACGCTCCAAACTCTCATGCTTTTGCATGAGAGCCTGGAGCTCTTGCCGAACCACCGCCACCTGCGCCTCCTGCTTTTCTCGCTCCATCCGTTCCGCGGCCGCATTGTGTTCGGCCGCGGACACGGCTTCCTTCAGGGCTGCCACCTCGTTCATGGCCCCTGCAGTACCCATGTTATCCTTGTTATTCTTTTATTGCAACCTAAATCCTTTTCTGTAAGGTAACTATTCAAAGTGGTGTTACTCACCTTCTTTGTCCTGGAGCTGCTTCTTGGCACGGCCGAGCTCTTGCTCGGACCGCTCGAGCTCCTGCTTCAAAGCACCGACCTCCGCCGTCAGTGCGGCAGAGGTCAGCAGTGCAGCCTGCACACCCATATTGACATAATTTTTTTAGCAACCCTGCGTATATCTTTTTAGATCCTCAGTCCGGCTTTTCTTTCCGAACACCGAACCGAGCATCAGGGGCTACTGTCTATGCGGTATTACATTACATAATTTTAACTTCTTACCTCAAAGCCTGTTAGAAGGCTACTGCAGGCTTTGGACAGCCCGCTCTTGGCGAGCTGCACCTTCTGAATCACTGCACTCATAATAGTGCGGTGTTCTTCCTTGATGGAAGTGCCTTGAAGCGCCTCCAACAAGTTGTCCGGCGCCTCCGGTTGGACGGAGGCCGCCGGCGTCACGGTCTTGCCCTTCTTACGAAGGGGCCGCTGGCCGAACTCCGGAGCCCTTGCGGGTTCCGATGTGGAGTCCGGCGCAATGTCCGGGAGGCCGCCTTGTGGCGCCTCCGGAGCCTCCCCCTGATGGGTCCCTCCTTGGGACCCCACCTCGGCGTCCTCAGTGGCGCGAGGGGTAGAGGCCGTCGGGATGGAATCCACATCTGACGGAGCCAACGACCCGCTTGAGGAAGCGGGAAGATCATCATCGGCCGGACTGCAGGCAGTATGCGGCGTTAGAAGGATGCTATGTGACATAAAAAGAAACCATAAATCATTCAGGGATCCGGATACTTACGATCTCGCCGGAGGCCTGGCCCTTGAAGGCCATTCTTCCTCGCCAACATTGATGTTGGCGGAGCTGTCCAGGGGGATAGTCCTTCCCCTCTTGGACCCTTCGGCCTCCCCTGTTGGGGAAGCCTTCCTCTTCCTCTCTCCCTCCTCTGGGAGAGAGTCCTCTTTCTCCTCCTCGTTTTCGGGGGAGGAGTCCGCCTCCGAGTCGTCGGACACCTGAAAATGGGAACTCTTTCGAGTACCCGTGGCCTCCTTCTTGGCCTTCTTCTCCGGCACCACGTGCGGTGCCGGGACCAGCAGCCTCGCTAGATGGGTGTCTACTAGGTCTTCTGGCATGGGAGCGGGGCAGTTGATCTGCTCCGCCTTCCTCATCCAGTCCTGTCAAAGGAAAGGGGGAAATCAAAGCCCGCATAGAGTCAAACTATGAAAAGCAAGTGTCCCATAAAGGGGTAGAATCACTCACCTCGTCAGCTTGGCGCTGCGAGCGAAATCCACGATCTTCAGTCGCGGATGCGGGGGCTTCGGCGCCCTTAAACAGCACCCTCCAGGCGCCTTCGTACGTCGTGTCGAAGAGCCCGCTCAACGCCTGGTGCTGTTCCGGATCAAACTCCCACAGATTGAATGCCCTCTCTTGGCATGGTCGAATCCGACGGACGAGCATGACTTGGACCACGTTAACCAGCCTGAGCTTCTTCACCAGCTTCTGGATACAGGCTTGGAGTCCTGTCACCTCCTCCGAACTACCCCACAGCAAGCCCTTCTTTTTCCAGGAGGTGAGCTGCATGGGGATACCAGATCTAAACTCGGGGGCCACCGCCCACTTAGGGTCGCGCAGCTCGGTGATATAGAACCACCCCGATTGCCATCCCTTGACGGATTCCATGAAGGCCCCTTCGAACCACAGGACGTTGGGCATCTTGCCCAACATGGCGCCTCCGCACTCCGCTTGAGTGCCCTTCACTACCTTCGGCTTGACATTGAAGGTCTTGAGCCATAAGCCGAAGTGGGGCTGGATGCATAGGAAGGCCTCGCACACGACGATAAACGCCGAGATGTTGAGGATGAAGTTCGGCGCCAGATCATGGAAATCCAGGCCGTAGTAGAACATGAGCCCTCGTACAAAGGGGTGAAGTGGAAATCCCAGTCCGTGGAGGAAATGGGGAAGAAAAATGACCATCTCATGGGGCCTGGGGGTGGGGATGAGCTGCCCCTCGTCGGGCAGCCGGTGCGCGATGTCGCCGGACAGATAGCCGGCGCTGCGCAGTCTTTCGATGTGCTCCTCCGTCACGGAGGAGGTCATCCACTTGCCTCCCGCTCCAGACATGGCTGTGGAAGGTTGAGGCGAGATGTGCGGACTTGGGCGCTGGAGCTCGAGTGCGCGGAGATGGATAAGCAAAAGAGGAAGAAGGCGTAGGTGAAGAGGTGAATCCTTATCCCTCATATATAGGCGGACGAAGACTATGCGTCCCTACCAGCCTGGTAAAACTCGCTTATCTCCCAAGCGCCACCATCAATGGCGCGGTTGGGTTACCCACATCCGTATTGATGAGAATCCCGGATTAAGGGGAAACACGATCTCTGCTTCGACAAGACGTGCCAAGGAAACCGCTTCGCTAAATGCGCTAAGGTGGTAAAATATAAAACATAACGGCTTGGTAGTGGTGTGACGTCACGCCGCAAAAAATGTCAGCAGATTGAACTTGTGTATATTTATATATTATTCTCTCTACGGTGGAATGTGGAATTTATTTTGCAGAGCCGGACACTATCCTAGTGTTCACAATCTTCTATGAATTATTCAGAGGAGGAACCCGCCTTGCAATGCCGAACAATATGCGCGTCGGACTCATCGTCATTGAAGCCTGGTTCAGGGGCTACTGAGGGAGTCCTGGACTAGGGGGTGTCCGGATAGCCGGACTACCACCATCGGCCGAACTATCATCGGCCAGACTATCATCATCGACCGGACTCCAAGACTATGAAGATACAAGATTGAAGACTTCGTCCCGTGTCCGGATGGGACTTTCCTTGGCGTGGAAGGCAAGCTTGGCGATACAGATATGTAGATCTCCTACCATTGTAACCGACTCTATGTAACCCTAGCCCTCTCCGGTGTCTATATAAACCGGATGGCCCTAGTCCGTAGGACATACATTACAACAATCATACCATAGGCTAGCTTTTAGGGTTTAGCCTCCTTGATCTCGGTAGATCCACTCTTGTAAACATCCACAATATCAATATCAATCAAGCAGGACGTAGGGTTTTACCTCCATCAAGAGGGCCCGAACCTGGGTAAAACATCGTGTCCCTTGTCTCCTGTTACCATCCACCTAGACGCACAGTTCGGGACTCCCTACCCGAGATCCACCGGTTTTGACACCGATAGTGGGCGAGGGAGATAAGATGCAGAATGCTACACAATGAACCAATCCCTCTTCCCATAATATAACAATGTTTTGAACACTTGTGTACTGTACGAAACGTTCTTATATTATGGGACGGAGGGAGTAGCTGTTAATGTAAGTACAATGATAGACAATGTTCAGTCCTTACAAGAGGACTACAGAGCTAAACCTCTTCAAAAGCATTGGTTTTGATTCTAAATTTATGTAAGAGTCCATACGGATCTTATAATGTCCACCAAATGGACGATAACAAGGCTAACATGTGCAGTGATGCTACATAATCAACCAGCTGTGAAAGTAAGTATGGTCATACAGTGCAAGAGGTACTCACAAGAGCAATGGAGTGTGCAGTATAGTTGCGAGATTTTGTGGTCCCATGAGAATGAATGTTCTTCTGCGAACATTTTTTGTACAAGTGAGACGGTAAGGTACATGCAGAAATGTAGTTCAAGTTTTGATTTGATATCATAGACAATACCTTACGCTGCAGACAAGACCAATGTGTAACAAGATTATTCCAGTTACTGTCTAATAAATGTTGCACCGGAGACTTTACAGAAACTTCATTTAGAGGCTTGCCATCGAAGTGTGCTTGCCTTAGGTAGGAACGATACTTCATCAACGAGTGCTTGAAAAGCGCAACCAACCCTTGCTCGTCTTGACTATCCAGTTTGGTCCTCGCCTATTTAATACATGAAATCTTGTGTCTTCTGTCAGCAGAAACATATGCAATAATTACCATGAATAACATTAGTACATTACTTACATGTAACCTGCTGAGGAAGACTGGAATTGTTCTATGTCTGTGGTATAATATTTCCATGAAGGAATGATGTGCACAAAGTTCCTGACAACAATATAAGCTCTGTCTTCTAAAGTAGGAAGAAATGGAACAGGGGTCCTATTTGCTACAATTGGGGCTCTCTCTCATTCAGAAAGGGATTTGGCAACTGGATTTGGTGTACTCTTTGTTGGAATGGGGATTTTGCATCATAGAGGGGGTGCTATGTCAATTGGCATCATCATACTATTTGTTGCAGTTGGGGTTTGCTGAGTTGGGGCATGAAAGATGACTAGTGTAGTAGGGCTAGAGTCTACAAGAGTTGGGTCCATGTTTTGTGTGTCAAGTGATATTGCAACTACACCTAATGGGCTATTTGATTTATCAGGTGTCACTACCTTTTCCAAATACTTTGCTTGTGCTCCTCTGTGATCAGTAATCGCCCTCTTCCTTTTGAATGTCTGATACACAAGAACAACATTTGAATGGATAAATATGGTATGATGGCAGATGGAATATGTACTGAAAATGGATAGGCAGGGTGTATTCACATACACGGTGTTTAAATTAAATTCGCTAATGGAAGTGCAACAAAGTAGAAGCAATGCGAAGCATCAGTTGCAAGATATGTGCGAGCAATATAACCTTGGAAAGTTAGAGCAAGCATCTTGATGGGTGAATAAGATAGGGCATCTGCCTCTAACTCCTCCACTAGGGACACTGGTACGCGTCGGTTCTATACAAACGGTTTTAAACCCCTTTCCGCGACAACATTTGGAACCTTCGCCAAGTGAGTGTGGGCGATAGGGGGTCCTTACCACGCGACCCAGAAACCGTCGGGGATATGGAGCCATGATCCAAAGGCCTTGCAAAACATAATCATGTGTGATGCAGCACACACTAAATTCTTTCGCATGTGTAGGATCGGTGATTAAATGTTTCTAATGATGCTGTGAAACCAAACGGTGTGTCATAATGAACCGTTTGGGAAACAGTATGTAAGGCACACGGGCCAACATATGAACTGTGTGCGATACGTGCCCTGTCACACACGAGTTTTCTACGAAACCCGTCTGCCATGCAAGACTCCATCGCACACGTTCTCCCAACATTTACCTACTGCGATAATGTTCTATCACAAACAGTTCAGGAGCCCCTTCACTCACATACAAGTGTTACAGATTGTTTGTGATTTGTTGTGTATCACCGACGGTTGCGGCTAGAGTGACGTGAGCTTTTCGTTTGGGATCCCAAACATTTCCTGAAAAAGTTATGACTGGGATTGTATCTTACATTGGGAACGGTTTACTCCGAGTTCTCGTGTGTGATAACTTGATATCACAAACGATTTTGGAGAGCCTACACACACGTAGTAGCGCTGCAAATCACTTGCGATCTGTTGTGTATCACCGACGGTTCCGCTATGTTTGACGTATGCTTTCCTATGTGGATCACACACTCTCATTTAGTTGAACCGTGTGCGGAGCAATTGCCAGGTTAAAACAAAAACATCCCATTTTAAATCGACATGCAAAAAGCAAATTCGCCACAATATTCAATTGAAAAAATAAACAAAAATATCCCATTTTGAATCGGCGCACGTAAAGCAAATTGGCCATAATATTCAATTGAACAAATAAACAAGAATATCCCATTTTAAATCGGCACGCAAAAAGAAAATTCGCCACCATATTAAATTGAACAAATAGTGTCCACAAGAAGAACATTCATCAGATTTCGCAACAATTGCAATTGAACATATGGTAGCTAAATTCCAATTATTTGTGCACACATATATGCATTACATAATTAATCATAGTGTACAAAATACGAAGACCTCATCAAATGGGAAACAATGGATCCATGCGTATATGTTTAGCGGCTAACTCTTACTCAATGTTTCAGGAGAAGGCATGCTGAAATCTTCATTATCACCAGTGGGATAGATGTAGTGATTCAGGAAGAAGTCGTTGATAAATTTTCGAACCATCAGCAATTCACTAGCCGGGAGTGGTTCAGGGTTCCTTGGTTCTAAGATAAGCTGTAGTATTTTTAAGATCAGAATGTGCCATATGAGTGGAGTAGAAGATATTAATTAAGATAGACTTACGGGTACTAATTCGCAAGGATCATCACAACTATCACCAGTTTTGCAGATGGAGATCATGTGTGTGCAAACATAGTATCCACAAAGGTTCGTCCCTGCTTCTTGCTGAGGACACTGAAATTCTTGTACAGAATTAGTCATGTATTTGTCCTGTTAGGAACAACCTAACCGGTGTTAATCTATTATTTTTTCTTTGGACAAAATAGAAAGAGGTGTGTTTAGAAGCTTGAACATTTGACTAGCGTAAGAAAGGTATTTGCAGACTATTGGATAAATTTTCTGAAAAGAACGGATTTCGGTGTGTTACCGGAGAACGATCTCATGCTACACATGTAGTTCCCTCTTGAACAGGTTCCCTGGTTTAGTTTTCCAAAATGCAAGCACACTGCAAATGAAGATGAATTTTGACAACATCAATTATTGAACCAGATATGAATGCAAATTAATTTCAACACCATAGAATTCAATATATATATCCATGAATTGCTGAAGATGCGTCAGATCCTGAGCATTTGTTGACTCTTTGAGATAATAGATGTTGTAAACTGTGTTGTTGTTTGAAACAATGAATACCAATATCCAGTGACCGCTACATATTAAGAAAGCCACGAACTTACGAATTATGTCCAAATCTGAAAGACAATCAGTGTATGCGTGGTTGTTTACTTGACTCACCTTTCATGATATGGCAAGAGAAATGATTCTGCATGGGACATGTTTTCGAAGACACAGACGATCGTGTTAATGGCCCAGTCCCATTTGCCCTTACCATGTAATGTTGTGCCATTTGCTAATGCAGGATCTATGAAATACGCACTCTCCCTTTTTCTTCTCTGCGCGTTCAATCCCCTAAGAGGAATAAAATGCAGTTAGTTGTTTATCATTTACAGCCTTGTATGGAGAAGTTGATCAGATTTTGTTAAGTATTTACAAAATCAGGCATCTAATATGAGTGGCATCGAGCTCGTTGAAGTTGAAGAAGAGATGTCCTTGAAACTCACATCAAATGAACCAGCATCGTGTTAGAAATGATCTTTGTTGAAGTGGACTAGCAAACCATGATGACCCAAACCTGGTGACATTTGATCCATGCAATATTCATGTAACTTGCGGCCACTGGAGCTACACTCATCAAAGTATTCGCCAACAAGAAATGGCTGGCCATGGATGTAATTGCGTACTTCAAGTACGTCTGCTTTACTTTTAGCAAGCATCAATTATACTTCTTCATAATGCATGTCGTCAGAAATAATATTACTCCCCGATTCGAACAACCTGCTGTTAATTTGGTTCTGGGCGATGAGTGCTTTAAGCAAGAGGCAATGGTTCTCTTTCCTCTTTACTCTCGCGTCGCGCTTCTTCACAGGTGTAGGATTTTTGGCCACTTCCTTCTTGGTACTTGAAGCATTTTTGGCAGAACGTCTGGTTGCCTGCAAGGTAGACTGTCGAGGAGACGGTGAAGCTTTGACGGACTGCTTAGCAGACAGTTTATCTTTGCCAGAAACCGCTGAGCTAGCGGTGCTGCTGTGATGGACTGCTGGGCTGTAGGAGTAGACGCATCAGACTGCTGACCATGTGTTGAAGCTAAGTCCGGTTTCTGCGCAGGTGGTGCCAACTTGTTGGTGTGCTGAGGAGGCCATGCCAACGCGTTGGTTCGCTGAGCAGGAAGTGTTGATGCATTCGTATGTTGATAACACGACTGCAGACCGACAGACTGATGAGTAGTCGGTTCTGGACCTACAAACTACTTAGCAGGCGGTTCTGAAGCATCAGACTGCGTAGCAGTTCGTTCCACCAGGTTGGTCTGCTGAGCATGTGCTGAAGCTGGGTCTCCCCCCGCTGCTTTAGTGGCCAGCATCTGAACCGCTAGTGCGTCTTCAGTAGTTGTAGGCCTTGCCACTGGCTGCTTTGGGGCGGAGGATGACATGGCCTGTACACCGCAAAGTCGGGCCGGCTGATCACAGGTTGATGCATCAGCCGTCGGATTACAATTATTAGGTTCTTTGGGGGAAGCACGCTTGAGCTGCTATGGCAAGGAGAGCGTCACCAGTTGAGGGGCAACATTGGTTGCTCTTGGCGGGGCTTCAGGGATCTCATCAATGAACTCTATTTCCTTTTGTGGCCACTGGATGTGATGTAACAGTGTTTCTCCCAAGGTCATTTGCTCATCAAAGTCTCCTAGGACATTCTTGAGGGCAAATTCATTGAATCCAGGCTTTACTTCAGTCATGTAGTACTTCACATAGCCCGGGTTCAATGGCACATTGTCCAACAATAGGCCCTCTTCCAAGAAGGGTGGGCAAACCCAGGCCGTTGCACATTTTAATGTACCTTCATAATGTGTAATCACACCCTTCAGTCTGTCTTTCATTCCAGATAGATCAGATATAGCATCATCACGAGCAGCTACAGTCTCAGTGTCACTAGGGTTAGCTGATGCACAGCTACTCTTGTGTTGTGTTGTCGCGCAATAAGAAGCATCCTCCATGCCCGCCACCCCTACCATCTGCTGGCTATCTGGTAGTGTTACAGTCTTCCCAATCATCCTTGACTGCTCAAGATCCTTTTGAATAGTCAGATACATTTCCTTCCTCAACCTTCCATAAAATTCATTCTTCTTCATTTCACTCTTTGCTTTTTTTCATGTTGGGCCTCTCTTCTTTGCTGAGTGTGAAAGCCCTCTTGTGCGGGACATTAACACCTATACCCCTTGCACGGCCAGGGGGCTCTTTTGTTTCCAGAGCCATGGACAGAATTTCACATGGCCCTGAGTTCCTGTAGAACCTTCCAGGCATCTTGGAAGCCTCTACCAACACTTGATACATTTTTTCATCATGTGAGTTTTTAAAGTAATATGTTCCTTCGTCATGCCTCATTGCACGTGCCCGCATGTCGGGAGCCCGACTCATAAGTCGAGATCACAGAATGCACGTGTATAGTGATCCCAGAGATCAATGCTCACTGAACACACAGAAGCTGAATAACAAGAGTCTTACATCCATTCATACCGTCTTACACAAATTATGACCATTATGGTAAAGTCTTACATTGATAAATCCTTAAGGGCTGAACATCAAATCAAACACAAGAAGCGGAAATCTTCGTCGATAGTAGAACCCATGCCATCTGCCTTAACCCTACAGGCATTCTGACTGGGAAACGTCCTAGTTCGCATGTTCGTCTCCAAAGAACTCTTCTTCGAACTCATGTTCTTCCATGCCTGGTCAATTAAATAACCAGTGGCAAGCCAATGAGTACTTTGAATGTACTTGCAAGCAACCCGTGTTTTGGTTCGAGATACAACAATGCATGATATAGGTAAATTTTTGTAGAAAGCTAGTTTTGAGTGCAATGACATGTTCAACAACTTGTAAGACATGCATCAGGAGAATTCAATTAACCCTGAGGACAGGTTACAGATATCAACATAAATAGAGTGGGCATCAACCCAACTCAATCATGTCAAGTCCTTTGACTTGACCCAAGTAGTTCTCCCCACTTATCCAAACACACACACTAGTTTGTAAACATGTGGACGTAGCCCAAGAGCGGTTACCCAACTGTCCTTGACCGTGGACACGGCTATTTGAATAGTTTTACACTCTGCAGAGGTTGCACACTTTACGCACAAGATCCGGCGAACTTCCGTGTCATCCACGAGCCGCGGTACCTCAAGTACCCGGGGTAAGCACCCGATCACTATCTTTCCCTAGACGACACTAACAAGGAGTCCACTCGTTGTTCCATATCCTCATGAAGTACATCATACGAGACTCACTCAAGATCATAACACCCGAGAGGGGACACAACGGTGTATTCGGTGCCCTGTGAAAACAGTCATGGCCTCCCTACCTGGCACGACCCCGTCCCGAGAGAGAGCACCAACTCTCCCCCGTCACTAGTAATGCGGGCTCCAAGCTAGTATTGGCCTAGGTAATAAATAATGCCCTTTCCCATACAAGGGTAGAGTGGTTGCGCATGTAAGGTTGGAATAACGGTCGCAACTTAAACCAATCCGTTTTGAAAACAACATACACTTGCCTCGGTACACCACTTCGTCATCAAGTGGCTACCCAGCTCATCATCTCCCCCGAGCATAAGTGGCACCCGATGGGTTTTTCGAAAAGTCTTTTGAAAATACTTTGTCTCCATCACCATGCATATTCCCGTACCTTTTTGCATAGCAACTACTTTAGCATCCTATCTACTCCCACTGGCATAACCCTCATAGAAAGGTAGGGTCATGCATCATGCAAGTGTCAACGAGAAAAGCAACGGAGGCAAGCCACCTCAACTGGTCACCATTTTATTATGACTTCGATGCAAGCAATAAAAGTGTTATATGACATGCATGAAAAGGGTTTCATAGACATGGTCAAAGGGTTGCTTGCCTTGATTGGCTTGTTCTTCGAGGTCTTCAAATCCTTCTCCTCCTTCTTCTTCAGCTACTTCGTCAAATACAGGATCTAAACGTTGCAAGAAAATAACGGAAAACAAATAACACAATAATAAAGCAGAAAAGTCAAAGTGCTCAAAAAAATGTCAACTTATTTTTGTAAAATACTAGGGTGAAAACTAAGAAGGAAAAAATTCTTAGTTTTGGATTTGGAGTGGCATAACAGGAGAAATGGATTTACAAAGGTATATTTAAATGCTTAAAATCACATTTAAACATTGACAGTGAAGAAAAGGTTGTTCGATTTGAATGAAAGTTGCACCATTAAATAGGTGGGATTTTTACAAGAATTTAGGAACTGGAATTATTTCATTTGGATTAATATTTAGTCCAGAGGAATTTTTGTAAGTTTGACCGAAAAGAAAAAGGAAAAATGGCACTGTGCCACTGGGCCAGAAAGGCCACAGTGCAGCAGGCCCAGGGGGAAATCGGCCTGCGCGAGGCCGCCATGTTGAAGGCGTAAAGGCGGAGTACGCCTACAGCCGATGGGCGAACTGGTGCGCGCGCGTGTGTTTTTAAACCTGACGGCTGGGTCCCACCCGTCAGGGCGTGAGGCTGGCGGACAGGGCCCACGGCCGTCGTCGTCTGCCTTCGTCCAGAGGCGACGGCGAGCTCGCCGTCGGTGATATAGGGCAAGGGGGGATGCGTGGGTGGTACCGCTGGACTCGGAGGGGTGTCGCCGTTCGGGTCGTGGTGGAGATGGTTGCCGGAGCAGCCTAGTTCGCCGGCGACGAGGTCACACGGCGGAGGTGCTTCGGGCGTCGATGGTTCCGGCCGTTCCCGGCTGCAAAAAGAGTGTGGAAGAGAGGGGAAAGGGTAAGCGTTGCCGCACGGTTCCAGATCAAGAGAAAACGGGGGCGGAGGAGGCATGTACCGCGCAAACACCGACGAGCCGAGGCGGCAGGGCTCGAGCTCGATCTCGAGCTCGAGCGGCTCTGGAGACGAATGGGGGATGCGGGAGGTTGATTAAGAGTGTGGGGGAGCGATAGAGAGTGAGAGAGGGTCTCGGGGTCGCCTTATATAGGCTGGCCGAGGTCCACCGTAGGCGTGGCGTACGGGTGCCCGCGGGATCGGCTCGGGTGGCCGTTAGAGAGGGAATGGAGGGCTCGGGGGTGTTCGTGGGGGTGGTATAGGGTGCTTGGGAAAGGGAGGAGGAGCGGGACGAGCCGCGGGCGGGCCATAGGAGCGGCGCGAGCATTGGCCAAGCTGGGCGGCGCTCTGGCGCGAGCTGCAGGAGAGAGAGGAGGGCACGGGAGCAAGTGGACAGCCTGCTGGCGTGGAGCGGACGTCGAGGGGCATCGACTGGTGCGCGGGGGAGACTCGAGGTGGTCGGGGGACGCGGCGTCAACGGTCGGGTGCCCTGCCAGGCGCTCTAGAGCGCGACTTTGGCCGGCATCCGCGGTTTTCCCGCGTCCGCGCGCGTCCACTTGTGTCTGGCAGCTGGAGGGGGCATGGGCAAAAGCTGGAGAGAGCCTTGGATGCTCTAGAAAGCTGAGGGGAGAGGAGGGGGCTGAGAGAGAGGGAGGAATCTGTTGTCCAGAGAAGAAAAATGGGGTTCCCCCTCCCTTCATCATTGCTTTCCTCAGGCAGGAAAGCATCCAGGTGATAGAGGGGAACTAGGAGGGGTTGTGGTAAAAAGCAGAGCTCATGGAGATTAGTGGGAGAGGCCAAAAATGGGATTTTGGTAAAGTGGCAGAAGGTGTTTGATGCTAGTTTGGGCAAGTAGATGATTCCCATTTGTCATGTGACTCCACAGGGTTAAATGGCACATATAATTAGGGCCTTCCACCCATTTTGAGCTCATTTGGGAAAAGTTGCCAATGCAACTTTTGTAAACCCTAGAAATTGGTAGGAATGAACTTGTGCAGATCTAGTTGAGCAAATCACTTCTCCTTGATGCACCACTTGGTGTGGTGGCCTCATTTGGTCAGGTGATCATGTTCACAAAATTTGGGGTCAAGGAGAGAAAGTTGGTAGTACAAAGTTGTTCAAATTTGACTCTGGTTAGAGAGGGTTTTGGGGCATTTTGGTGAAGCAAAGAGACTTTAATTAACATGAGTATTTGCAAGGTGATCACAATATGCATTTGTGACTTGCTGGATTTTCCTTGGATTTTTATGAAAATATTTCCTGTAGAAACATTCCAAATCCTTGAAATGGCCAGAAATGGTTTTGGTACGTTTTTTCCAATATTTTGAACATGACCATGTGTTGAAACTCTTATATATGGATAACATATGTCCACTGAGTTTCCCTGATTTTTGTCAAATATTTTTGAAACAATAAAAACAATTTTTCCCTATTAAAGACCATTTCTGGCCTTAAGAAAAAGCTTTTAAATAAAATAGGAAAATAAGTTTTAAAATTATATTTTTGTGGTTCATGGGAGTCTTATATCTAATAGGTTTCAAATATACTCTTCGAAATATTTTTCATATCCCAAATCAAGTACTTGCAGTGCAAACCTCAATTTAGGGGGTTTTGGAAAACCAATTTTTGAAAATACTATTTGGCCAAATTATTTTTGTATGAAAATATTATATTGCACTATACACATGGCATGATCATTGGGCAGAAGTTTGGGGCAAGGAGATGAAGTATTTAAGTTGGAGTTGTGTTGACTTTAAAGAGCACTTAAAAAACCACAGAGAGAAAACCAACTCCAAATAGAAGCCAAAAAATGCAAAAAAATTGTTGGTCCAAATTTTCATGCTTTAACAATGCAAATGATATTTTACAAAATGCAGGGTGTGACAGACCTACCCCCCTTACAAGAATCTCGTCCCCGAGATTTCCAAACTAGGCTTTAAAGAGGTACGAAAACTCGGATCTAAGGTAGTCTTCACGTTCCCAAGTTGCTTCTACTTCAGTGTGGTTGATCCACTGGACCTTGAAGTACTTGATCGTGCGGCTTCGAGTGTGTCGCTCAGCCTCATCCAGAATGCAGATGGGCCTCTCACGGTAGGTCAAATCAGGCTGAAGGTCAATGGCTTGGTGATTGACGTCCTTGTAAAGATCAGGCTTGTCTGGAACGTGGAGACACTTCCGGAGTTGTGACACGTGGAATACGTTGTGCACATCGGATAGTTCAGGTGGTAGTTCCAACTGGTAAGCCACTTCTCCTTGCCGGTCAGTGATCTTGAAGGGGCCGATGTATCTTGGGGCGAGCTTTCCTTTGACATGGAAGCGCTGGGTTCCCTTGAGAGGTGTGACCCGGAGATAGACATGGTCTCCAACTCGGAAGTTCACGTCTCTACGACGTGAGTCAGCGTAGCTCTTCTGCCTTGACTTGGCAGTCTTCAAACGCTCTCTGACAAGATGTACTTGCTCTTCTGCTTCACAGAGGATATCGGGCCCAAAGACTAGTCCTTCTCCGGTCTCTGACCAATTCAGGGGTGTGCGGCACTTCCGTCCGTATAACACCTCAAATGGTGTCATCTGAAGGCTTGACTGCTAACTGTTGTTGTAGGAGAACTCGGCAAAAGGGAGGCAATCTTCCCACCTAGCTCCATATGCTAAGACACAGGCTCGGAGCATGTCTTCGAGTATCTGATTCACTCGTTCGGTCTGACCTCCGGTCTGTGGGTGGAAAGCAGTGCTGAAGGACAACTTGGTCCCCATGGCCTCTTGGAACTTCTTCTAGAACCTTGAGGTAAACTGGGTTCCTCGGTCTGACACAATCTCCTTGGGAACACCATGCAGGCTTACGATTCTGTTGATGTAGAGGCTGGCTAGCTGGTTTCCCTTGTAAGTCGTTTTGACTGGAATGAAATGGGCTACTTTGGTCAAATGGCCGACTATGACCTAGATGGAGTCATGTCCCTTATTTGACCTGGGTAATCCAGTGATGAAGTCCATTCCGACTTTATCCCATTTCCATTCAGGCACCTTGAGAGGCTGTATTAATCCAGCGGGTCGCTGATGTTCAGCTTTGACCCTTTGGCATATGTCACACTTAGCAACGAAAGTGGCTATCTCTCTCTTCATGCCATGCCACCAGAATCTTTCCTTTAGGTATTGATACATCTTGGTTCCTCTGGGGTGGATGGAATACGGGGTGTCGTGAGCTTCTTGCAAGATCAAATTCTTGAGCTCCATCTTGTTGGGTACGCAAATGCGATTTCCAAACCACACAATTCCTTGCTCATCCTCTAAGAATCCTGGGGCCTAGCCTGCCTTGATCTTCCTCTTAATGCCTTCAATACTCTCGTGTCCCTTCTGAGCTTCCTTAACATCATCCATCAAGGTAGGCCTAAATTCGAGGTTGGCCAAGAATCCTGGTGCAACCAGTTCCAACCCGAAGTTTTCAAGTTCTTCATACAAGGCGGGTAGCATGTCCTTAAGCATAGCATTCAAGGAACAAGCCTTTCTGCTTAATGCATCTGCTACCACATTAGCCTTTCCAGGGTGGTATTCAACACTAAGGTCTTAATCCTTGATCAACTCTAGCCATCTTCTTTGCCTCATGTTCAATTCCTTCTGAGTGAAAATATACTTCAGACTTTTGTGATCTGTGTATATCTCACACCGCTTCCCTAGGAGGTAATGTCGCCATGTTTTTAGGGCATGAACTACAACTGCCAACTCGAGGTCATGAGTAGCATAGTTCTCTTCATGAGGCCGTAGTTGCCTTGAAAGGTAAGCTACGACTGTGCCTTCTTGCATCAGAACACCTCCCAGTCCGGTTCTTGACGCATCACAATATATCACAAACTCCTTGTGTATATCTAGTGTGGCCAGAACTGGGGCAGTGGTCAGTCTCTTCTTCAGCTCCTGGAAGCTCTCTTCACACTTTGGTGTCTGCTCAAACTTCTTGTCCTTCTTCAAGAGCTGGGTCATGGGTCGGGCAATGCTAGATAAACCTTCAACGAACTTGCGGTAATATCCTGCGAGTCCGAGGAAGCTTCTAACTTCTTTCACATTGCTCGGGGTTTGCCATTCAGTTACGTCCTAGATCTTGGCGGGATCCACTGACAACCCTTCGGCATTGAGTACATGACCCAAGAATCCAACCTCATGCAGCCAAAATTCGCACTTGCTGAACTTGGCGTACAGTTGGTGCTCTCGAAGCTTGTCTAGGACCATCCTCAAGTGTTGCTCGTGCTCTCCTTCCGTCTTTGAGAAGACCAGAATGTCATCAATGAAGACGATGACAAACTTGCCCAAATATTCCATGAAGGCCTTATTCATAAGATACATGAAGTAAGCTGGGGCATTGGTCAATCCAAAGGACATGACCGTGCACTCATACAGGCCATATCTGGTTACAAATGCCGTCTTCGGAATATCTTGGGGTCTGATTTTCAGCTGGTAGTACCCCGACCTGGGGTCGATCTTGGAGAACACCTTGGCCCCATTGAGTTGGTCAAACAGATCTTCAATCTTGGGGAGTGGATACTTGTTCTTGATTGTAACTTCATTGAGGGAGCGGTAGTCAATGCACAAGCGGATGGTACCGTCCTTCTTTGCCACAAACAGAACAGGTGATCCCCAAGGGGAGGCACTAGGGCAGATAAATCCCTTCCTCAACTGCTCTTCCAGTTGCTTCTTCAATTCTGCTAACTCTTCCGATCCCATTCTATACGTCTTCTTATAGATGGGTCCTGCTCCGTGTATGAGCTCGGTGATGAACTCAATGTGTCGGTCAGGAGGCATTCCCGGTCGCTCATCAGGAAAGACATCGGGGTATTTGCATACTACTGGCACTTGCTCCAATCCAACTTCAGTCAGATAGTTGACTTGGTTGGCTTGAGCAGAGGAGGGCTTGGAGGCAAATTTAACTTTGACTCCTTGGTCATTGGTCACAGTGACAGTCCGGTTGGCACAATCTAACAAGCCTTGGTGCTTGATGAGCCAGTCCATCCTAAGATCACATCCAAGCCTTGCGATCTTAAGATGATAAGGTCTACTAGGAAGTCTACCCCATTAATGACAATCCCTACTCCTTTACATCCTATCTTGGCTCTCATCTCTGCTCCGGGGGTTTGTACCACCATAGGGTTCTTCAGGGGTGTAGGGGTCATGCCACTTTTTAATGCAAACTTTTGGGTGATAAACGAATGCGTGGCTCCAGAATCAAACAACAGTTGCAGGTGCTGAGTTCACAGGGAACGTACCCAGCACGACATTCGGTTCTTCCTGGGCTTCTTCTGCAGTGACATGACTCACACGACCCCTGCCGTTATTGGGCAGGTTGTGGGGAGCTTGGTTTCTTGGTGGCATTCCACGGCCTTGTCCTGGGTTCTGCGCATTGGGGCGCGGGGCGTCGGGCTTCTTGTTGGGGCAATTCTTGGATTAGTGTCCTAGTTGACCACATCCAAAGCAAGTGACTTGGTTGGGGTTGCTGCTCTTGCCAGCATTGTTATTGGGGTTGTTGTAAGCTGGCCTGGGGTTGGCATACTGCTGAGGTGGATAGTTGGTGCGGGGTGCACGAGCTCTTGGCTGTTGATAGGTTGGCTTGACCGGGGCTGGCTGCCACGGGCAAGGCTTCTGGTTGCTGGAGCTACCCTTTATGATCATCTTGCGCTTACGGGTATCATCCAAAGCACGTCACTTGTCCTCAACCATGATTGCCTTGTTCACCAGATCAGGAAAGCTCGGGCAGTCACACACAACAAGCGAGTACTGCAGAGTCCGGTTAAGGCCTTCCATGAAGCGCTCTTTTTTGGCAGCATCAGTGCTGACATCCTCAGGAGCATACCTTGAGAGAACACTGAACTTCTGCATGTACTCCTTGACAGTGCTACTTCCTTGCTTCAGGGCTCGGAACTCACGCTTCTTGATGGCCATGCTTCCGGAAGGAATGTGGGCCTTGCGGAATTCTGCCATGAAGTCATTCCAAGTGATGTTTTGCTCAGCATGCATGGCCTTGAATCCATCCCACCAAGCTCTAGCAGTGCCCCCGAGACAGTGAGCAGCATACGCCACCTTCTCATGGTGGTCAGTGCATCCGACTAGTTCCAGCAGATTCTCAATGGTGCGGACCCAGTCGTCTACATCCAGGGGTTTAGCAGTCTCGATGAAGGTGGATGGTGCATGTTTCTTGAACTCCACCAACGTGGAATGTCCATTGCCGTGTCCCGCCAGCTGGCGATTGACAGATTGAGCAATCATCTGGAGGGCTGCAGTGTTGGCTTGGCGTTCCTCTCGGAAGGCTGGGAGAAGCTGAGCCATGTCCATGTTTGGAGGAGGTCGTGGTGGTGGAGTCTGTCCTCGGGCTTCGTCCTGGCTGACTCCTACTTCAGCAGAACCTCCGGCTTCTTGCTGCTGGGTAGAGGTACCAGTACGTGTTACAACAGGCATCTTGTTGGAGCGGTCAAGGTCTCATGATTGGAAGAAAAAAATGAGGG
The DNA here is from genome assembly GCF_018294505.1 of Triticum aestivum. Lineage (NCBI taxonomy): Eukaryota > Viridiplantae > Streptophyta > Magnoliopsida > Poales > Poaceae > Triticum > Triticum aestivum. The sequence continues at coordinate 185,430,504 of NC_057807.1, forward strand.
AAAGCAATATAGATGGGATGCCTAGTAAGGGGTGGGTGTGATACAATTTTAAGTTAAGCCAAGGCCGGAAGGGCCAAACTCATGCATTAAAACCAAATGGGTGATGTAGTTGTTTACAATTTCCCGAAAGGGAAAGTACAACTTCCATCAAAACACGTCGAAAGCAAACACAACACAACATGGTTTCATTTGAACCATTACATGGACTCAATTTCGCATAAGGGGTACACGACCTATCCTACCTTAAGGGTTACGGACTGGCCTATCCTAGTCCTGAACGGTGTCTAAGTGGTGGAATGCTCGGTCGGGTATTCCGGCTCCTCTGGGTCTTCCTCCTCATCTTCATCTGTGTTAGTCTCTTCGTCACTTGAGGGAGTAGGGGAGTGGAGGAGCTGAACACGGTGCTGCTTCAACGGCAAGAAGCTCCATTGGGTGCACCATCCTTCTTGATGTTGTCCGTCTTCGTCTGAGCTAGGCGGAGGAGTTAATTGGTGTCGTGGAGTTCCTTCCGAAGCTCCATTGACTCTGAGGCCAGGTGCTGTGCCAGGCTGTCGGCACACAAGCTGAAGTAGGTCAGGAAACAGAGGGCAAAGTCCTTCGTCCATGGGTGGGGCTGGTGGGCTGCTCTCGTCATCACCCTCCCTACGATAAGACAGGTAACGAGTGGCTGGCTCACTGCCATCTCTGGCAGAAGATCTCGAAGGCAAGTCAACGCCTTGAGAGTAGCAGTCCCAACGGCGAGAAGCAGGGTCGCCATCTGGGGTCCCTCAAAGAACCAGCTCATCGGGGAGTCATTCGCCCTCACGACTACCTCCACGTGATACTCCTTCTTAGTGATGTTGATCCAGTGCTCGTGGTAGGAGGAGGTAGGGGCTCGAGTGAACTGGCACTTCCTGAGGCTATCCTCAAGAAGCACGGGAAATCCGGTGGTCAGGAAGTCCTCGGGTACGACGGCCATCTACAAAAGTGGAAGGGGAAAGGTCAATAGGGGAAATGTGACCTATGTTTGGGATATTTTCAGAAAACATAGGTATATAGGTAATTTCGTAGATAGTCTCACTCTAACTAACATCCATGCTAGCTAAGGCTTCCTACAGTCAGGATGGCTCTGATACCAGCTCTGTGGGGAGCCCGACTCATAAGTCGAGATCACCGAATGCACGTGTACAGTGATCCCAGAGATCAATGCTCACTGAACACACAGAACCTGAATAACAAGAGTCTTATATCCATTCATACCGTCTTACACAAATTATGACCATTATGGTCAAGTCTTACATTGATAAAGCCTTAAGGGCTGAACATCAAATCAAACACAAGCAGCGGAAATCTTCGTCGATAGTAGAACCCATGCCATCTGCCTTAACCCTACAGGCATTCTGACTGGGAAACATCCTAGTTCGCATGTTCGTCACCAAAGAACTCTTCTTCGAACACCTGTTCTTCCATACCTGGTTAATTAAATAACCAGTGGCAAGCCAATGAGTACTTTGAATATACTCGCAAGCAACCCGTGTTTTGGTTCGAGATACAACAATGCATGATATAGGTAAATTTTTGCAGAAAGCTAGTTTTGAGTGCAATGACATGTTCAACAACTTGTAAGACATGCATCAGGAGAATTCAATTAACCCCGAGGACAGGTTACAGATATCAACATAAATAGAGTGGGCATCAACCCAACTCAATCATGTCAAGTCCTTTGATTTGACTCAAGTAGTTCTCCCCACTTATCCAAACACACACACTGGTTTGTAAACATGTGGACGTTGCCCAAGAGCGGTTACCCAACTGTCCTTGACCGTGGACACGGCTATTCGAATAGTTTTACACTCTGCAGAGGTTGCACACTTTACCCACAAGATCCGGGGAACTTCCGTGTCATCCACGACCCGTGGTTCCTCAAGTACCCGGGGTAAGCACCCGATCACTATCTTTCCCTACACAACACTAACAAGGAGTCCACTCGTTGTTCTGTATCCTCACGAAGTACATCATACGAGACTCACTCGAGACCGTAACATCCGAGAGGGGACACAACAGTGTATCTGGTGCCCTGTGAAAACAGTCATGGCCGCCCTACCTGCCACGACCCCGTCCCGAGAGAGAGCACCAACTCTCCCCCATTACTAGTAATGCGGTCTCCAAGCTAGTATCGGCCTACACTACTAGGGAAAACCCTAGCAGTAGCGCGTGTTTTGTGCCCACTAGTAGCGCGGGCGGCCGCGCTACTAATAAGGCGCTACAGCTATTGCTTAGCAGTAACGCGTGCCAGCATGCGCTACTGCTAGGACAAATAGCTGTAGCGTTTGTTTAGCACCACGCTACTGCTAAGGTATCTACTTGCAGCGTGTTTTCTTTCCATCGCTACTAGTATTTATTTTTATTTTTAGTGTATTTATGCGCCATCATACAAATATTGGTACAATACCAGCCGTTATGAGGTTTACATCATTATGTCCATAACAGTGTATTAAATGAAGGTGGATTAGGTTCAAGTGGAGGCAATATGTGGTGCATGTCAAAAGTATACTACTAATCCAAACTTGATATAGTTTGGACTAGTAGTACTTTCGATGTGCACCACATGTTGCCTCCACTTGAATCTAATCCGCTAGCACAAGCTATAATCATCATCATAGTCATTACCACCAACAGTATTTATTTAATCAGCACTAACACTAGCTAATAATAATCATCATAGTCATTACCACCAACACTAGCTATTTTATCATCATAGTAATAGTGTAGCACATCATCATCCTCAAACTCATTTCTAGCTAGCTAATCACTCCTGCTGCTCTCTCTTAGGAAAAATAACATGCAGATGAACCTGTCTCCTAATCGTGGGTAGCGCATCTGTTTGCTGCCCCCTAGTACTTCTCTGCGCTCCCCCATCACATATTTGGTCTAGTCTTGCACTATTAAGCATCCGTCGCTAATCTTGAATGCAGTAAAGTAATCTGTAGGATATCTTGGCCGTAAGCTGATAATACTCATGGTACCTTTAGTCTCGATCCCATAAGGCACAACATTCATCGGGAGTCCCTGTTGAAGAACATCGTACGGTAACATACTTAGCAATAAAGTTTAGCTTCAAAAATAATGTATGGAAAAGATGCACTGATGACAAATAGTAAAAATCTTACCATCCTTCCTAAATAGATGTGACCGTAGTTCATTACGAACACTATTGGTCGCACATTTTCAGTACTAACATTTCTAAATGCAGGAAGAAAATTTGTCTTGACAGTATCAAGATCCTCAAGCCATGAAACATAATGACTGAGCTCCTCGCTGTTGAGTTCAGCCCCAGGGCAATATACGGTCCTGTCTACCAAGCGCTGGACATGTTTGCTTGCACGGAAATAAGCTGACAATACAAATTAGTTGTCAACTATTTTTGAATAAACAATATCAAAGACATAAATATGGTTGAGAAACTTACATAATGGTATAACTGGAGGCATTTGCACATCGACCCAGATGTCGGTATTACCTTCAATTTCATCTTCCGGACGAATATCAAAGGTGATAACCATATCAGGCTCAAATGCATAAGTCTTGCATAATGCTCGCCATGTTTTGCATCCAAAATAGGTGTAGTCGTCTGAATTGTATAACTTTGCATGGAAAATATAACCATGCTCGGTCTTCAAGTAAACTTTCTTTTCCTCCATACTATGACTGAAACCTATCTTATCCAATACAAAAACTCTTGCATGGCAGGGGATACGCTAGTAGAATAGTAAAAAAATATAAGTTCAAGCAAATGAAGCAGATGTCATGCTTAATTACGAAAAAAGAGTTCTCGTTCTGACTTACTGTATCCACTTGAAAGTTCTCGTCAAGCTTGATGCTGAAGCGCCTATCATCATCTAGGAAGATTCCGTCGCACAGGCCGCGCTCGTCTTCGCAGTATTTGCAAATACCGAAATCCTTCTTGTCGTCAGACATTTCCTATGTTCATAGTTAAAACATTAATTGAAAATCGATCGAAGACAACTACCAAGATACTCAACACACAAATATGAGGCACTCGATATTTCCTACATATTCTAGCACAAGTCATGCCAAAATTCACGAAAAAATCTGGCATGACCTTTGCTAAAATAGGACATATCGAGCGCCTGAAATTTGCTGGAACGGAAATGAATCAACACTCCGGCAAAACATAGGCCACTCAAAGGTGTAACCTGCAAACATGACCGGCCACTTGGATATTGAGCAACACAAGATATACATTTCAAAATATCTTATAGGACTCAAATTAGCATGCATTCAATAAGCAAAAGTAAATCATCTCATGCGTCAGTACATCGTTGAATATTATGACTAATACATCACGAATAGTGTCATACATATAACATCACTAATACAACTAAAACTCTAGCACACGACGGGTATCGGCGCGGGCGGTGTACACCCACAGAGAAGGCACCATCACGGGATCATAGCTCCAGTGAGATCCCCGGAGAACCTGCCAGGTATTGGAGAACGTCCTGTGCTCCAACGCAAACAAGTAGCGACGGACATGCGTGTCCTCCTCACTGACACGGTGACGCACCACCTCCGCGGAGTCCTCGAGCCTCTGGATCGTCACTGGCCCACGCGACCGCCACCAAAGAAGGTTCGGGTCAACAACAGGCTGGCTCCTCACCAACCTGCGCCCCTCGGTAGGTAGCGCCTCCCAGTACCACCCCGGCAGAGCCCAGTCCCGGACATGGCCGATCTGGTCAAGCAGGTGTCGTCCTCCGCCGACTCGACGACGAGGATGCGGGATAGGCATCGTCCACGTCGAGGCGGGAAAAATTACTTTAACTAAAAAATTACCTAATTAGTACCTAGTTCTTACTAACTAGTTCTTACTAACTAAATAGAAGAAGGTCAAATTTTACTCGTTTTATTATGCATTACACTAGTGTTCATTCATCATCTAAGAAAACACCTAATTAGTACCTAGTTCTTACTAACTAGTTCTTACTAACTAAATAGAAGAAGGTCAAATTTTACTCGTTTTATTATGCATTACACTAGTGTTTATTTATCATCTAAGAAAACATCACCTAAGAAAAAATCCCAGCCGCATCTGTATCCAATTCATTTCCACCCATAGACGAACCCTAACTATTTGATGCAACTAAAATTTGAAGAACCCTATCTAGGCAGAGGTAGGGGAGGGGGAGGAGAAGGCGTGCTCACCTTGATCGGGTGCCTGCGGCGAGAGAGGGGCAGGCGGCGTCGAGGTCGGGCTTGGGGTGGCCTCGGGGGCGGCGTTGAGGTCGGAGGCGGCGTCCGGGGCGGCGTCCGGGGCGGCGTTGAGGTCGGGGACAGGGGCGGCGTTGAATACAGGGTCGGGGGCGGCGTAGAGGGTGTGCGGAGAGCGCGCGGCGACCGATGGGCGACGGCGGCGGTGAGAGCAGAGGAGTTCGATTTGGGGGAAGTGGCCGTGGGGAAGGACGAACGCGGGTGGTTAAGTCAGAAGTAGCCATAGCGCTTTCCTGAAAGCGCGCTGCTGCTACATTAGCTACAGCGCGTTCTTGCATACTCGGTACTACTACAACTTTCTCCTTTTTCCCTTTTTCATTTATTTTTCTTCACATTTTATTTTTTCCTTTCACCTTCTTCTAATTCTTTCATTTTCAATTACCTTTCTATTTGCTTTTCATTTAATTTTATATCCTTTAGTAGTAGCAAGTTTAGAGCAAAACGCGCTGCTACAAAGAAAGTAGCAGTAGCACGGTTCGGTATAGATCGCTACTACTATGTGTACCATATCGGCTAAGCCATGAGAATTTTAGTAGTAACGTGTATTCAACGAGACGCGCTACTGCTATGACATTATCTGCAGTGCGGTTTCGGCAGGCGCGCTGCTGCTATTTAGCAACCAGCGTGCTTCTTTGACCCACGCTACTGCTAAAGTTCTGTGTATAAGGTTTTCCCTAGTAGTGCTAGGTAATCAATAATGCCCTTTCCCATACAAGGGTAGAGTGGTTGCGCATGTAAGGTTGGAATAACGGTCGCAACTTAAACCAATCCATTTTGAAAATAACATACACTTGCCTCGGTACAACACTTTGTCATCAAGTGGCTACCCAACTCATCATCTCCCCCCGGGCATAAGTGCCACCCGATGGGGTTTTCGAAAAGTCTTTTGAAAATACTTTGTCTCCATCACCATGCATATTCCCGTCCCTTTTTGCGTAGCAACTACTTTAGCATCCGATCTACTCCCACCGGCATAACCCTCATAGAAAGGTAGGGTCATGCATCATGCAAGTGTCAACGAGAAAAGCAACGGAGGCAAGCCACCTCAAGTGGTCACCATTTTATTATGACTTCGATGCAAGCAATAAAAGTGCTATATGACATGCATGAAAAGGGTTTCATAGACATGGTCAAAGGGTTGCTTGCCTTGATTGGCTTGTTCTTCGAGGTCTTAAAATCCTTCTCCTCCTTCTTCAGCTACTTCGTCAAATACATGATCTAAATATCGCAAGAAAATAACGGAAAAAAATAAGACAATAATAAAGCAGAAAAGTCAAAGTGCTCAAAAAATGTCAACTTATTTTTGTAAAATACTAGGGTGAAAACTAAGAAGGGGAAAATTCTTAGTTTTGGATTTGGAGTGGCATAACAGGAGAAATGGATTTACAAACGTATATTTAAATGCTTAAAATCACATTTAAACATTTACAGTGAAGAAAAGGTTGTTGGATTTGAATGAAAGTTGCACCATTAAATAGGTGGGATTTTTACAAGAATTTAGGAACTGGAATTATTTCATTTGGATTAATATTTAGTCCAGAGGAATTTTTGTAAGTTTGACCGAAAAGAAAAAGGAAAAATGGCACCGTGCCACTGGGCCAGAAAGGCCACCGTGCAGCAGGCCCAGGGGGAAATCGTCCCGCGCGAGGCCGCCACGTCGAAGGCGTAAAGGCGGAGTACGCCTTCAGGCGACGGGCGAACCGGTGCGCGCGCGTGTGTTTTTAAACCTGACGGGTGGGTCCCACCCGACAGGGCGTGAGGCTGGCGGACAGGGCCCACGGCCATCGTTGTCTACCTCTGTCCAGAGGCGACGGCGAGCTCGCCGGCGGTGGTATAGGGCACGGGGGATGTGTGGGTGGTACCATTGGAGTCGGGGGGTGTCGCCATTCGGGTGGTGGTGGAGATGGTCGCCAGAGCAGCCTCGTTCACCGGCGACGAGGTCACACGGTGGAGGTGCTTCGGGCGTCGATGGTTCCGGCCGTTCCCGGCAGCAAAAAGAGTGGGGAAGAGAGGGGAAAGGGTCAGCGTTACCGCGCGGTTCCAGATCGAGAGAAAACGGGGGCGGAGGAGGCCTGTACCGCGCGAACACCGACGAGCCGAGGCGGCGGGGCTCGAGCTCGATCTCGAGCTCGGGAAGCTCTGGAGACGAATGGGGGGTGCGGGAGGTTTGATTAGGAGTGTGGGGGAGTGACAGGGAGTGAGAGAGGGGCTCGGGGTCGCCTTATATAGGCTGGCCGAGGTCCACCGTAGGCGTGGCCTACAGGTTCCCGCGGGATCGGCTCGGGTGGCCGTTAGAGAGGGAATGGAGGGCTCGAGGGTGTTCATGGGGGTGGTCTAGGGTGCTAGGGAGAGGGAGGAGGAGCGGGACGAGCCGCGGGCGGGCCATAGGAGCGGCGTGAGCATTGGCCGAGCGGGGCGGCGCTCTGGCATGAGCTGCAGGAGAGAGAGCAGGGCGCGCGAGCAAGTGGACAGCCTGCTGGCGTGGAGCGGACGTCGAGGGGCATCGACTGGCGCGCGGGGGAGGCTCGAGGTGGTCGACGCCGCGTCAACGGTCGGGTGCCCTGCCAGGCGCTCCAGAGCGCGACTTTGGCCGGCATCCGCGGTTTTCCCGCGTCCGCGCGTGTCCACTTGTGTCTGGCAGCTGGAGGGGGCATGGGCAAAAGCTGGAGAGAGCCTTGGATGCTCTGGAAAGCTGAGGGGAGAGGAGGAGGCTGAGAGAGAGGGAGGAATCTGTTGTCCAGAGAAGAAAAATGTGGTTCCCCCACCCTTCATCATTGCTTCCTCGGGCAGGAAAGCATCCAGGTTATAGAGGGGAACTAGGAGGGGTTGTGGCAGGAAAACCAATTTTTGAAAATACTATTTGGCCAAATTATTTTTGTATGAAAATATTATATTGCACTATACACATGGCATGATCATTGGGCAGAAGTTTGGGGCAAGGAGATGAAGTATTTAAGGTGGATTTGTGTTGACTTTAAAGAGCACTTAAAAAATCATAGAGAGAAAACCAACTCCAAATAAAAGCCAAAAAAATGCAAAAATTTTGTTGGTCCAAATTTTCATGCTTTAACAATGCAAATGATATTTTACAAAATGCAGGGTGTGACAGACCTACCCCCCTTACAAGAATCTCGTCCCCGAGATTTCCAAACTAGGCTCTAAAGAGGTACGGAAACTCGGATGTAAGGTAGTCTTCATGTTCCCAAGTTGCTTCTGCTTCAGTGTGGTTGCTCCACTGGACCTTGAAGTACTTGATCGTGCGGCTTTGAGTGTGTCGCTCAGCCTCATCCAGAATGCAGATGGGCCTCTCACGGTAGGTCAAATCAGGCTGAAGGTCAATGACTTGGTGATTGACGTCCTTGTAAAGATCAGGCTTCTCTGGAACGTGGAGACACTTCCGGAGTTGTGACACGTGGAATACGTTCTGCACATCGGACAGTTCAGGTGGTATTTCCAACTGGTAAGCCACTTCTCCTCGTTGGCCAGTGATCTTGAAGGGGCCGATGTATCTTAGGGCGAGCTTTCCTTTGACATGGAAGTGCTGGGTTCCCTTGAGAGGGGTGACCCGGAGATAGACATGGTTTCCATCTCGGAAGTTCACGTCTCTACGATGTGAGTCAGTGTAGCTCTTCTGCCTTGACTTGGCAGTCTTCAAACGCTCTCTGATAAGCTGGACTTGCTCTTCTGCTTCACGGAGGATATCGGGCCCAAAGACTAGTCATTCTCCAGTCTCTGACCAATTGAGGGGTGTGCGGCACTTCCGTCCGTATAACACCTCAAATGGTGTCATCTGAAGGCTTGACTGATAACTCTTGTTGTAGGAGAACTCGGCAAAAGGGAGGCAATCTTCCCACCTAGATCCATATGCTAAGACACAGGCTCGGAGCATGTCTTCGAGTATCTGATTCACTCGTTCTGTCTAACCTCTTGTCTGTGGGTGGAAAGTAGTGCTGAAGGACAACTTGGTCCCCATGGCCTCTTGGAACTTCTTCCAGAACCTTGAGGTAAACTGGGTTCCTCGGTCTGACACAATCTCCTTGGGAACACCATGAAGGCTTACGATTCTGTTGATGTAGAGGCTGGCTAGCTGGTTTCCCTTGTAAGTCGTTTTGACAGGAATGAAATAGGCTACTTTGGTCAAATGGTCGACTATGACCCAGATGGAGTCATGTCCCTTATTTGACCTGGGTAATCCAGTGATGAAGTCCATTCCGACTTTATCCCATCTCCATTCAGGCACCTTGAGAGGCTGTAACAATCCAGCGGGTCGCTGATGTTCAGCTTTGACCCTTTGGCATATGTCACACTTAGCGATGAAAGTGGCTATCTCTCTCTTTATGCCATGCCACCATAATCTTTCCTTTAGGTCTTGATACATCTTGGTTCCTCCGGGGTGGATGGAATATGGGGTGTCATGAGCTTCTTGCGAGATCAAATTCTTGAGCTCCATCTTGTTGGGTATGCAAATGCGATTCCCAAACCACACAATTCTTTGCTCATCCTCTGAGAATCCTGGGGCCTTGCCTGCCTTGATCTTCCTCTTGATGCCTTCAATACTCTCGTGTCCCTTCTGAGCTTCCTTAACATCATCCATCAAGGTAGGCCTAAATTCGAGGTTGGCCAAGAATCCTGGTGCAACCAGTTCCAACCCGAAGCTTTCAAGTTCTTCATACAAGGCGGGTAGCATGTCCTTAAGCATAGCATTCAAGGAACAAGCCTTTCTGCTTAATGTATCTGCTACCACATTAGCCTTTCCAGGGTGGTATTGAACACTAAGGTCTTAATCCTTGATCAACTCTAGCCATCTACTTTGCCTCATGTTCAATTCCTTCTGAGTGAAAATATACTTTAGACTTTTGTGATCCGTGTATATCTCAAACCGCTTCCCTAGGAGGTATTGTCACCATGTTTTTAGGGCATGAACTACAGCTGCCAACTCGAGGTCATGAGTAGCATAGTTCTCTTCATGAGGCCGTAGTTGCCTTGAAAGGTAAGCTACGACTCTGCCTTCTTGCATCAGAACACCTCCCAGTTCGGTTCTTGACGCATCACAATATATCACAAACTCCTTGTGTATATCTGGTGTGGCCAGAACTGGGGCGGTGGTCAGTCTCTTCTTCAGCTCCTGGAAGCTCTCTTCACACTTTGGTGTCCCCTCAAACTTCTTGTCCTTCTTCAGGAGCTGGGTCATGGGTCGGGCAATGCTTGAGAATCCTTCAACGAACTTGCAGTAATATCCCGCGAGTCCGAGGAAGCTTCTGACTTCTTTCACACTGCTCGGGGTTTGCCATTCAGTTACGGCCTGGATCTTGGCAGGATCCACTAACAACCCTTCGGCATTTAGTACATGACCCAAGAATCCAACCTCATGCAGCCAAAATTCGCACTTGCTGAACTTGGCGTACAATTGGTGCTCTTGAAGCTTGTCTAGGACCACCCTCAAGTGTTGCTCGTGCTCTCCTTCGGTCTTTGAGAAGACAAGAATGTCATCAATGAAGATGACAACAAACTTGTCCAAATATTCCATGAAGACCTTATTCATAAGATACATGAAGTAAGCTGGGGCATTGGTCAATCCAAAGGACATGACCGTGCACTCATACGGGCCATATCTGGTTACAAATGCCGTCTTCGGAATATGTTGGGGTCTGATTTTCAGCTGGTAGTACCCGGACCTAAGGTCGATCTTGGAGAACACCTTGGCCCCATTGAGTTGGTCAAACAGATCTTCAATCTTGGGGAGTGGATACTTGTTCTTGATTGTAACTTCATTGAGGGAGCAGTAGTCAATGCACAAGCGGATGGTATCGTCCTTCTTTGCCACAAACAGAACAGGTGATCCCCAAGGGGAGGCACTAGGGCGGATAAATCCCTTCCTCAACTGCTCTTCCAGTTGCTAATTCAATTCTGCTAACTCTTCCGATCCCATTCTATAAGCTTCTTATAGATGGGTCCTGCTCCGGGTATGAGCTCGATGATTAACTCAATGTCTCGGTCAGGAGGCATTCCCGGTAGCTCATCAAGAAAGACATCGGGGTATTCGCATACTACCGGCACTTGCTCCAATCCAACTTCAGTCAGACAGTTGACTTGGTTGGCTTGAGCAGAGGAGGGGTTGGAGGCAAATTTAACTTCGACTCCTTGTTCATTGGTCACAGTGACAGTCCGGTTGGTACAATCTAACAAGCCTTGGTGCTGGATGAGCCAGTCCATTCCTAAGATCACATCCAAGCTTGCGATCTTAGGATGATAAGGTCAGCTAGGAAGTCTACCCCATTAATGACAATCCCTACTCCTTTACATCCTATCTTGGCTCTCGTCTCTGCTCTGGGGGTTTGTACCACCATAGGGTTATTCAGGGGTGTAGGGGTCATGCCACTTTTTAATGCAAACTTTTGGGTGATAAATGAATGCGTGGCTCCAGAATCAAACAAGACAGTTGCAGGTGCTGAGTTGACAGGGAACGTACCCAACACGACGTCCGGGTCTTCCTGGGCTTCTTCTGCAGTGACATGATTCACACGACCCCTGCCATTGTCGGGCAGGTTGCGGGGAGCTTGGTTCCTTGGTGGCATTCCACAGCCTTTTCCTGGGGTCTGCGCATTGGGGCGCGGGGCGTCGGGCTTCTTGTTGGGGCAATTCTTGGAGTAGTGTCCTGGCTGACCACATCCAAAGCAAGTGACTTGGTTGGGGTTGCTGCTCTTGCTAGCATTGTTATTGGGGTTGTTGTAAGCTGGCCTGGGGTTGGCATACTGCTAAGGTGGATAGTTGGTACGGGGTGCAGGAGCTCTTGGTTGCTGATAGGTTGGCTTGACCGGAGCTGGCCACCACGGGCGAGGCTTCTGGTTGCTGGAGCTACCCTTGCTGATCATCTTGCGCTTACGGGTATCATCCAAAGCACGTCACTTGTCCTCAACCATGATTGCCTTGTTCACCAGATCAGGAAAGGTCGGGCAGTCACACACAACAAGCGAGTACTGCAGAGTCTGGTTAAGGCCTTCCATGAAGCGCTCTTTTTTGGCAGCATCAGTGCTGACATCCTTAGGAGCATACCTTGAGAGAACACTGAACTTCTGCATGTACTCCTTGACAGTGCTACTTCCTTGCTTCAGGGCTTGGAACTCACGCTTCTTGATGGCCATGATTCCGGAAGGAATGTGGGCCTTGTGGAAATCTGCCTTGAAGTCATTCCAGGTGATGTTTTGCTCAGCATGCATGGCCTTGAATCCATCCCACCAAGCTCTAGTAGTTCCCCCGAGACAGTGAGCAGCATACGCCACCTTCTGACGGTCCTCAGTGCATCCGACTAGTTCCAGCAGATCCTCAATGGTGCGGACCCAGTCGTCTGCATCCAGGGGTTCAGCAATATCGATGAAGGTGGGTGGTGCATGCTTCTTGAACTCCACCAACGTGGAACGTCCATTGTCGTGTCCCGCCGTCTGGCGATTGACAGCTTGAGCAATCATCTGGAGGGCTGCAGTGTTGGCTTGGCATTCCTCTCGGAAGGCTTGGAGAAGCTGAGCCATGTCCATGTTTGGAGGAGGTGGTGGTGGTGGAGTCTGTCCTCGGGCTTGGTCCTGGCTGACTCCTACTTTAGCAGAACCTCCGGCTTCTTGCTGCTGGGTAGAGGTACCAGTACGTGTTACAACAGGCATCCTGTTGGAGCGGTCAAGGTCTCATGATTGGAAGAAGAAAAAAATGAGGGAAAGCAATATATATGGGATGCCTAGTAAGGGGTGGGTATGATACAATTTTAAGTTAAGCCAAGGCCGGAAGGGCCAAACTCATGCAGTAAAACCAAATGGGTGATGTAGTTGTTTACAATTTCCCGAAAGGGAAAGTACAACTTCCATCAAAACGTCGAAAGCAAACACAACACAACATGGTTTCATTTGAACCATTACATGGACTCGATTTCGCATAAGGGGTACACGACCTATCCTACCTTAAGGGTTACGGACTGGGCTATCCTAGTCCTGAACGGTGTCTAAGTGGTGGAATGCTCGGTCGGGTATTCCGGCTCCTCTGGATCTTCCTCCTCATCTTCATCTGTCTTAGTCTCTTTGTCACTTGAGGGAGTGGGGGAGTGGAGGAGCTGAACACGGCGCTGCTTCGCCGGGGGCACCGTGAAGAGGTTGCGGTAGTCCTTCGCTGTCATACGGCGTGGCTGAGATGACCCCTTGGCATTCGTGATCTGTGGGGGTCGCCCGCCCCGATAGGCAACAACGGGCTGTCCAGGGGGTGCACCATCCTTCTTGATCCTGTCCTTCTTCGTCTGAGCTAGGCGGAGGAGTTCCTTGGTCTCGTGGAGTTCCTTCCGAAGCTCCATTGACTCTGAGGCCAGGTGCTGTGCCAGGCTGTCGGCACACAAGCTGAGGTAGTTCTGGAAATGGAGGGAAAGTCCTTTGTCCATGGGTGGGGTTGGTGCGCTGCTCTCGTCATCACCCTCCTTATGATAAGGCAGGTAACGAGTGGCTGGCACACTGCCATCTCTGGCAGAAGATCTTAAAGGCGAGTCAACGCCTTGAGAGCAGCAGTCCCAACGGTGAGAAGCAGGGTCGCCATCTGGGGTCCCTCAAAGAACCAGCTCATCGGGGAGTCATTCGCCCTCACGACTACCTCCACGTGATACTCCTTCTTAGTGTTGTTGATCCAGTGCTCGTGGTAGGAGGAGGTAGGGGCTCGAGTGAACTGGCACTTCCTGAGGCTATCCTCAAGAAGCACGGGAAATCCGGTGGTCAGGAAGTCCTCGGGTACGACGGCCATCTACAAAAGTGGAAGGGGAAAGGTCAATAGGGGAAATGTGACCTATGTTTGGGATATTTTCAGAAAACATAGGTATATAGGTAATTTCGTAGATAGTCTCACTCTAACTAACGTCCATGCTAGCTAAGGCTTCCTACAGTCAGGATGGCTCTAATACCAGCTCTGTGGGGAGCCCGACTCATAAGTCGAGATCACCGAATGCACGTGTACAGTGATCCCAGAGATCAATGCTCACTAAACACACAGAAGCTGAATAACAAGAGTCTTACATCCATTCATACCGTCTTACACAAATTATGACCATTATGGTCAAGTCTTACATTGATAAAGCCTTAAGGGCTGAACATCAAATCAAACACAAGCAGCGGAAATCTTCGTCGATAGTAGAACCCATGCCATCTGCCTTAACCCTACAGGCATTCTGACTGGGAAACGTCCTAGTTCGCATGTTCGTCACCAAAGAACTCTTCTTCGAATTCCTATTCTTCCATGTCTGTTTAATTAAATAACAAGTGGCAAGCCAATGAGTACTTTGAATGTACTCGCAAGCAACCCGTGTTTTGGTTCGAGATACAACAATGCATGATATAGGTAAATTTTTGCAGAAAGCTAGTTTTGAGTGCAATGACATGTTCAACAACTTGCAAGACATGCATCAGGAAAATTCAATTAACCCTGAGGACAGGTTCCAGATATCAACATAAATAGAGTGGGCATCAACCCAACTCAATCATGTCAAGTCCTTTGACTTGACCCAAGTAGTTCTCCCCACTTATCCAAACACACACACTGGTTTGTAAACATGTGTACATAGCCCAAGAGCAGTTACCCAACTGTCCTTGACCGTGGACACGGCTATTCGAATAGTTTTACACTCTGCAGAGGTTGCACACTTTACCCACAAGATCCGGGGAACTTCCGTGTCATCCACGACCCGTGGTACCTCAAGTACCCGGGGTAAGCACCCGATCACTATCTTTCCCTAGACAACACTAACAAGGAGTCCACTCGTTGTTCCGTATCCTCACAAAGTACATCGTACGAGACTCACTCGAGATCGTAACATCCGAGAGGGGACACAATGGTGTATCCGGTGCCATGTGAAAACAGTCATGGCCGCCCTACCTGGCACGACCCCATCCTGAGAGAGAGCACCAACTCCCCCCCGTCACTAGTAATGCGGGCTCCAAGCTAGTATCGGCCTAGGTAATCAATAATGCCCTTTCCCATACAAGGGTAGAGTGGTTGCACATGTAAGGTTGGAATATGGGTTGCAACTTAAACCAATCCGTTTTGAAAACAACATACACTTGCCTCGGTACACCACTTCGTCATCAAGTGGCTACCCAGCTCATCATCTCCCCCTAGGCATAAGTGGCACCCAATGGGGTTTTCGAAAAGTCTTTTGAAAATACTTTGTCTCCATCACCATGCATATTCCCGTCCCTTTTTGTGTAGCAACTACTTTAGCATCCTATCTACTCCCACCGGCATAACCCTCATAGAAAAGTAGGGTCATGCATCATGCAAGTGTCAATGAGAAAAGCAACGGAAGCAAGCCACCTCAAGTGGTCACCATTTTATTATGACTTCGAAGCAAGCAATAAAAGTGCTATATGACATGCATGAAAATGGTTTCATAGACATGGTCAAAGGGTTGCTTGCCTTCATTGGCTTGTTCTTCGAGGTCTTCAAATCCTTCTCCTCCTTCTGCTTCAGCTACTTCGTCAAATACAGGATCTAAATGTCGCAAGAAAATAACGGAAAAAAATAAGACAATACTAAAGCAGAAAAGTCAAAGTGCTCAAAAAAAATGTCAACTTATGTTTGTAAAATACTAGGGCGAAAACTAAGAGGGAAAAATTCTTAGTTTTGGATTTGGAGTGACATAACAGGAGAAATGGATTTACAAAGGTATATTTAAATGCTTAAAATCACATTTAAACATTTACAGTGAAGAAAAGGTTGTTGGATTTGAATGAAAGTTGCACCATTAAATAGGTGGGATTTTTACAAGAATTTAGGAACTGGAATTATTTCATTTGGATTAATATTTAGTCCAGAGGAATTTTTGTAAGTTTGACCGAAAAGAAAAAGGAAAAATGGCACTGTGCCACTGGGCCAGAAAGGCCACAGTGCAGCAGGCCCAGGGGGAAATCGGCCCGCGTGTGGCCGCCACGTCGACGGCGTAAAGGCGGAGTACGCCTTTAGCCGACGGGCGAACCGGTGCGCGCGCGTGTGTTTTTAAACCTGACGGGTGGGTCCCACCTGTCAGGGCGTGAGGCTGGCGGACAGGGCCCACGGCTGTCATCGTCTACCTCCGTTCAGACGCGACGGCGAGCTCCCCGGCGGCGATATAGGGCATGGGGGATGTGTGGGTGGTACCGTTGGACTCGGGGGGGTGTCGCCGTTCGGGTGGTGGTGGAGATGGTCGCCGGAGCAGCCTGGTTCGTCGGCGACGAGGTCACACGGCAGAGGTGCTTCGAGCGTCGATGGTTCCGGCCGTTCCCGGCTGCAAAAAGAGTGGGGAAGAGAAGGGAAAGGGTCAGCGTTTCCGCGCGGTTCCAGATCGAGAGAAAACAGGGGCGGAGGAGGCCCGTACCGCGCGAACACCGACGAGCTGAGGCGGCGGGCTCGAGCTCGATCTTGAGCTCGGGCGGCTCTGGAGACGAATGGGGGGTGCGGGAGGTTGATTAGGAGTGTGGGGGAGCGACAGGGAGTGAGAGAGGGGCTCGGGGTCGCCTTATATAGGCTGGCCGAGGTCCATCGTAGGCGTTGCCTACGGGTGCCCGCGGGATCGGCTCTGGTGGCCGTTAGAGAGGGAATGGAGGGCTCGGGGGTGTTCGTGGGGGTGGTCTAGGGTGCTAGGAAGAGGGAGGAGGAGCGGGACGAGCCGCGGGCGGGCCATAGGAGCGACGCGAGCATTGGCCGAGCGGGACGGCGCTCTGGCGCGAGCTGCAGGAGAGAGAGGAGGGCGCGGGAGCAAGTGGACAGCCTGCTGGCATGGAGCGGACGACGAGGGGCATCGACTGGCGCGCGGGGGAGGCTCGAGGTGGTCGGGGGATGCGGCGCCAACGGTCGGGTGCCCTGCCAGGCGCTCCCGAGCGCGACTTTGGCCGGCATCCACGGTTTTCCCGCGTCCGCGCGCGTCCACTTGTGTCTGACAGCTGGAGGGGGCATGGGCAAAAGCTGGAGAGAGCCTTGGATGCTCTGGAAAGCTGAGGGGAGAGGAGGAGGCTGAGAGAGAGGGAAGAATCTGTTATCCAGAGAAGAAAAATGGGGTTCCCCCTCCCTTCGGGCAGGAAAGCATCCAGGTGATAGAGGGGAACTAGGAGGGGTTGTGGTAAAAAGCAGAGCTCATGGAGATTAGTGGGAGAGGCCAAACATGGTATTTTGGTAAAGTGACAGAAGGTGTTTGATGCTAGTTTGGGCAAGTAGATGATTCCCATTTGTCATGTGACTCCACAGGGTTAAATGGCACACATAATTAGGGCCTTCCACCCATTTTGAGCTTAGTTGGGAAAAGTTTCCAATGCAACTTTTGTAAACACTAGAAATTGGCAGGAATGAATTTGTGCAGATCTAGTTGAGCAAATCACTTCTCCTTGATGCACCACTTGGTGTGGTGGCCTCATTTGGTCAGGTGATCATGTTCAGAAAAGTTGGGGTCAATGAAAGAAAGTTGGTAGCACAAACTTGTTCAAATTTTACTCTAGTCAGAGAGGGTTTTGGGGCATTTTGGTGAACCAAAAAGACTTTAATTGACATGAGTCTTTGCAAGGTGATCACAATAAGCATTTGTGACTTGCTGGATTTTCCTTGGATTTTTATCAAAATATTTCCTGTAGAAACATTTCAAATCCTTGAAATGGGCAGAAATGGTTTTGGGAGGTTTTGTCCAATATTTTGAATATGACCATGTGTTGAAACTCATATATATGGATAATATATGTCCAATGAGTTTCCCTGATTTTTGTCAAATATTTTTGAAACAATAAAAGCAATTTTCCCCTATTAAAGACCATTTCTGGCCTTAAGAAAAAGCTTTTAAATAAAATAGGAAAATAAGTTTTAAAATTATATTTTTGTGGTTCATGGGAGTCCTATATCTAATAGGTTTCAAATATACTCTTTGAAATATTTTTCATATCCCAAATCGAGTACTTGCAGAGGAAACCTCAATTTAGGGGTTTTTGGAAAACCAATTTTTGAAAATACTATTTGGCCAAATTATTTTTGTATGAAAATATTATATTGCACTATACACATGGCATGATCATTGGATAGAAGTTTGGGGCAAGGAGATGAAGTATTTAAGGTGGAGTTGTGTTGACTTTAAAGAGCACTTAAAAAATCACAGAGAGAAAACCAACTCCAAATAAAAGCCAAAAAAATGCAAAAATTTTGTTGGTCCAAATTTTCATGCTTTAACGATGCAAATGATATTTTACAAAATGCAGGGTGTGACACCGCAAGTAGTCTCTGGCGCGTTTGCCCCTGATTTCACTAAAGGCCGGTTCCCCACCCGCGGCTACTTCTTCTCTGTCCTCCTGGTCCCATATCTGTTTCATGCCGTAGTATGCTGCCACACCCATACGGTGGGGGTGTGTGTTCTTCTTCTGAAGTTCCGATTGCTTGGAACTCTTCTTAGCAAACTCTTTAGTAGCCCTGACCTTTTGAATTCTACCCAGACTGCCTTTGTAATTTGGGGGTATGCGGGGGTTGGTTCCTTGCCTTCACTCAAGTACTTCTTGTACAACACGTGCTTCCAGTTTCTCGAAGCATCCCTAGCCTTCTTCAGTGCAGCGTGTTCCACCTCCATTCTCCACTGCTCTAGAACGTTGAAGTGATCCATGATCTCCCGGACTATCCATCTCCGTGTTTCTGTGTCAGCCTTCCGAAACCCCAGCAGATTTATGTTGAGCCTTGCCATGCCAACGAATCCACACACAAGCCATAGAAAACCAAATAGTGGGGGTCCACCAAGTCACAAAGCGCTACGGGGCGATTGGAGGCGATCGCCAAGGCGACTGTGTCCGCTCGCTAGGGTTAGGGTTTCGGTGAGCTGCGGTGGCTGGTCTCTGGTGAAACTCAGGGCGGCGACGATGTCTCCTTGGGCTACGACCAGTAATTGAATCTCTGCGCTTTGGAGCGGTGCTCATGGCGGGAGAAGCAGGAGGAAAGGAGGCAGCGGCGGCGGACAGATCTACACCGACCCCAGGCGCTGCTACGTCATGCATGCCGACACGGAAAAGGGGCGGATCAGCGAGCGGGGGACCGAACAAGTCCCCGGCGGAGAGCAAAACACCGGATCCAGCTGCAAGCCTTTTGGTAAGGTTAGGAGGCATGGTGCTTATGGACAAGGAAGAAGAGGGGTTTGTCTTTGAAGATCTAGATCAACAAGTCCGTAAGGATTACCGATGGTCTGCTGTTGGTAAGGTTTGTTCTCCCCGCCCGATGAAAATGTCAGTAGTTGAGAAGACATTGCCGAGAGCCTGGGGCCTGCACAAAGAAGCTAAATTTGCAGAGATCGGCCTGAATATTTTTGAGGTACACTTTGGATCAGAAGGTGATTACAGGCATGTCATACATAATGGGCCATGGCAGTTTGACTTCAGTGTCCTGGTGATCAAGAAATATAAAGGAAATATTAGACCGTCCGAGATGATCTTTTATAAAATTGATGTATGGGTTAGGATTGCGGATTTGCCACCAGACAAGAGGACCGAAGTGTTTGGAAAGGCCCTGGGAGATTGGTTGGGGGAGACGGTCAGTGTTGACGTGGATAAAGATGGCATTTCTAGAGGGCAGTACTTTCGTGTGAGGACTAAGATTTCTGTGTTTGAACCGCTAGTAAGGGGCATCTTTTTGAGGAAGGACAAGGATGATAAGGAGAAGACATGGTTTGACTTTTACTATGAGAAAGTCCCGCATTTTTGTTTTGATTGTGGAAGGCTTGTTCATGAGGGAGGGGAGTGTGAGCCTCCAGTGGATTCGTCGTCTTAATGGGGAGGATGGCCGAGGGCTTCTCCCGGGAGGAACAATTCAGGCAAGGAGGGGTCGAAAGGAGGTGGGTCGTGCAGTTTTAACAGTCAGGGTAGCTCTCACACTGGTGAGGCGGCAAAACATAACCCTGTGCATCCTAGAGCTAGGGAGGTGCCGACAAAAAGGAACTTGCAGACGGAATTCTCTCGTACCTCGGATGGGCGCACTCGCGACCAGTCCAAACAGGGGGGTACTGAAGTTATTAGTCCTAATAGAGCTAGAGAAAAGATGGAACAGGTGAGGGGGCATGATCTCAGAGACAGTCTCGCGGCTAGGAGGGAACAGGAAATGAGGAGTAATCTCATGGACTAGAATCTGGGGAGCCAGAGAGGATGTCATGTGGAGGCTGGGCGGGAATGGAAGGAGTATGAGAGAAGCAGCGCGTACAGCAGGAATTATGT
This sequence comes from Triticum aestivum, assembly GCF_018294505.1. Lineage (NCBI taxonomy): Eukaryota > Viridiplantae > Streptophyta > Magnoliopsida > Poales > Poaceae > Triticum > Triticum aestivum. Next base: position 185,450,984 of record NC_057807.1, read on the forward strand.
GGGCGGCGGCTCTAAAGGACGCCATGCAGAAGTGGATCGGGTCGGCCCACTAGGGGGACCCGATATGCATGGGACCCGAGGACGACTGCGCAGTTTCTACGTCAGGAAGGAGAGGCCTGATTTTCGGTAGAACCAACAATCGGACTCACAATTTTGGAGGGATGGAGGTAGTAGAAAGAGGGGGCCGAGACAGGTGTGGAGAGCTAAGGGTGAGGCTGGAGCAAGGGGTGCAGAGGATGAATTCATTCGTGATACCAGGCAGAAAATTGCCTTTGTGTTTGATCGCATCCAAGATAGAGATGATGAAGCGGCGGACCCTGGGGCACAGGGCTGCCGAACACAATGAATCTCCTTGCGTGGAACTGTCGGGGACTGGGGTTGGACTCGACAGTTGGCGAACTGCGAGATCTTATACGGTCTCACAACCAAGCGGTGGTTTTTCTCTCAGAAACAAAAAAAATCAGCTACGGCGATGGAACGTTTGAAGTGGAGTTTGGGGTTTACTAATGGAGTCGCGGTGAGTTGCAAGGGAAGTAGTGGGGGTTTGGCGTTATGGTGGAGGGATCATGTTCAAGTTACAGTATGGCCGTGGTGCCAGTATTTTATTGATGCGGAGGTGGTTTTGGAGGGCAAAATCCATAGGATCACTGGAGTCTACGGGGAGCCTAAAACGGAACTTCAGAAGAAATCATGGGATGTGATTCGGTTCTTGCGTGCCCAGGACAATCTTCCATGGTTGTGTGTTGGTGATTTCAACGAGGCCCTTTTCCACACGGATCAAGTGGGGGGGCGGGATCCACGGTGTTTCAAGCAAATGGAAGAATTTAGAGATTATCTAGCCGACTGCGGCCTAGCTGATCTTGGTTTTACTGGGTATCCCTACACTTGGGACAATAAGAGAGACGGATTGGACAATATACAGGTCAGGCTGGACCGGGCTACTAGCAACGACGACTTCTTGCGTATGTTTCCTGAGATGTCCATAGAGCATCTTATTTGTGAGGAGTCGGATCATCAAGCCCTTTTGGTACAGATACTGGAGACGGCTCCTATTTGTACGGGTGTGGGGGATAGTCCATTCAGGTTTGAGGAAGCATGGACACGACACGAGCAGTATGAGACTATGATTACGGAGGCATGGGCTACGGCCAGCACTGGGGAGGAAGGTGTGACAGCGGTTTGGGATCGCCTCGGCAGAATGACAGGCTCTATTCAGAGGTGGGCGAGGGAGGTGTTTGGCTCTATTCGAAGGAAAGTAAAACAGTTGAAAGCGCAACTTGTGCAAGCTAAGGAACGTGCGCTCAGCTCAGGGTACCAACATGAGGTTCGGGAGTTGGAAGAACAGTTGCGGGAAGTGTATGAACGAGAAGAAATCATGTATAGGCAACGATCGAGAGTAGATTGGCTTAAAGCGGGAGACCAAAACACAAAATATTTTCAGAACCGGGCTTCGCACCGCAAGAGAAAGAACACGATCAAGATGTTGAGGTGGGCAGATGGAACTAGATGCACCGTGGATGAGGAGATGCGAGATATGGCAGCAACATTTTATGAGGACTTGTTCACTTAGGGGGGTCAGAAGGAGCGGAGGAGGTGCTGCAGAATATTCATTGGGCAGTCACGGTGGAGATGAACACAACTCTGACTGCTCCGGTTTCAGACTCTGAAATAAAGACGGCTCTATTTCAGATGGGTCCGACAAAAGCACCAGGACCAGACGGGCTAGCCGCGCTATTTTATCAGCAACACTGGTCATTGCTTAGGGAAGATATTTGCAGGGCGGTTCGTTATTTCTTGAGTGGGAAAGCTACACCGGAGGGTTTTAATGCCACAGTGATTGTCATGATCCCTAAAGTTAGTTCTCCGAATTTGCTGTCCTAGTTTCGGCCGATTAGTTTGTGGAACGTGCTATATAAGATCGCGACAAAGGTTCTGGCCAATAGATTAAAAAGCATTTTGCCAGTTCTTATCTCAGAGGAACATAGTGCTTTTGTGCCGGGGCGCCTTATCACGGATAATGTCCTAGTTGCATATGAGTGTGTGCATGACATTCGTCATAGGAAGAGGAAAAGGCCTCTTTGTGCGGTCAAGCTTGACATGATGAAATCCTATGATCGAGTGGAACGGGAGTTTCCGCAACGGATGTTGGATAGTTTCGGTTTTGCTCCAGAATGGACAACAATGATAATGCGCTGTGTGACAACTGCGAGCTTCTCAGTTAAGCTGAATGGTGCCTACTCTGGGCACTTCTTTCCATCCCGGGGGCTGCGGCAGGGTGACCCTCTATCACCATATCTATTCTTATTCTGTGTCGAGGGGTTTTCTGCGTTGTTGAGGAAAGCACAATCTGAAATTAGTTGAAGGATGTTACTTTTGGGGGCACTGGCCCCCATATCACACATCTTTTATTTGCGGATGACAGCATAGTCTTTCTCGAGGGCTCCCCGGCGTATCTTCAAACACTAAAGGAAATCTTGGCAATATATGAGGCGCCCTCGGGCCAGAGGGTAAACATGCGAAAGTCATCCATCTTTTTTGGCAAAGGTGTCAGGATACCACCAAGGAGGAGCTCAAGGTAGTCTTGGGTGTGTCCTCTGAAGCACTGAGTGAAAAGTACCTTGGTCTTCCATCGCTGGTTGGACGATCAAAAGAGGGTACTTTCCAGTATGTCATAGAGAGTACGAAAGGTAAATGCAGTGGATGGAAAGGTTTGGGTCTATCCAAGAAAGCAAGGGAGGTTCTCATCAAGTCAGGCCTCCAATCGGTGCCAACGTTCACCATGAGTTGTTTCCACCTCAGGAAGAAAACATGCGGGAATCTGAATACAATCTCTTCGAAATTCTGGTGGGGGGGCGAAAGATGGGGAACGTAAGGTACATTGGGTCTCTTGGCAGAAGATGTGCACCTCTAAGCGGGATGGAGGAATGGGTTTTCGTGATCCGGTTGCGTTCAACCAAGCCCTTCTAGCAAAACAAGCATGGCGCGTGCTGCAATGTCCGGAGTCTTTGGTAGCGAGAGTGCTGAAAGCCGGCTATTTCAAGGATGAGTCTATTTTGAGTGCGACATGCCCGTCGACAGCCTCGTACACTTATCGAAGTATTCTGCACGGGAGGGACCTTCTTCGAGAGGGGCTGGTTTGGCGAATCGGGGATGGCTCCAAAGTTAATATACACCACAGTAATTGGATCCCGAGGAGTGGCTCGATGAAGCTGCTTGTTCAGATATATTTGCCTGGAGTAACACGAGTCGCTGACATTCTTCAGAACGATGGTAAAGAGTGGAACAGAGATCTCGTGCTACAAATGTTCTCCCCGGATGATGCCAGCGATGTCTTGCAGATTGTGGTGGGCGTCTTAGGTGTTGATGATTATCAGGCTTGAAACCACACGAAAAATGGAGTGTTATCGGTGCACTCTGCCTATCACCTGAAGATGGCCATGGTGAGAGCAAGCTCCGGACGGCCGGAGTCTTCTAGCTCTGTACATAAGCATAAAGGCTATATGGCTCTTTGGGACACAAACGCACCAGGGAAGGTGAAGGTACACTTATGGAGATTGCTTTCCAATGGATTGGCAGTTGGGTCAGAGCTACATCGGAGAAGGATTAAGCCGGGAGTATTTTGTGTTGTTTGTGGTCGAGAGGAAACCATTTTCCATCGTTTTTGGTTATGCCAACATTCTGTTGTGTTTTGGCAGCTATTTCACTCGGCATTGGGAGATATGGTGGCGATCCCACCATGCGAGCTTGTCTCCCAGGGGGAAGTAGCGCGATGGATTCTGCAGTGGCTGGCGGGAGCCTCCGATGATGCCAAACAAGCAATGGTGCATGCGGTGCACGGCCTTTGGCTTGCCAGGAATGAAACAAGAGAGGGAATGAGGATCAAGACTCCACATGAAATATTGGCCACGGTGTTGATGCACATGGAGGAGTGGAGGCTGGCACATCCCACTGTGAGCAACAACCAGACTCGCGCGTCACCGCAACGCTGGGAACCGCCAACCGAGGGCTGGACCAAGGTTAACTCAGACGGTGCAACATCGAAGATTGGAAGCAAGGCGGGTGGAGGTGCGGTGTTGCGAGATCACATGGCCGCGTTCAGAGAGGGGGTATGTCATCCTTTCCCTCGTGTGTTTGATCCGGAGACAACAGAACTGCTAGCTTGTAGGCGAGCTCTTGAGGTGGCACTGGAGATGAATGTGCAACGTGTCCATGTCGAACTGGATTCCAAAGGAGTGGTGCAATCCCTGCAGAATCAAGCGAAGGAGCTTTCGGCGACAGGGCCTCTGGTGGAGGAGATCAAAGCTAGGTTGAGATCTTTTGAGGAGTTTAAGATCTCTTGGGTACGTCGTTCAGCAAATGTTGCCGCGCATAAATTTGCTAGAGTAGGTGTGGGTGATGAACTTTGTTAGGTTTGGTTGGGGGCCCCCTGGATTTTGTTCTTTCGGTCTTGTCGGATGAGATTCCGAACATAAGTTAAATAAAGCGGCAACGTTTGACCCTAAAAAAAACAAATCCACACACACTCCTGAACCTCGTGCATGCTTTATTTGGTTTAGTTGGAGCCCAAGACTTTAAATCGATCTCAGTTACTTCATATACACTTTTAGGCTGGTGTGTGGGCTTCCTTGGAGCGTACCTCTGTGTCCTGACCGGAAAGATAATTGTTTGCAGCTTTATCCCGTTCAAGATTACTTGATCTGTCACCATCTTCTAAAGACCTAGGGTTGTCGGAATCAGATGAAGATACATCGCCTGAAGCATGAGTGCTGTCGCTGCTATTCGGCATCTACAGAGAACACATGCCAAACTCAAGAAAGGAGGATAACCATAAAACTAACAACTTGGTATCAAGCTTTCTAAACATGTCATGCAATAATTTAGAAAATGTATGGCTAATTTGTTAAGTTTGTGTGACTTGGGCGCCCGCGATCTGTAAATCGGTTGTAACTTATTGGAACAAATACAGCTTACATGTACTAGTTAGGAAGGTAGATATTTAACATATATACGCTCTCCGTTATTTTATAGCCAATTTGGGAACATACAGAATGAAATAGGAATAGGGATTGCGAGGAAATATGCCTCACCATGATGGAGAGTAGTAACTAACAGGCTTCTTAATGCAAACCCGGCTGGACCACAGGAGAGGCGAGGATTACAGCATTGATATGCTCGAGGGTGGCTGGCGAGCAAACGAAGACGGCGAGGCACGGGCGGCCGCGTGTTGGGAACAATGGTGGAGGTAGGCTTGACATTGAAGACCGGGCACACGGCCGGGGTGAGCACGCCGGCGCCGGCGAGGGTTCTGATGTGGATCTGGGGGAGGGGCAGCTGGCGATGGAGATTAGGTGGACTAGTTGAGTGAAACGCGGGCGGGCCGTGGGGGGTGTTGGCGGCCTAGGTGAAAAGGGTGGAAAATATCCCCGGTCGCCGCGCGGAAAGGCCTATGCCAATGATTGCCTCTAAGCGCTCGTGTGCACAAAGAAAAAAAATCATTGGAAATGAAGATATAGTAATTTTGAAATGAAGATGTGAGTTCATCGTTTCGCCTCTAAATTTTTCCCACGTTAAGCAATCACCATTATATTACGGGTTTGATTTGCTGGCGCATTTCAGGTCTCGTGTGCTATATGTAAGACATTTTTTGGCATTTACCGTTCATTTTGGCATATAAATCAATTCCTAGGCAGACTGCATTTCCTGTCGAAAGGGATGAGGATCCTTGTTCGATCTGGGAGCATCCAATGGTTCAGACGTACGATCCGGGGGGTTTGAGTTCTGGACAATTAGAGCGCATGACTCAAATCATGCACGCAGCAAAGGGGTGCATCGGCCATGGTTTGGTGGGAACACGGTTTTCGTGAGTGAATGGTGTGCTATTTGAAAACATTTACATTAACTAACAGTGTAACCGGGTGGTGAAGGAGCCGAAGAAGGAGGAGGAACCGCATTAAAAAAATCACATCTGGAACTGCATTTGTTGTCGAAAGGAATGAGGATCGCCGTTCGATATGGGAGCATCCAACGGTGCATGCGTATGATCCATGGGGTTTGGTTTCTGGCCAGTCAGAATGCACGACTCAGATCACGCGTGTGGTAGGGGGGCATCGGAAACGGTTTAGTGGACACACAGCTTTCATGAGTGAACCGTGTGCTATTTGAAAACATTTACATTAACTAACAACATTTTTTTGTTTCAATGAAAACATGAGTTCATCATTTCGCCTCAAATTTTTTTCCTATGGTAAGAAATCATGATTGTACCCTAAGTTTTGATTTTTCTGGTACATTTTACAAGGCGGCAGGCCTCGCTAGCAATCTCAAACTTTGAATATGCAAAAAGAAAACAGATCTCATTTAATATCTCTATATATAGTCGCAAATACACGTGCGTGTTAGCGCAAGATCATTTGGGTGTCGCTTTGCGAGTTTTCATTCATTGTGCGAGAAATGGGAAAAAACTTCAAACAGTTCGGCCGCAGTGTGCGACCAGAGGCGTAGGCCTTGTTTCTATTTTAATTTCAGGAAATGCATATAGAGTCCCGAAAATAACGAAAATCATAGTGCCATTGTGGCGTGCCCTCACGATCATATGGAAAAAATTTGGTAAAGTTTGGTGCTCGCACCTTCCATATACCAGAGCATCTCACAAGAAGGATCATAGTTTCCAAAAAGGAGACACGACACTTCGACTACAAATGTCAGTTACTCTACCGCGTTCCGCCTCAAAAAAATCATGGTAAACAATCGCGGATATACCCCTTGGTTTGATTTTCCGGCCCATTTATGTTATCTGCTATGTTTAAGTCATTCTTTGCACTTACCTTGCATTTTAGTGCATATAAAGTCAAAACCCCTACTACAACTACATGTGGGTGTTTTAGTTAGGCTATACTTAATTAATTAGGCTACTCATATATAGTGGAGAGTGTCATATACTATATCATTCATATATATATATAGTATATATATAGTATATATATATATATGATCTATACTAGCTATTGTGTATGATACTACCTTCAATTATAGCGCATAGTATAGTACATAGAGTATATGTAGTATCATAGATCATATTTATTGCCATGCATGACACAAATTAGCATCGCATTTAACATGATACGGTGTCTACCTATATGTTACTCTAACGTTCTAACCCTCACTATATTTAATTCTTTGCCACATCAACATACTTTGTATAGTATCGTTGGCTATGATACTAGCTATTTTTCCGAGTGCATGGTATTGTTGGCTATGATATATACCACCACTATGGCCAGCCTTTGTATAGTATGGAAGTATCATATATACTATAGTATCATGCATATGATACTATATAGTGTATGATACTACATACATACCTTCTTATAGTGCATATATATAGTATCATAGAGCTAGTATATATATACCATAGATGACTGTATTTATGGCCATGTGCATGACACAAAGTAGTATAACATTTATATTATATATGTTACAGTATCTATGTTACTACTTCTTTGCCACACATCATCATATTTGCTATTCTCATGTGCATGATACCGGCTATGATACCCCCACTATGGCCACCCTAAGGTTGGTTGTAATGGGAGTATCAAGCGGTATCATATGCATGCCAACTAGACTTGTTGGATGATGTGGCACACAATTAAATGAGGAAAGAGAGGGTGTGGGTTGGGTATCATATCATGATATACTGTATCACATATTAAATGTTGTACTACTTTGTGTCGTGCATGGCAATTAATAAGGCAACCTAAGATACTAAGACTAGCCACAATGGGTAGTAACATAGAGTAGTAACATGCCCATGTTACTACTCTATGTTACTACCTCTATAGTGGGGAGTAACATATGTGTGGTAACATGCGCAACACTTCATTTATTAAGCTATAGACTCATCTTGCCTTGATATGTGTGATGTTACTCATACTATTAGTAACTAGCCATGTCACCACATGCCTCTCTTTCTTCATTTATTGCTTGCCACATGATCTATTTTATCTAGATATGTGTGATGTTACTACCTATGTTACTCCCACTATGGGTAGTCTAACTTATGATACTATGCGCACATTAGAGAGGTAGCTAGCTAGTATCGATCATATATATAGCTAGTATGATGCATGACACATAGTAGCATATATAGCATTTATTATGACACACGGTTTCATGATATGTTACTTAACCTCTCTTTCTTCATTTAATTCTATGACAGCTCATCAAAATTACCTAGTTGGCATGATACTAACTATGATATCCCATTACGACCAGCCTAGCAAAGAAGGTGTACATATCATTTGTGCGTCGCTTTGCGAGTTTTCATCTGTTTGTTCGAGAAGCAGGGAGAAGTTTCAAACATTTCGGCCGTGCGGGGCGGCAACTAGCGTAAGCCTAGTTGGTATTTTAATTACAGGAAATTCAGATGGAGTCCGGACATCATCAAAATCAATGTGTGCCTGTGGCGTGCTACCACGGCCCCGTGGAAAAAATGGTAAAGTTTGGCACAAGTTTTGACGATTGTTCCTTCCAAACCGGAGCATTTCACATGAAGGATCATGGTTTCCCAAAGGAGACATGTCAATTCAAACTCCTGTGGCTGGTGACTTCATCGTTTGACCTCGTAAATATTTCCACGGTACGCAATCACCATTATAGCACGAGTTTTATTTTCTAGTGCATTTCGGGTATCATAAGCTATATTTAAGACATTTTTTTGAGTTTAACATGCATTTTGTGCATAAAAATAAAACTATAACCGGAACTGCATGTGTTGTCGAAAGTGATGAGGATCGCCATTCAATCTGGGAGCATCCAATGGTGCAGACGTACTATCCGTGGGGTTTGGATTCTGGCCAATCAGAACGCACGACTCAAATCGTGGGCGGGTTTTTGTTGGCACACGGCTTTCATCAACGAACCGTGTGCTATTCGCTATCCAGATTGCATACATATTTTTGTTCACACATACTGTAGTGAGATCAATTGAGTGTGCTACCTCTATGATATAATAATAACAAAAAACAGTTCATATTCATTGCCTGAGCTGACAGTATATCATGGTCAACATATTAACGGTTCTTACATCAACAGAAAACCGGGCATAACTCACAAATTCGGTACACGCGACAGTTCTAAATTTAATGAATTAAGTTTCAAGGTAGGCGTAAAGACTAGTCTTACGGCTTAATTCCCATGTACATGGGGGAACTGGGATCATTAAGTTGACCCCGAATGAACTTGGGTTTTTTGATGGTTTTATGTAACAACCCCAAAATTGGGTTATCAATTTTTGTGCTGTTATTCCTTCCTGGCACTCATTTTCAAAATCTTTCTCCTGAGTTTGTTGAATGACCCTGAGATTTCATGTCATTTCCAACCTTTAAAAGCTTGCTCATGTCTTTTTCAGTGGGCAAGACCTCAATTGTAGCATCTGAAACCCTCTCAAACCCTAATTCCAAATTTTTGGGGATTTGAATATGCCCTTTGTGATTTCAAAGGGGCTATCATTTTCCTTGATATGTTGATCATCCCATCTGTTCCTAGAGATCCTCCTATCCTTTTCAACCTTGGATATGCAAAAATACTATCAAGTCCCATGCAATATTTTTGAATTATGATTTATTCCTTTTCTTGCCTTTCTGAGGAATAAATCAAAAGGCATATCTAGCCATCTCCTAAATTCATGTGAATTTGTAGAGTTGATAATTATGCCTAATCCAAGCTCTGGCAATTATATTGGCCATAATTAAATAAGGAAAATTGCCTTTTCTTATTTAATACCAATATTGCATTTCTGCCATTTTCTAAAGGAACTACTATTTTTATAGCAGGGAAAATTATCACATAAATTGTGGAGCTTGTCCTTGCTATATAATAACTAGTTACATCTTTATCTCATGTTCATCAGTTCAAAAATTGGGCACATGATCCAATGCAAGTTTCTGCCTTCTCTGAAATTTTGCAAAGGAAGTGCTTTATTCCTAATTCCATTTGAGATGCAATTTGGAAGGGTGATTAGGAGTGATAAATCACCCATGGATACCAAATATGAGCTCAATCCAATCATCCTAGCTCCCTGTGCAATTTCAAAGTTTTTGATCAGATAGTCACTTTGTGAAGGAAGTTCCTTCAGAGAGTTTCCAAATGAGATGAAACTTCTCCATCCTCTCAAGTATCCCAAATCTTTAGCCTTCACCCAAATTCAGCTCATTTCATTGAGCTACGTGAGCACAGGAGCAATTCTTGTATTCTGTCCAAATTTTCAGTTTGTGAAGAAAGTATATTTTATCTTGCTCCATTATGGCTGAAAATAATTCCAGGCCTTCTCCCATCCATATAACCCACCTAACCAAGAGTTTGGCTAATTTAATTTAGCCAATATTTTCCTACAATTTTCCCAAGTGTCTGGTCAAAAGTGATGCTTGTGAAGCAAGTACCAATTTGGTAATTCCATTTGGTGTTATCTTTTTACAGCAAATCTTGAGGTTTTGCCAAGTTATAGCTCAATCCAACACTCCTAGTGAGTGCTTCATCATCATTTGATTTCTAAATATGTGTCCTAATGCCCCCATAATTCCCAGTACCGTAGTCCTTGCTACCCTAAGCCTCCCAGACATCAAGTTTACCCTTTCACCTCTCTGGTTTTACTTCTAGGATGTTGACAAGTTTGCAACAGTAAACTTATGGAGCTTGGTTTACTCATCCCCCTTTGTCTCTGCCTGTATCTTTACCGTAGTAACAATCTATCTTCGAAGGACTACGCGTTAGACATGATCTGGCCTCAGTAAAATCTCCAGAGCGCGCTATGCCAGTGGTGATCACGAGGGCAACCAGCCAAAACGGTGGTCTAGCCACTGTTGGCCTCGGCATCATTGCTCCAGCTGGTTTTGGCTCGTCCCCGCATGTCCAGTAGCTCCGCATCACCGTCGCCGTTCGCCTGGACCCCTCCCCCCCTCCATTTTCTTCTCCGACGAACCATGCCAAGGGTCGAGCAGTGCGCGCCCGTGAGCTCGTCTTCTTCCTCGCTTTTGTCTTCTTCTTCCTCTCGTCCGCAAGCGTTGCTCGATTCCGTGAGCCTCTGGCGCTCATCCGCTCCCTCCTCGTCGTCTCCCCTCTCCTCCCCGTGACTGCTAAGCACGGCAGAGCCGTGGCCGGACTCTCTCAGCGGCAACCGGCTCGGGTGCCCTCCCCCCGCTATAAATAGCCAGCTCGAGCCCTCCTCGAGCAAGCCAGCCCCCTCCCCTCTCCCTCTGGAGCCCTCTCATGCGTGAGCCTGATCGAATCCCTCACCGAAGCGCTCGAATTTCCGGCGAGCCCTCCTCTCTGCTCCGCGTCGAACCCCTCCCTCCGGCCATCCCCTGCCCTGTCCGAGCCCATGGATGGACGCGCTGCTCTCCGGCGACTGTCTCTAGCCTGTCGCCCCCCTCATTCCCTCGCCGGAGCCCCTAGTTTGCCGGAGACCGAAGCCCTCTCCGTCGTGGGCCGGGCAGCTCCCTCCCTGGTGTTCCTCGGCGGAAGCTGATACGTCCATTTTGCATCATGCTTTTATACCAATATTTATTGCATTATGGGTTGTTATTACACATTATATCTCAGTACTTATGGCTATTCTCTCTTATTTTACAAGGTTTACCATGAAGAGGGGGAATGCCGGCAGCTGGAATACTGGCTGGAAAAGGAGCAAACATTGGAAACCTATTCTGCACTACTCCAAAAATCCTGAAACTCCACGAAACCTGTTTTTGGAATTAATAAGAATTACTGAGCGGAAGAAATACACCAGGGGGCCCACAACCTGTCCAGGAGGGTGGGGGCGCGCCCACCCCTACTGGGCGCGCCCCTGTCTCCTGGGCCCCCTGGTGGCCCCCCGGTGTCCATCTGCTGCTATATGAGGGCTTTTACCCTGGAAAAAATCCAGGGCAAGCTTACGGGACGAAACTCCGCCTCCACGAGGAACCAATCTAGGGCTCTGGCGGAGCTGTTTTGCCGGGGACACTTCCCTCCCGGAGGGGGAAATCATCACCAACGATCCTATCATCGGAAGGGGGTCAATCTCCATCAACATCTTCACCAGCACCATCACCTCTCAAAACCCTAGTTCATCTCTTGTATCCAATCTTGTATCAAAACCACAAATTGGTACCTGTGGGTTGCTAGTAGTGTTGATTACTCCTTGTAGTTGATGCTAATTGGTTTACTTGGTGGAAGATCATATGTTCAGATCCTTAATGCATATTATTACTCCTCTGATTATGAACATGAATATGCTTTGTGAGTAGTTACGTTTGTTCCTGAGGACATGGGTGAAGTCTTGCTATTAGTAGTCATGTGAATTTGGTATTCGTTCGATATTTTGATGAGATGTATGTTCTCTTTTTATCTAGTGGTGTTATGTGAAAGTCGACTACATGACACTTCACCATTATTTGGTCCTAGAGGAAGGCATAGGGAAGTAATAAGTAGATGATGGGTTGCTAGAGTGACAGAAGCTTAAACCCTACTTTATGCGTTGCTTTGTTAGGGGCTGATTTGGATCCATATTTGGATCCATACTTCCTTTGTAGTTGCGGATGCTTGCAATACGGGTTAATCATAAGTGGGATGCTAGTCCAAATAAGGGCAGTACCCAAGCACCGGTCCACCCACATATAAAATTATCAAAGTACCGAACACGAATCATATGAGCGTGATGAAAACTAGCTTGACGATAATTCCCATGTGTCCTCGGGAGCTCCTTTCTCATTATAAGAAATTTTCCAGGCTTATCCTTTCCTACATAAAGGATTGGGCCACCTTGCTGCACTTTAATTACTTTATTTACTTGTCACTCGTCACAATTTATCTTATCACAAAACTATCTATTACCTACAATTTCAGTGCTTGCAGAGAAAACCTTACTGAAAACCGCTTATCATTTCCTTCTGCTCCTCGTTGGGTTCGACACTCTTACTTATCTAAAGGACTACGATAGATCCCCTACACTTGTGGGTCATCAAGACTCTTTTCTAGCGCCGTTGCCGGGGAGTGTAGCGCTTTTGGTGAGTGGAACTTGGTACGGAAACATTTATATAGTGTGCTGAAATTTTCTGTTACTTGTCACTATGGAAACTAATCCTTTGAGGGGCTTGTTCGGGGTATCTTCACCCCGACCAGAAGAGCAAAGAGTTGCTCCTCAACCTACTGAACTTTTTGAAAATATTTACTTTGAGATTCCTTCGGGTATGATAGAGAAGCTGCTAGCTAATCCATTTGCAGGAGATGGAACATTGCATCCCGATTTACACCTTATCTTTGTGGATGAAGTTTGTGGATTATTTAAGCTTGTAGGTATTCCCAATGATGTTGTCAAAAGGAAGGTCTTCCCTTTATCTTTGGAGGGAGATGCATTGACATGGTATGGGCTATGTGATGATACGAGATCTTGGAATTATAAACGATTGAAGTTGGAATTTCACCAGAAGTTCTACCCTATGCATCTTGTTCATCGTGATCATAATTACATATATAATTTCTAGCCTCGCGAAGGAGAAAGCATCGCTCAAGCTTGGGGGAGGCTTAAATCAATGTTATATTCATGCCCCAATCATGAGCTCTCCCGGTAAATGATTATTCAATATTTTTATGCTCGACTTTCTCTCAATGATCGCAACCTGCTCGATACTTCATGTGCTGGTTCTTATATGCTGAAGACGATTGATTTCAAATGGGACTTATTGGAAAGAATTAAACGCAACTCTAAATATTGGGGTTTCGACGATGGTAAGGAGTCAGGTATGACACCGAAGTTCGATTGTGTTAAATCTTTTATGGATACCGATGCTTTCCGTGGATTTAGCGCTAAATATGGACTTGACTCTGAGATAGTAGCTTCTTTCTGTGAATCTTTTGCTACTCACGTTGATCTCCCTAAAGATAAGTGGTTTAAATATAATCCTCCTGTTGAAGTGAAAGTAGTTGCACCTATTATAGTTGAAGAAAATACTATCACCTATATTGATCCTACTGTTCCTACTTATGTTGAGAAACCTCCTTTTCCTGTTAGGATAAAGGATCATGCTAAAACTTCGACTGTTGTTTGTAAGAGTAATACCTGGACTTATACACCTCCTGAGCAAATCAATGTTGAACCTAGTATTGCTATGGTTAAATATCTCTTGGATGATGACTTAGATGGGCATGTTATTTATTTCTGTGATGAAACTGCTAATATTGCTAGACCAGATACTAAGATACATAGACCTGTCGTAGGCATGCCTGTTATTTCTGTTAAAATAGGAGATCATTGTTATCATGGTTTATGTGATATGTGTGCTAGTGCTAGTGCGATACCTTATGATCTATATAAATAAATTATGCACGACATTGCACCCGTTGAATTAGAAGACATTGATGTTACCATTAAGCTTGCTAATAGGGATACCATTAAACCAGTTGGGATTGTTAGAGATGTTGAAGTTTTGTGTGGGAAGGTTAAATACCCTGCTGATTTTCTTGTTCTTGGCTCCCCACAAGATGATTTTTGTCCCATTATTTTTGGTAGACCCTTCTTAAATACAGCTAGTGCTAGGATTGATTCTGAAAAACATACTGTCAGCGTTGGCTTAGATGGTATGTCTCATGATTTTAATTTTGCTATGTTTCATAGATAACCTCGTGATAGAGAATCACCTAGTAAGGATGAGATTATTGGTCTTACTTCCATTGATGTGCCTCCTACTGATCCGATAGAACAATATTTGTTAGACCATGAAAACGATATGTTTATGAAGGAAAGAAGGGAAATAGATGAAGTGTTCCTTAAACAGGAACCGATGCTGAAACATAACCTTCCCGTTGAAATTCTTGGGGATCCCCCTCCACCCAAGGGTGATCCCATGTTTGAACTCAAACCATTACATGATAATCTTAAGTATGCTTATCTTGATGAAAAGAAAATATATCATGTTATTATTAGTGCTAACCTTTCAGAGCAAGAAGAAGAAAGATTATTGAAAACTCTGAAGAAGCACCGAGCTGCTATTGCATATACTCTGGATGATCTTAAGGGCATTAGTCCCATGTTATGCCAACACAAAATTTCAGTGGAGAAAGATGCCAAACCAGTTAGAGATCCTCAACGATGACTGAATCCCAAGATGAAAGAAGTGGTAAGAAAGGAGATACAAAAGCTCCTTGAGGCAGGTATAGTTTATCCCGTTGCTGATAGTGATTGGGTAAGCCATGTCCATTGTGTTCCTAAAAAGGGAGGTATTACCGTTGTTCCTAATGATAAAGATGAGTTGATCCCGCAAAGAATTATTATAGGTTATAGGATGGTAATTGATTTCCGTAAATTAAATAAGGCTACTAAGAAAGATCATTACCCTTTGCCTTTTATTGATCAAATGCTAGAAAGACTATCCAAACACACTCATTTCTGCTTTCTAGATGGTTATTCTGGTTTCTCTCAAATACCTGTGTCAGCAGGGGATCAATCAAAAACTACTTTTACTTGCCCTTTCGGTATTTTTGCTTATAGATGTATGCCTTTTGGTTTATGTAATGCACCTGCTACCTTTCAAAGATGCATGATGGATATGTTCTCTGATTTTTGTGAAAAGATTTGTGAGGTATTCATGGATGACTTCTCCATTTATGGATCCTCTTTTGATGATTGTTTGAGCAACCTTGATCGAGTTTTGCAGAGATGCGAAGACACTAGTCTCGTACTAAATTGGGAAAAGTGTCACTTTATGGTTAATGAAGGCATTGTCTTGGGGCATATGATTTCCAAGAGAGGTATTGAAGTTGACAAAGCCAAAGTTGATGCTATTGAAAAGATGCCATGTCCCAAGGACATAAAAGGTATAAGAAGTTTCCTTGGTCATGCCGGTTTTTATAGGAGGTTCATTAAGAACTTTTCTAAAATCTCTAGGCCTTTGACTAATTTATTGCAGAAAGATATTCCTTTTGTCTTTGATGATGATTGTGTAGAAGCATTTGAAATACTTAAGAAAGCTTTGATCACTGCACCTACTGTTCAGCCACCTGATTGGAATTTCTCTTTTGAAATTATGTGTGATGCTACTGATTATGCTGTAGGTGCTGTTCTAGGGCAAAGAGTTGATAAGAAATTGAATGTTATCCAGTATGCTAGTAAGACTCTGGATACTACCCAGAGAAATTATGCTACTACTGAAAAAGAATTCTTAGCAGTTGTATTTGCATGTGATAAGTTTAGACCTTATATTGTTGATTCCAAAGTTACTATTCACACTGATCATGCTGCTATTAAATATCTTATGGAAAAGAAAGATGCTAAGCCTAGACTCATTAGATGGGTTCTCCTGCTTCAAGAATTTGATTTACATATTATTGATAGAAAGGGAGCTGAGAACCCCGTTGCAGACAACTTGTCTAGGTAAGAGAATGTTCTTGATGACCCACTGCCTATTGATGATAGCTTTCTTGATGAACAATTCGCGGTTTTTAATGCTTCTCATACCGCTCCTTGGTATGTTGATTATGCTAATTATATTGTTGCTAAATTTATACCACCTAGTTTCACATACCAGCAGAAGAAAAAGTTCTTCTATGATTTAAGACATTACTTTGGGATGACCCACACCTTTATAAAATAAGGAGTAGATGGTGTTATTAGATGTTGTGTGCCTGAGCATGAACAGGAATAGATCCTACGCAAGTGTCACTCTGAATCTTATGGAGGACACCACGCTGGAGATAGAACTACACACAAGGTACTACAATCTGGTTTTTATTGGCCTACTCTCTTCAAAGATGCTCGCATGTTTGTCTTATCTTGTGATGAATGTCAAAGAATAGGTAACATTAGTAGACGTCAAGAAATGCCTATGAATTACTCTCTTGTTATTGAACCGTTTGATGTTTGGGGCTTTGATTATATGGGACATTTTCCTACCTCTAATGGTTATACACATATTTTAGTTGTTGTTGATTACATTACTAAGTGGGTAGAAGCTATTCCAACTAGTAGTGCTGATCATAACACTTGTATTAAAATGCTTAAGGAAGTTATTTTTCCGAGGTTTGGAGTCGCTAGATATCTTATGACTGATGGTGTTTCACATTTTATTCATGGTTCTTTCCGTAAGATGCTTGCTAAGTATGATGTCAATCATAGAATCGCATCTCCTTATCATCCGCAGTCTAGTGGTCAAGTAGAGTTGAGCAATAGAGAGCTCAAATTAATTTTGCAAAAGACTGTGAATAGATCTAGAAAGAATTGGTCCAAAAAACTTGATGATGCATTATGGGCCTATAGAACTGCATACAAAAATCCTATGGGTATGTCTCCTTATAAGATGGTTTATGGAAAAGCGTGTCATTTACCTCTTGAACTTGAACATAAAGCATATTGGGTTGTTAAAGAGCTCAAATATGACTTCAAACTTGCCGGTGAGAAGAGGTTGTTTGATATTAGCTCACTTGATGAATGGAGAACCCAAGCATATGAGAATGCCAAGTTATTCAAAGAAAAAGTCAAATGCTGGCATGATAAAAGGATAAAAAAGCGTGAGTTTAACTTAGGAGATTATGTGTTATTATTCAACTCTCGTTTAAGATTTTTTGCAGGAAAACTTCTCTCTAAATGGGAAGGTCCTTACGTTATCGAGGAGGTCTATCGTTCTGGTGCCATAAAAATCAACAACTTCGAAGGCACAAGTCCGAGGGTGGTGAACAGTCGAAGAATTAAACATTATATTTCAGGTAATCCTATCAATGTTGAAACTAATATTATTGAAACCATAACCCAGGAGGAATACATAAGGGACACTTTCCAGAATGTTCCAGACTCCGAAAAGGAATAGGTATGTGGTACGGTAAGTAAACCGACTCCAAAACAACTCCAATGGCAATTTTTATCAGTTTTGGAATATTTAAGAATTTTAGGAAGGAAGAAGTAGTCCGAAAGGGACACGAGGCCCCCACGAGAG
This sequence comes from Triticum aestivum, assembly GCF_018294505.1. Taxonomy (NCBI): domain Eukaryota; kingdom Viridiplantae; phylum Streptophyta; class Magnoliopsida; order Poales; family Poaceae; genus Triticum; species Triticum aestivum. The sequence goes on from NC_057807.1 coordinate 185,468,941, forward strand.
TGGAGGGCGCGCCCACCTTTACTGGGCGCGCCCCCCTGTCTTGTGGACACCTCGTGTGCCTCCCGGACTCTGTTTTCTTGCGCGTTACGTATTTTGGTCGGTAAAAATTCATTATATGAACTCCCGAAGGTTTTGACCACTGTATCACGCAAATATCCTCTACTTTCATTTCGAGCTGTTTCCGTTGCAGATCGAGAGCATTATGACGTCACCCTCCTCCAACAACAAAGACAAGGATGCTTGCCTATTGAAGATAGAGCTGAAAAGAGAAGAACCGTAGGAGATCAACAAGGATGAAGAGATCAAGAAGGCCATGGAGTTCCAAGCTGCGGCGGCGAAAGAAGAAGACATCCCTCAACCTTTACCTAACCTCTTTACTCCAACAGAGATTGAAGCTTTCAAGATGATTGAGTTAGCTCGCATACAGAACAAGTATCTCACACAGGAGAATATTTTGTTGAAGGATCATATCGCCAGACTCAAGGGCATTATCCGCAAGTTGGAGGAGCTTTTACGCTCGATGTGCGATTATCCACCATCATCATCACCACCTCCATCACCTTTGAGGACATAATCACATGGGTATGGGCACTCCCCTTGGCAACTGCCAAGTTTGGGGGAGGTTCCCCGGTATCGTATCACCATCACACTCCTATCTTTACCGTTTTATTTAGTTCGATCCTTTATTAGTATCTTAATCTAGTAGATTAAAGTTTTGGTATCAAGTAGTTTTGAGTTTTGCTTTGTGATCTCTTTTTGTAGTCGAGTCCGTGAGCTATCTATAATAAATATTAGTGTTGAGTCAAGGGCTTTGCTATGTTGCTATGATCTTGAGAAAGTAGAAAGGATAAAAGAGTTCATATTGATCTTATGGTTAGTGATGACTTCACACATAGAAAGTATGAGGCATAAAAGTTGTTGAGAGTTGATAAACATAGTTTTGGTCATCATTGCAATTAATAGGAAGTGATAAGGAAAGAGGGGCTCATATACAAATATATTATCTTGGACACCTTTTATGATTGGGAGCACTCATTAAGTATGACATGCTAAAAGAGTTGACGTTGGACAAGGAAGACAACGTAATGGTTTATGTTTTCTCACATCTCAGTTAAAGTATATTGTCATTGACCTTCCAAACATGTTGAGCTTGCCTTTCCCCCTCATGCTAGCAAAATTCCTTGCACCAAGTAGAGATACTACTTGTGCTTCCAAATATCCTTAAACCCAGTTTTTCCATGAGAGTCCACCATACCTACCTATGGATTGAGTAAGATCCTTCAAGTAAGTTGTCATGTTGCAGGCAATAAAAATTGCTATCTAAATATGTATGACTTATTAGTGCAGAGAAAATAAGCTTTGTACGATCTTGTTGTGGAAGTAATAAAAGCGACAGACTGCATAATAAAGGTCCTCATACAAGGGGCAATATAAAGTGACGTTCTGTTGCATTAAGATTTTGTGCATCCAACCCTGAACGCACATGACAACCTCTGCTTCCCTCTACGAAGGGCCTATCTTTTACTTTATGTTTTTACTTTATGCTTGAGTCAAGGTGATCCTCACCTTTCCCTTTTTCATTTTATCCTTTGGTAAGCTCCTCATGTTTGAAAGATCATGATATATATATATATATATATATATATATATATATATCCAATTGGATGTAAGTTAGCATGGTCTATTATTGTTGACATCACCTAAAGGTGAATACGTTTGGAGGCAACACAATAAGCCCCTATCTTTCTTAGTGTCCGGCTGAAACTCCATAACCACAAGTATTGCATGAGTGTTAGCAATTGTAGAAGACTACAAGATAGTTGAGTATGTGGACTTGCTAAAAAGCTCTATTGTTGATTCTTTCTGATGTTATGATAAATTGCAATTGCTTCAATGACTGAGATTATAGTTTGTTAGTTCTCAATGAAGTTTCTGAACCATACTTGACATTGTGAATTGATCATTACTTGAGCATAAGAAATCATATGATAAAATCTATTTATGTTGCTGTTATAAGAATGATCATGATGCCCTCATGTCCGTATTGTATTTTTATCGACACCTCTATCTCTAAACATGTGGACATATTTTTCGACTTTGGCTTCCGCTTGAGGACAAGCGAGGTCTAAGCTTGGGGTAGTTGATACGTCCATTTTGCATCATGCTTTTATATCAATATTTAATGCATTATGGGCTGTTATTACACATTATATCTCAATACTTATGGCTATTCTCTCTTATTTTACAAGGTTGAGCATGAAGAGGGGGAATGCCGGCAGCTGGAATTCCGGCTGGAAAAGGAGCAAACATTGGAAACCTATTCTGCACTGCTCCAAAAATCCTGAAACTCCACGAAACCTGTTTTTGGAATTAATAAGAATTATTGAGTGGAAGAAATACACCAGGGGGCCCACACCCTGTCCAGGAGGGTGGGGCGCGTGCCCACCCCTACTGGGTGCCCCCTAGTCTCCTGGGCCCCCAGGTGACCCCCAGTGTCCATCTTCTGCTATACGAGGGCTTTTACCCTGGAAAAAAACGTGGGCAAGCTTATGGGAGGAAACTCCACCGCCACGAGGAGGAACCTTGGCGGAACCAATCTAGGGCTCTGGCGGAGCTGTTCTGCCGGGGACACTTCCCTCCCGGAGGGGGAAATCATCACCAACGTCATCCCCAACAATCCTCTCATCGGGAGGGGGTCAATCTCCATCAACATCTTCACCAGCACCATCTCCTCTCAAAACCCTAGTTCATCTCTTGTATCCAATCTTATATCAAAACCACAAATTGGTACCTGTGCCTGTGGGTTGCTAGTAGTGTTGATCAATCCTTGTAGTTGATGCTAATTGGTTTACTTGGTGGAAGATCATATGTTAAGATCCTTAATGCATATTATTACTCCTATGATTATGAACATGAATATGCTTTGCGAGTAATTACGTTTGTTCCTGAGGGCATGGGTGAAGTCTTGCTATTAGTAGTCATGTGAATTTGGTATTCGATCGATATTTTGATGAGATGTATGTTGTCTTTTCCTCTAGTGGTGTTATGTGAACGTCAACTACATGACACTTCACCATTATTTGGGCCTAGAGGAAGGCATTGGGAAGTAATAAGTAGATGATGGTTGCTAGAGTGACAGAAGCTTAAACCCTAGTTTATGCGTTGCTTCGTTAGGGGCTGATTTGGATCCATATGTTTAATGTTGTGGCTAGGTTTACCTTAATACTTCTTTTGTAGTTGCGGATGCTTGCAATAGGGGTTAATCATAAGTGGGATGCTTTTCCAAGTAAGGGTAGTACCCAAGCACCGGTCCACCCACATATCAAATTATCAAAGTATCGAACGCGAATCATATGAGTGTGATGAAAACTAGCTTGACGATAATTCCCATGTGTCCTCGGGAGCTCCTTTCTCATTATAAGAAATTGTCCAGGCTTATCCTTTCCTACATAAAGGATTGGACCACCTTGCTGCACTTTATTTACTTTATTTACTTGTCACTCATCACAATTTATCTTATCACAAAACTATCTATTACCGACAATTTCAGTGCTTGCAGAGAAAACCTTACTGAAAACCGCTTATCATTTCCTGCTACTCCTTGTTGGGTTCGAAACTCTTACTTATCGAAAGGACTACTATAGATCCCCTACACTTGTGGGTCATCAGAAGCTAGCACCACCCCGAATTGCTCCTCACCGTCCCGAGCATTTTGGTAGGTCGCCCGTCCGCTGCCATGGCCGGACGCGCCGGCGAGCGCCGTCAGGGCAGACGTCTTCCCTCGGTCAGGCGCGCGTCGGGGAGAAGAAGGAAGCGGCCAGGCAGGAGCGTTGACCTGGCCAGGCAGGCCCCGTAGCCCCACCTGGCAGCGGCCCAGGAGCTCGGCCCCGCTGCTGCTGCTTTGACTGGTCCACGCCACGTCAGCCAAGTGGAGGGCCGTTTCCCCCGATCGAAGACGTATTTATGCAAATACGCCTTCAGCTCAGCCCCGGCCCACCGAAATATCTAAATTGTTAACGTTCACTACTTTAGTGCATTTTCTGCCTAAAAAGTGAAGGGCCACAACTTTGTGCTCCTAACTCCGATTGAGATAAATCCAACGCCCACGTCTTCGTCTCGTCGATCCCGTTCCTTTCCCATCATTTTCACTATGGTTTGACATATTGAAAATGACCATTTTTCCCTTGTCCATAAAAAAACCCTTTGAGAGAGAATTGTTTCCGGCAAATTTTTCCGCGGTTGTTTCTCACTTCTTCCCGGAGTATTTGTCGACCCCCAGGCAAGCCAACCTCTTATCATGAGCCCCAAACTAGCATGTTGACTTTGCTTGCACCTTGTGTGTGTAGTTGCAGTTGTTGCTTATCGTTTTTTTATCTGCAGTTATTCTGTTATGCTTACCATGCATGCCTGTGTTTTCATGCTATCTTTTGCCATGCTAGTTAGAATGTTGATACTGATAATGCCATGTCACTACTCTACTTTATTTTCATGTCATCGTTATAAAATGCTATGATACACCATGGATAAGTTAGTACTTGGTACTGTCATGTTCTTTATGTTATAGTTGTTCACTTGAGAACCTCGATATGTTATCAAAGCATTTGTATGCTCATCGTTGCATTCATGTTCATGATGATGGAGAAGGAAATAAAATAGATTACTAATAACAAACCTCCTCCGTCATTGATGGGATTGGGTCATAGTGCCGCCGAATCGAACTTTTCCAGTGCAACCACATTTGCCGGTATGGGACGGCCCTAATGCGGTCTATTGTCGTGCCTCTCGCCGGTGCCTCCAACGAGGGAAGGTTATGGGCGCGCGCTACCCTGATCAGGTAGGCGGACATAAGCATTGTGTTCTCGTAGTTGGATTTTGCGCGCTTTTGTCCCTATGTGGGATCGTTTATGTTTTGGCCATGACGGTGGTCATTGAGGTGTCTTGAGGTAGACACGGGGCCACCCATGACTTAGCCCAGAGGGGAAGTGAGTCGGAGTGGCCAGGAGAATGTCATGGCAGTCGATCGGTTTTTTCGGAACGCCGTTGGTCCACCCGAATGGGATGACGAGGCCATGGGTTCTGTGGTGTGGGTACAGTGCGCTACCTCTGCAGAGTGTATTTAAACTATCGATAGCCGCGTCCTCAGTCATGGGCACAAGATCGTAGTAGGGTACACTATCGGGTCTTGGTCGAAATGGAGGATAAACCGGAAATAATTAAGTTGATTAATGTGGTTGTGATCGCCGTAAGGATAACGGGCCATTTATTGGTCGGGTTGTGATCGCCGTAAGGATCACGGGCCATTTACTGGTCGGGTTGTGATCGCCGTAAGGATCACGAGTTTTTTCTCTGTTTGTGATCAGGAAATGAGGTGATCACTGTTGGTAAGAGAGTCCGAGGGACTCAATGCACAAGTTTGGTGGCATTGCATGAGTAATATGTTTGCATTTAAAGAACCATGGTAGAACATGAGATGGTTGCACACAGTTAACATGCTATGTCTGCATTTGATATGATTGGTAGATTACTTTCAACATAGTTTCATGATGCCATGCCATGCTTTGATTGATATGATTGAGATGATATGCTATGTTTTGCTATTGCCATGTTAGAAATAAATTTGATATGCCATGTTGTTTCCATGCTAGTGGATGCCATGACGTTAGTTTGATTTATGTCTTTGGTCGATATTATGCCATGCCTAGTTTCTGATATGAGCTAGATTGTTGCAGACGCTTGGTTCTTTCTTTCTCTTCTGCTTGTTTGGATGCTATGTATTTGGTTGTCTTGCAAGTACATTCAATGTACCGACCTGGCGTGTCATGCCAGTTTTGTAGGTCGTTCATTTGTTCTGTCGTGCTAGGCCGTAATCTTGCCAGTCCTGTGAGTTGTGGAGCCCAGCCAGAGTGATAAGCTGCCAAGACTTCCGCCGCCTTTTTTATAGACTTCCGATGCCATGTAAATAGCCTTAGGGCTATGCCAGAAGATTGAGTCAATTACACTACTGGTGCTTGAACTTGGCGTAAACAATCACTTTGGTGCTAGAACTTGTGGCATACATTGAACTGGTGCAATAACTCGGCTCGTTTGTGCAAATACGGTCCTAATTGCGTATGAATAGGAAATCAACGCTGACTTGGTGTGTCCACATGGCATGGGGCCTGCTGGCAACAACTTGAAGCGTGTGGCCTGTCTTTTTGGCAACAAAAACCCCTTAAAAATTTATTTCTCATAAAAAAGACCATGTTCACGTGGTAGATGTTTTTTTCTTTTTGTTGTACGACAAGTAGGTGCTGACGTGAAAACTAAAAGAAAAAAGCTTAGGCATCTACATTCGAACACGCCAACTACTGCTAGGACGCACACCCTCACAAACACGGCAACATCTGCTCCCGGATGTTCAACAGTCGTTATTGTAGTATATAAGGGTATTTGGAAAAAGAAAAGCAGTATAAAGATGATGCATGTGGGGCTTAAATTGGCTGCAGATGTACTCTCGAAAAAAATGCATGTAGATAGTGTGGCCTATTTTACATGCGCTAGTTCTTTTTGAAATAATTGTAAAACGTAAGTAATAAAAATAAAGTTCAAAAAATTATGTGTGATAAATGTTATACACAAAAACGGTGATTAGTACATAAAAGTTTTTAAACAGACATGCAATTGTTTAGTAAATGCAGGCACTTAAAATGTTTAATGAATATAAAAAAGTATAAAGTTGCGGCTATATTTAAATTATTCAAACTGACAAATATAAACATTTACTAAATATTAATGAATATTCACTTTTGACTTATATTCAAAGCAATTATCTAATTTAAATATTAGCACCACTGAATATTCATATTAACATTTTAAATCTTAAACAACATATTTTTTAATTATACAAAAATCATATTATACAAATATGCGTATGATTATTGAAATGTTTGTAGAATTAAAATAACATTCATGAATTGTAATTCTAAAAATATTTGTATTTCTTATTATACAAATATCTTTATAATTTCACAAATATTATTTTACATATATATGTATATTTTAAAAATTATATGTGAACAGTTTAAAAAAGTAATTGAAATGCCACCTTTCCAACGTCAATAAGGCTTTTTTATGAGAAAAAAAAACTCGAGAGGGTTTTAAAAAAAAGAACTGGCCACACTCCCTCTCTTTGCCATCCTGACGGCGGGACCATGCCATGTTGGCGCGCATAGTCAGTGGCTCGGGCGTACACAACCGAGATTTGCACCGTATTTGCACGCCGGAGCCAAATTATTACACCAGTTTGATGTATACCGCAAGTTCTAGCACCAAAGTGACCGTTCACACCAAGTTCAATCACCACCAGTGTAATTTACTCCAGAAGATTATATTCATCACTGATGTAATCATATACACATGTATTTGATGAATATTCTGGTACCTGGAATGCTGTATCATGGACCTGTCGTGCGTCAGGTGTTATCCTGGGCTGACGTGCGAAGGCCCCCTGCTCCATGTGGATCGGGGTGCCACATTTTATGCTTCTCTGTTACAGGGTTGTGTGATCCCTTGGCTGGCAACTCATCAAATTCATCATACTCATCCTCATCGGCAACACCGTCGACACCCAGTACGCTCCTCTTCCCATGCATCACTACATGGCCGTTCTTATACAAAGGGTCTTTCGCAAAGAAAATCTGTGTAGCATCACTGGCAAGAATGAACGGGTATGCGTGATATGCCATCATTGTCATTGAGGGATTCCTGGAATAGGGGGTGTCCGGATGGCCGGACTATAGCCTTTGGCCGGACTCCTGGGCTATGAAGATACAAGATTGAAGTCTTCGTCCCGTGTCCGTATGGGACTTTCCATGGCGTGGAAGGCAAGCTTGGCGATACGGATATGTAGATCTCCTACCATTGTAACCGACTCTGTCTAACTCTAACCCTCTTCGGTGCCTATATAAACCGGAAGGTTTTAGTCCATAGGACGAACAACAATCATATCATAAGCTAGCTTCTAGGGTTTAGCCTCTCTGATCTCGTGGTAGATCTACTCTTGTACTACCCATATCATCAATATTAATCAAGCAGGAGTAGGGTTTTACCTCCACCAAGAGGGCCCGAACCTGGGTAAAAACATCGTGTCCCTTGTCTCCTGTTACCAACCGCCTAGACGAACAGTTTGGGTCCCCCTACCCGAGGTCCGCCGGTTTTGACACCGACATTGGTGCTTTCATTGAGAGTTCCTCTATGTCGTCATATTTAGGCCCGATGGCTCCTCCGATCATCAACAATGATGCGGTCCAGGGTGAGACTTTTCTCCCTGGATAGATCTTCGTATTCGGCGGCTTTGCACTACGCGCCAATTCGCTTGGCCATCCGGAGCAGATTGAATGCTACGCCCCTAGCCATCAGGTCAGATTTGGAAGTTTGAACTATACGGCTGATGTCCGTGGAGACTTGATCTTCGACGGGTTCGAGCCATAGCCGAGCGCGCCGCACTGTCACGATGGGCATGATCTAGCTCTGCCGCCGAACAGTGCCCTGGGGGCCGCACTAGTGCCCACTCCGACCGTTAGTTCGGAGCCGATTGCACCGATCGAGGACGGGTGGCTGGACTCCGCCTCGGGGGCTGCGATCTCTATGGCGATTGAGCCGAACACCAACCCTGTCCTTTGCGAAGCTCGTGACTCCAAGGCACTGGAGTCCTCTCCGGACTCCGAACCTTCCGCGCCCCTGCCAATCGAATCCGATTGGGCGCCGATCATGGAGTTCACCGCCGCGAACATCTTTCGGCACTCGCCCTTTGGCGACATCCTGAATTCACTAAAGTCTCTCTCTTTATCAGGAGAGCCCTAGCCGGACTATGGTCAGGAAGGTTGGGATGCGAACGATGAAGAAATTCAAAGCCCACCCACCACCCACTTCGTAGCCACTGTCGATGATTTAACCGACATGCTCGACTTTGATTCCGAAGACATCGACGGTATGGACGATGATGTAGGAGACGACCAAGAACCAGCGCCGACAGGGCACTGGAAAGCCACCTCGTCATACGACATATACATGGTGGACATCCCAAAAAATGGGAATGGCGATGGAACAACGAAGGATGACCCCTACAGTGCCAAAGACAACCCCCTCCAGCAGGATTCAGTGCAGGAGGATGGAGAAGCCAGCCCTCATGAGAGAGCGGCAGACAGAGAGGTAGAGGACGATAATTACATGCCTCCCTCCGAAGACGAGGCAAGCCTCGACGACGACGAATTTGTCGTGCCTGAGGATCCCGTCGAACAAGAGCATTTCAAATGCAGGCTTATGGCCACGGCAAGCAGCCTCAAGAAAAAGCAGCAATAGCTTAGAGCTGACCAAGACTTGCTAGCTGACAGATGGACTGAAGTCCTTGCGGCCGAAGAGTATGAACTCGAACGCCCCTCCAAGAGCTACCCAAAACGCAGGCTTCTACCCCGATTAGAGGAGGAAGCACGTAAACCTACATTACCAGCGCATGATACGGCCGACCGGCCACCTCATGGCCGCGACAAAGAGGCCTCTCGGCCCTCCACTCAAGCCGCAACCCGGCGCCGCTCAAAAAGTACCAAGGCACGGGGAAATGCACCAGACCTGCAAGATATATTGGAGGAAAAGGCAAGGCAAACAAGATCGATCTACGGATCGCGTGGGCGCCTCACTACACATGACGATAACCGTCATGCCGGATACAAAAAATCCGGCCGAGCCGAACACAGCAGACAAAGCTCATTTGAGCTACGTCGTGATATAGTGTCACGCCCAATATGTGATACTATCCTAAAGAGACTCGAAGGTCCCACCAAGGATAGAACCGCATATTGAAACGCTTTTGCAAGGTGGATATCATTACATCAACATTACATAATAGATGGGGATACATACAAAAGGCATACAATGCCACACGAATACAACATCATCTTACATAAGAGCACCATCCGGCTACGGATGAAACACAAACAGAAACTCAAACGACATCCACCCTGCTAGCCCAGGCTGCCGACCTGGAACCTATCCCCTGATCGAAGAAGAAGCAGAAGAAGAACTCCAAAACAAGCAAACATCGCTCTCGCGTCATGATCATCGCATAACCTGTACCTGCAACTGTTGTTGTAGTAATCTGTGAGCCATGAGGACTCAGCAATCCCATTACCATGGGTATCAAGACTAGCAAAGCTTAATGGGAAAGGAAGGGGTAAAGTGGTGAGGTTGCAGCAGCGGCTAAGCATAGTATGGTGGCTAACATACGCAAATAAGAGCGAGAAGAGAAGCAATGGAACGGTCGTCAACTAGTAATGATCAAGAGGTGATCCTGAACTCCTACTTACGTCAATCATAACACAGAAACCGTGTTCACTTCCCGGACTCCGCCGAGAAGAGACCATCACGGCTACACACGCGGTTGATGCGTTTAGTTCGGATCTGGTGTCAAGTTATCTACAGTCGGACATTAACAAATTCCCATCTGCCACATAACCGCGGGCACGGCTCTCGAAAGTTTATACCCTGCAGGGGTGTCCCAACTTAGCCCATGATAAGCTCTCGTGATCAATGAAGGATATTCCTTCTCCCAGGAAGACCCGATCAGTCTCGGATTCCCGGTTTACAAGACATTTCGACAATGGTAAAACAAGACCAGCAAAGCCGCCCGGATGTGCCGACAAATCCCGATAGGAGCTGCACATATCTCGTTCTCACGGCACACCGGATGAGCCAGACGTCAGGTTGGCATAGACCCTAGTTGCCCAGGGGGCACCGGACATCGCTCGGTTTGGACCAACACTTAGACAAGCATTGGCCCGAGGGGGCTAAAATAAAGATGACCCTCGAGAGAGCGACTCCCAAGGGAAAAGTAGGTGGTGGTGAAGCAAATGGTAAAACCAAGGTTGGGCCTTGCTGGAGGAGTTTTATTCAAAGCGAACTGTCAAGGGGGTCCCATAAATCACCCGACCGCGTAAGGAACGCAAGATCCGGGAATTTAACACCGGTATGACGGAAACTAGGGCGGCAAGAGTGGAACAAAACACCAGGCATAAGGCCGAGCCTTCCACCCTTTACCAAGTATATAGATGCATTAATAATATAAGAGATATTGTGACATCCCAACATAACCCTGTCCACCATGGAGCAATCTTCAACTTCACCTACAACTAACAACGCTATAAGAGGGGCTGAGCAAAGCGGTAACATAGCCAAACAACGGTTTTCTAGGAAGGTGTCAAAGGTTAGAGGTTCATGGCAATTTGGGGAGGCTTGAATAACAAGTGATAGGAAGCGCAGCATAGCGATAGAGCGAAGCAACTAGCATAGCAATGATAGTAATGAGATCCAAGGTGACGGTCATCTTGCCTGAAATCCCCCTAGGAAGAAGAACGAGTCCATGAAGAAGATGAAGCCACGAAGACGAACCAAGCGTAGACGAACGAATCCTCACGATCGCAACGAAACGGGAACTATCGAGAAGAAGCACAAAACATGGTAAACACACCACACATACACATGACATGATGCACAACCAAACATGATGCATGACAAAGCTACATGGAGCTACTCATGGCAAGAGATGATGCAAACAAGAACAACACATCAAGGCAAGTTTAAATGAGGCCAGAAACAACATATAACAAATCCGGTAAGTCCTCATATGCAAATTTAGAAATTGGTCCAGAACTGAATAAACCTTATGTTCAAGTTGTTAAATAGCAAGTTAAGATGTAGCAAGATGATCTACACGAGATTCTAGTCAAGTTACATATAAAGTTCATCTAATTCGGAGCTACGGCCTAGAAGATATGAGCAAAACAAGTTAACCATGGCATGACAAGGCAACCAACAGTAAGAAGACATGTTTATGAAGCTAAGCATGGCAAGAGCAAGTTCATAGGGTACATGGATCACTAGCAAAGCTCATGGCAAAACTGAACTTAATGTTAAGAGGCTGACAGCAACATTATTTAGCAACTTTGGAGCAAGATTACAATAAGCTACAGCAGGCTATAAATGCAACCAGGCGCATGGATGGATAGAGCATGACATGTATAACAAAACATCCTTAGTGAACATCTCCAGATTATGCATAGAATGACTTGTAGCAGCAGGTTTACATAGCATCATATTATAACAGAATCAGTCAGGAAAACAGCAACAGCAAGTACACTACTTAACAAGCTTGATGCACTCAGTAGAAGACTCACGAAAATACATGGATAGCACCCCTGTAAAGATGGCATATCATAGTTCAAAACTCATGTAGAGCTGATGCTCATAGGATGCACACATCAAATGCAACAAAAATGACAAATCACCAAGTTATAACAGTTTCAACAGGTTAACATCATATAGCATTCTTGCAACGATGATTCAGGCATCAAGATGGACTCAAATGAACATGATGCAATGGAATGAAATGAAGTTCTCGTTGAGGCGAACAATTTGATATATTACACGCACGAAACGGAGCAGTATGCAACAAGTTATGATACGTTGAAAAGGGAATGAAAATAATGCAGATCTGGGGACTTAGGAGAATTATACCACTCCGAAAAGTTAACGGGACGAGGACGAGCGGGACGGAGGGATTCCGGGATGGAGGCGCGGCCGTTTGGTTGGTTGAGCGGGTGGATCTCATCCACCCGCGGTGGATCCGGCCGGAGGGACTCTAGCGAACTTGCGCGGTCGACGAGGCGGCGCGGGGAGGGCACGACCTGAGGCGGGGCGGGTCCGGAGACCGGAGTCGGGGACGCGGGGGTGGCGCGGCGGCCGGCCAGTGGTGGAGGAGAGGCGGGCGACGGGGCGACGCGGCCGGCGGCAGGGCGGCGCGCGGTCGGCGCCGGCGGCGGCGCGACCCGCAGTGGCCGGCGCTGGGCGGCGGGGCAGAGCGCGGGACGGCGGGGCTCGAGCGGCGCCGGGCACCGGGCCGCGGCGGACAGGCTTTGGCGGCGGCGGACGGGCTTCAGCGACGGCGGATGGGCCAGGCGGCGGCGGCGCGAGGGCCCGCGATGGGCTCCGCGGGCCGGCGGCGAAGTGGGCGCGGGGGCAAGACGAATCGGGAGGCGACACGTGGCGGCGGCGAGGGGGCTGGACATGTCCGGTGGCGGAGCGGACATGCCCGGCGCGGGGTGGAGGAAGAGGCTAGGGTTTCATCCGGGAAAATGGACGGGGAGGACGTTTTTATAGCTAGAGGGAGCTAGGAGAGTCCAAACGGGGAGCGGTTTTCGGCCACGCGATCATGATCAAACGACCGAGGGCATGGAGGAGAGCTTGCTGGGTTTTGGGCCACTTTGGAAGGGGTGTTGTGCTGCAAGACAAAAGAGGCTTTTACGGTTACCCGGTTAACCGTTGGAGTATCAAACGACCTCCAAATGGCAGGAAACTTGACAGGCGGTCTACCGGTGATATACCAAGGCCGCTTGGCAAACCTCGGGCCATTCTGAGAAAGTTTAACACCCGCACATCAAAAGAAGCAAAAGGGGGCGCCGGGGGACATAGGAGTGTCGGATTGCAAAACGGACAACGGGGAAAATGCTCGGATGCATGAGACGAGCACGTATGCAAAATAAAATGCACATGATGACATGATAAAATGCAACACGCAAGCAAATGAAATGGAAATGTTGGAGAATAGCTGGAAGACACCTGGCGCATCGAATCCGGGGCGTTACAACACTCCTCCACTAAGAAGAGATCTTGTCCCGAGATCTTAGGACCGAGACAGAAGGGACAAGGGATGAGGTGAAACAAGAACTCAAGAGAAGAAGCAAAGAATCGAGAGCACTCGAGAAGAAGAGAGGAACGACGAGAATGACGAGAATCGAAAGCTCAGACTATGAAACCACTCCGGTTAGAACGAGATAAGAAACGAATAAGACTGAAAGGATTTAGGTAGCACTCCGGCTGCAACATGGAGGAATAGAACATGAGCTAGAGAGGATGGAATGATACTTGATGAAGACATGACACCAAACCTCCGAAAAGAATTGAAAGAGTTGAATGAAAAAAACTTAGAAGGAAGTATTGAATGAAGTTGTTGAGAAAATCAACAACGAAAGAATAAGCTTGTTGTGGACTTATGGAAAACATCTCAAAATCATAAAGTGATAACCGGCCACAAACGGGAAATGATTGGATAGCTGAGAAGAACGAAGAGATGCAAAACTCCACTTCAAAAGAATATGGAGAATTAATTGCACTTCGAAAAGCAAGAAGGAAAGATACTTGAGCTCCACCAACAAAAATCTTGATGAACACTTGAAGAATGAATTAAATCATGAAGAACCACCATGAAGAACTCCGGTGACAAAAGGATGATGAGATAGAATGAAGGATGAAAAAGAAATAAGATAAAAGCCTTGCAATGATTCAGATGGAGGTTTCGACGAGATGGCCAAGTAAATTTGTACTCCGGAGAAGAAAAGATGAAAACACTTGGAACTAGAATTTATTCATCCAGAACAAACTCCAAAGGAAGGGATTACTCACTTGGATGAAATAAGAATAAGATTTATTGTATGCTTATCCTTCACCAAATTAAATTGATGACAAGCAATGAATTTTGCATACTACTTATTCTTCTTGAAAAGGATTGAGAAGTGACATATCGCAAAATTGAGAAGGTCTTCATGAACCACCGGTATGATTGGAAAGAATGAATGGATTAAAATGATAAACAAGGAAAAGAATCTTGTACGAACCACTGTAAGAATTTGTAAATGACTGATGAAAGAGAATGAATCACCGGGCAGAATTAGAAAAGCACAAAGATACTTGAGGGAATTTAGATACAAGAGAATGAAGAGATCATGAACTGATTAGAGGATATTTGAACGATGCACCGGAATAATTGGATAATGGTAGCTGAAATGTGAGGACAAAGAATTCTTCTGGAATGATGACGTCTGGTGAAAAGAAAAGGGAAAACAACTTCTGACATACTCTGGATGTGTAACATGAAGCTAGAACCACGAAACTTCGAGAGAACGGGCAAGATTTAGAGGAGAAACTCTTTTTCGGTCTTCAACGAGAAACACCACCAAAATTTGCTAAGGCACTCCGGGGGAACGAAAAGCGAAGAGGTTGAGGCAACAATGAAAATGATTTGAAATTGATCTTGGAAAAGATCTGACTGATGAAATTCATACTTACGTCAAACTTCAAAAAAGGATTTGAGAATAGCTCCAGGAAATTAGAAGAGTCAGGTAAGATCCTGGGAAAAGACCTGTGGGTTAGGGCCCACTAGAGAGATAACACCGTTGAAAAGGATTGTTGAAAAGATAATGATGCACCGGAACAATTGAAATATTTGAATGAGGTGACAACCTCGAATTAATTCAAACACAGATGAATCTTGTGAGATGTCTTGAGCACTCCAAAAAGATAAACTGGCGAGAGGCGAACGAGCAGGGAAAACACTTGAGTCGAGGACAGGAATATGATCAACATCGAAAAAAAACTTGAATTGAAACCACCGGAAAAGAAAGAGATGAAGAGTGACGAACTAGACAAGAAACCACCGGTTGAAATAATTGAGGGAAGACTGAAGGGGCTCCACACGAATGAAATTGATGGTCGAAACAGACTCAGGCTTCGGGAAGAAGAGGGTGGGAGGGCGGGAAAACAAAGGCAACTAGAAGGGGAGAACCCGATGAATAACTTGAAGAGAAAACACAGGTTGAAATCATTGAGGAAAGAAAGCAAAGACTTCGCACGAGTAGGATGGATA